>NC_056663.1:0-325000 GCF_018350195.1 Panthera tigris | reverse complement strand
AAATAAAATAAAATGAAATGAGGGATGTAAAATAGAATTTGAAAAACTACAAAAAATTAAAAAGTATAGCAGAAAAAATACAGAAAAAATATTTTTAATAAAAAGTGACAATAGAAATAAATTTTTCTCTTTCTGTATTCAAGAAAAAGAAAAGAAATTAAAAAAAAAGAAAATTGAATAGGTGGACCAGAGAACAGACTGAAATACGATTGAATTTACATTGCTTTCCCATAGAAGTCAAACGATGAAGCACTTTGTAGTCCATAAACTAAGCAGGTGGAGAGATTTGTTCAGGTGTTCCTGAAGAGTGAGTTTGGCCCAGTCCAGCGGGGCTTAGTGTAACGGATCTATTCTCCACTAGATGGTGCTGCTTAGCTTACTGGGGTGGAATGTTGTGGCGCTGGTTGGTGTGTATGCACATGAACGGGAATGGGGAAAATGGTGTCACCCAGCTACCCAGTTTCTAGTATCGGAACTCTGTGTTCTCCCCGACCAGCAATTGCACACCCATCCTTTGTCTCTGGTTTCTCTCTACTCCCCACTTTAACACTGTCCATGATGAAGACTGTAAGTTTCCAGGCACCAACTCCTCCTGAATTTCATCAGTTGTGGCTGTGTTTCCTGACCCCTCACTTCTGAGGCACTGTGGGTTTTATCTGCCCAGATCCTCTGGGGGAGGGTCTCACTGAGCAATGGCTGGGTTCCAGGTGCACCCAGGACCTTGCTGCTGCCAATGCCCAGATCTGTGGCTGGGTGCCAGCCCGCCCCAGAAAATGTTCACCTGATCCTGTAGCAGTGGCATTTCAGGGATTATGGCAAATCACAACACACATCTGGCACCAGACTTCACCCTCAATGACCTTGTTCCAGCACCAGCGAATGTGGTTGTTCACTGGGGTCTGCTGGGACCAGGTGGCCACACAGCCGCTACCAAATGTCCTTCCAGCAGTGGAACCGCTTCTCCATGGATGGCCTGAGGACCTCCCAGACCCCACTCTGCTCCTGGGGATTCACCCTTCCCTCCTGAACGTTACCAGCTATTGAGCTGTGGAGTTTCAGACTCTACACTCCCCCTGTTTATAGAGTCTTAATGGAATTTAAGCCTCCTCCTTTCTCCCTTTATAGTACAGTCCCTGTGATGGTTGACACTTTTCAACTTTCTCTCTGGCTGCTTTGAAAGGGCAGCTTTTCCCATAATCTCCCCCCCCCCATCTCTGTCCTCTCTTCACAAGCAAAAACAGCTCCCAGCCCTCTGCGGCTTCTCTCTCCCCGTTCACCTATCTGCTCTGTGTACCTGCAGAGTTCTATTGTTTAGGTTATACAGATCATTGTGTTAATCTTCAAAGAAGTTTTCTAGGTGTTCAGGATGGTTCAGTGTTGATCTGGCTGTATTTCATGGATGCGAGACACGAAAAGAACTTCCATGCTGTTCCACCAGCTTGGCTCCTCCCCTACTTGGTTAGGTTTATAGAGCAAACTATATATTTTTTTGGTCATAAGCATGAGTTTTAGATACCACAAAGCCCATATCTCCACTAAAAACTTTTAGCCCATCATGTTCTTACCGACCAGAGTTTTCTTTCTTGCAAGCCCAATTAAATTATGCCATTGCCCTGCTTGACAAGCAGGATTAGCTTCCCTTTATCTTGTAGGTTGGAGGATAAATCCTTAATAGGGTTTTTATACTGTTAACAAATCTTCCAACTCTTCACTCTTGCCTCTTCTGTCCCTATCTTTTCCAGCTGCTTGGTCTCATTGAAATTCCTAAGTGCTAATATTAAACTGGTGGTGGGGCCGCCCTGCTATCCTACTGCATTTCTCTGGTCCACCCACCTACATGACTGCTCCATAGCCTTCCTTCCCTCCTCCAATCTCTAATACATCAGTCTTTTTTAAAAATTTTAAATGTTTATTGATTATTTTTGAGAGAGAGTGAGAGAGAGAGCAAGCAGAAGAGGGGCAAAGACAGAGGAAGACACAGAATTTGAAGCAGGCTCCATGCTCTGGGCTATCAGCATAGAGCCCAACACAGGGCTTGAACCCATGGACCGTGAGATCATGACTTGAGCCAAAGTGGGTTGGTTAACCAACTGAGCCACCCAGGTGTCCCTCTAATACATCAGTCTTGATCATTCGTCTCAGCTGATTGCTTTGTTCTCTATTTCACTGAAAAAGCAGAATTAGTTAGTAGGTATATCTTGCTGCTCCTAGAGAGGAAGTGTCCATGCTCCTGCCCAAGGCCAGCCCCTCCAGCCTTACATTAGATCCCATTAGATTCACGACCTTCAATTCCTTCCCCCTTCCTTAGGATGTTGGCAACTCTCACCTCATTGGCATGGTCAATTTTCCCCTATTGACTGCATCATCCCCCAAAACATATAAACATGTTATTGCTTTTCCCCTAAGAAAAATATTCCTCTCCTGATCCCATTGGTCATTCTTAGATCCCATTCCATGTTTCTGTCCCCTTTCTCTGCCTAAACCAGAGATACATTCATTTTTTCCAGTTTCTCTCCTCCATGACCTCTAGAAGCTACTCAAATTAGGCTTCTTTTTTTCAACGTCACCAAAGACCTCCATATTGCTAAGTCCCTTGGGCAATACTATTGGGCTTCTTTCTTTATTTTTAGTCTTCATCTTACTTGACCTATCAATAATATTTTGATCAATGCAAATGTTCACTGTTAGGGACTGAATGTTTATGTCCTACCCTAAATTTATATGTTAAAACTCTAATCCCCAATATGATGGTATTAGGAGGTGGGACGTTCAGGAAGTAATTAGGATTAGATGCCCTCATGAGGATGATGTCCTTAGGGATGGGATTAGTGTCCTTGTAATGAGTCATGAGAGAGCCTGCCTCCTTTCTCTGCTTCCTCACATGAGGAATACATGTCGATTCCTCGCATGAGATTACAAAGAGAAATCTGTACCCCAGAAAAGAGCTCTCACCAGAACCTGACCAAGATGCTCCTTGATCTTGGTCCTCTAGACTCCAGAACTTTGAGAATAAGTTTGTATTGTTTATAAGCCACCCATATGTGGTATTCTGTTATATTAATCAGAACTGACTAAGACACTTTCCTTGAATTAGCTTCATCACTTGGCTTGCAATATACCACATCGATCAAGTCTCTTCTACCTCAGGGTTTTCTTTGCTGGTTCCTGTTTCTCCCCAAACCCTAAATATTGGAGGCACCCCATCTCAATCCCTACATCTCTTCTTTTCACTGTTATCACTCTCCTAAATACCTTTTCCCCTGATGATCCTCAAGTTTAAATCACCAGCCCAGACCTCCCCGTGAACTGCCATCTCTTATTTATCCACTTGATGCCCTTGCTTGTATGTCTAACAAACGTCTCAAACACATTATATTGAAAACCAAAATCATGATCCTCTTACAACCTTCTCATTCCACAGTCTTCTTCCCATAGTAAATATAAATTCTGGGGCACCTGGGTGGCTCAGTCGGTTAGGCGTCTGACTTCAGCTCAGGTCATGATCTCATGGTCGTGAGTTCAAGCCCCACATTGGGCTCTGTGCTGACAGCTCAGAGCCTGGAACCTGCTTTGGAGTCTCTGTCTCCATCTCTCTGCATCTCCCCCACTCGAACTCTGTCTCTCTTTCTGTCCATTTCTCAAAAATAACCATTAAAAAATTAAAAAAATATATGAATTCTACTTTTCCAGGTGTTGAGTTTTAATATCTTAGAGGTTTTTTTTTGACTCCCCACTTTGTTTTATACCCTATCCTCATATCCAGCCTGTTATCAGGTAGTGTTTGCCATACCTTTATAATATATCTAAATCAGACTCCTTTTCATCCTCTCTGAAATGACCACCCTGGTCCAAACTACCATCATTATTCATCGAGAGCATTGTAGCTGCTTTCTCATTGTTATCCTGCTTTATCCCTCTTTGACTCATAATTTTATCATTATTATTTTAACGCAGAAGCTAAAATGGTCCTTTAAAAACTGAAGTATGACTATGTGACTCTTCGACTCACAATTCTGCATTGTCTTCCAGCTCTCTTGGGGTAAAACCCAAAGTCATTACCCTGTGGCTTACGAGATCTTATATTATCTGCCCCCATCCTTGCTAATCTTTGACCTTAGATGCTTGACCTGAGTTTTTTCTTGCTTTATTGAGATATAATTGACAAATAACATTATGTACAATGTGATGATTTGGTACACATATATATTGTGAAATATATATTACCAAGTAAGGTTGGTCAACACATCCAACACCTCACATTGTTGCCTATTTGTGTATGTGGGGTTGGGGGTGGTAAAAATACTTACTCTATTAGCAACTCTCATGTACACAGTACAGTATTGTTAACCATTGTCTCCATGTGACACAATCCACAGAACTTACTCATCTTATACTTGAAGGTTTGTGCACTTTGACCAACATCTTTCCATCCCTAGCCCTTGGCAATCACCAATTTGCTCTCGGTTTCTATGAGTGAATATGACTTTTTGAGATTCATAAATAAGTGGTATTATACAAGACTTGTCTTTCTCTGTCTGACTTATTTCACTTAACATTTTGCTCTCAAGATCCATCCAGGTTGTCACATATGGGAGGATTTCCTTCTGTTATGGCTGAAGAATATTTCGTTATATATATGATACTCATATTACATATCTTATATCCATATGATATATGATATATCATATGATATCATATGACATATCATATAAATATATATGTATATATATACAAATCACACATACACACATATATATACACACACATATATATATGAGTGTGTGTGTGCGTGCTCACACATACGTACACATATACACATATGTCTTCTTTATCCGTTCATGTATTGGCTATTTTGAGTAATACTGCAGTGAACATGTAAGGGTGGATATCTCTTTGGGGTAGTGATTTTGTTTCCTAAGAGAAAAACAGTTTCGGTTGTATATCCAGAGTGGGTTTGCTGGATCATATGGTAGTTCTATTTTTTTAAGTTTGTTTGTTTGTTTCTTTTTTTGTTTGTTTATCCCATCTCTACACCCAGCATGGGACTCAAACTAATGACCCTGAGATCAAGAGTTGGGTGCTCCACTGACTGAGTCAGCCAAGTGCCCTGGTAGTTCTATTTTCAATATTTGGAGGATCCTCCATACTGTTTGCCATAGTGGACATACTAATTTATATTCTTACCAGCAGTGCACAAAGGTTCCCTTTTCTGTACATTCTCACCAACACTTGTTATTGCTTGTCTTTTTTAATAATAAGAATCCTAACAGGTGTGAGACAATATCTCATTATGATTTTGAATTGCACTTTCCTGATGTTAGTGATGTGGAGCACCTTTCATGTGCCTATAGGCCATTGTGTATCTTTGGCAACATCTTTGGGAAAATGTCTATTTAAGTTCTTTGCCCATTTTTAAATTGGATTATTTGTGGGTTCTGCTATTGAGTGATAGGAGTTCTTTATATATTTTGGATATAACCTGTAATTGGACATATGATTTGCAAATATTTCCTCTTGTTCTATAGGTTCACATTTGATTTTGTTGACAATTTCCTTTGCTGTGAGATGCTTCTTAGTTTCATGTAGTTCCACTTGTTTATTTAATTTTTATTGCTTGTGCTTTTGGTGTCACATCCAAAAAATGTTGTCAAGACCAATATTAAGTGGCTTTTCCTGTTGGTTTTCTTCTAGGAGTTTTACAGTTTCATGTACAACATTTAAATCCTTTGAGTTAATTTTTGTGACTAGTATAAAATGTGAGTTCAATTTCATCCTTCTGCGTGTAGCTAGTCAGTTTTTCCAGCACCATTTATGGGAGAGACTGTCCTTTACCCATTGTATATTCTTGCCTTCTTTGTTATAAATTAACTGACCACATATGCATGGGTTTATTTTTGGGCTCTTTATTCTGTTGCCCTATGTGTCTTTTTTTATGCCAGTACCATAATGTTTTGATTGCTGTAACTTTGTGATACAATTTCAATCGGGAAGCATGATGCCTCTAGCTTTATATACTTCCTCAAATTGATTTGGCTATTTGGAATCTTTTGTGGTTCCATACTGTTACAGAACCAGGCTGGAAGGCTGGAGGAAAAACCAAGTGGCACTCAGAGATCTTGGTGGATTGGAGATTTATTTAACACCGGTGGGCTCAGAGGAGACCGTTTCTCCAAAAATCTGAGCGCTGAATGCCAGTGGGGAGGGTAATTTATAGTCATCAGCTTCCACATCTGTGGGGGCTTTCCCGTGAGCAGCAAAGGAAGAAGAACATAGAGGAGGGGTCTCCAAGCCAGAGACCAGAGTCTGTTTTAGCCCCATTGGCCATCTTTGGCATACTTTATTCACTTCTGCAACAATACAAATTTTAGAGCTGTTTTTTTTCTACTATGTGAAAATGCCATTGGAACCTTGATAGAGATTGCATTCACCTACAGATGGCTTTAGGTACTATGGACATTTCAATGATATTAATTCTTCTGATCCATGAACATAGGATATCTTTTCATTTGTTTCTGTCTTCATTAATTTTTCATCAAAGTTTTATAAGTTTCCATGTGCAGCCCACTGTCTCCAGAAATGTGGGTGCTACTGGGTCCTATAAAATATGTAGATCCTTCAAATGCCCCCACTCTTATTTGTGTTGTGGCCCCTGTGGCCTATAGAGGAAATGGGGGAAATATCCTCTGAAGCCTAATATACAGACAGGTATAGTTGGGGAAACCCACACAAAGGAACTCAAGTTGCTATTCAACCCAACACTGACATCATCTAGATGGAAACAGGAAAAGCTAAGCAGTCACTGGGTTGAACTCAGAGGCGTTTCACTAGTGGTCACTCATGAGCTCTGGTAATTAACCCTTTGCACTGAGAAGTAGACTGTTCTAAAGAGATTAACCTAGAATTTAGACACTGGGAAGCCAAAGGGCAGATTATCATAACTAAGCCCTGTGGTATCAGGATATGGTATCAGGACATTTGGGCTCACCTGCAAGAGCCTGAGGTGACCCCAGCCACTCTTCATGGAATTCCCTAGGCCCCCTTATAGTCAGGGACTCTCTCCCATTCACTTTTGGATCAGTCAGACTCCACCCCCTCTGTAGCTGGCTTCTCCTTGTATAACCAGGAGAGCCCAACACTGGGCCTCTTTAGGCAGGCAGCAGGATCTAAAGGGAATGCAACGCTATTGGTTTTTCACTCCTGTTTTGTTTTGGTTTTGGTTTTCGTTGTTTTGTATGCTTTCTTTATACTTAGGTTGGAGACCTTGCTTTGCTATTTTAGCAGTGCCAGAGTGCTTCCTGTTACAACTAATTTACATAACAATAAAAGTGAAGGTATTTAGAACAATGATTTTCAGATGGGTAATCATTGAGTCAATCATGTAGAGAAACTATTTAGGAAGCTCAGCTCAGGACAGAGCCCAGGAGAGATGATCACGGTAGGTTTGTCTAGTCACCTGGGCCCCGGTGCCTGCCCACGTGCTTGGCTCTCCCCGCCCAGCACACCTGGCGCTGCCAACAATCTGGGTGTTGTCGCGGGTCCCCCAGGAGAGAAGCTGATGAACTATTTCTCTTAAAATGCTGTCATTCCTGGAGATCGCTGGAGATCCCCATTGAGTCAGCTGGATTTCTTCTCTGAAGACCCCCCCCCCCCCCCGTAAGTTCATAATGTACAGCCCATGCCAATAGGTAGGAGGGTCACACAGATAAGTGACGGATCTACCACTATTTGTGGTGCTAAAATGTCTAGGTCAATTAGAGATGATTTGGGGACCAGACAATCTTCTCCCACCAATATTCCAGGATATTGCAGACCAGGAGACATTTTGGATTACAATTTTATCATGCTTCTATCATTCAGGTCAAATATAGCTCTGTTTCTTTTGGATTTCTTGACTCATATTCTACTTCTAGAGGAATTTCTCAATTTCTAAACATATGGGAATTTCTAGTTACCTCTTTATTAGTGATTTCTAGCACATTCTAATACCAAACCATGCTTTGTGTGATTTCCTTCCTCTCAAATCATTTCATTCCTTTGAAATTTCCCTTATGGCCATAATAAATAGGGTGAATGTTTGTAACTGTATCCTCTGTGCCTAAGGTGAATGTGTCCTCTGCAGTGTTATGGCCATGTGTACACATATATGGATATAGCTGTGGGATTCAGATGGTTTGCTATCTAGATCTCTGTCTTATGGATGTTCCATCTGCTTTGACTTACTGAGAGAGGGTTAGACCTTCCTGTCTGTTTGCATATTTGATTGTTCTCGGAGTTCTGTCCTCCTTTACTTCCTTGGATGTTCAGCTATTGCCCATGGGAGATGGGAGTTCAGAAAGGAAGTAGAGAGCACTCAGAAGAGGTCACAGGTAGCTGGGTTAGGAGGTCCCAGAAACCAGAAGGTCAGCCAAGTTTCCAGAGAGGAACTGTCGTTGGGATGGCATGTGGTGGTGCACCAGGTGGGAAGCGGCTTTTTAAAAATGAGGTCACATGGGGTGTCTATATTGCTCTACCAGGTTGGTCGAGAGAGAGTATAAATGTTCCGAGTTGCTAAGGCAACACCCAGACAGGTGAGGGCTTGGAAGAAGAAGGATCTTCCTCTGCTCCACCTGCTCCTGAGAGTCCACTTCACCTGCTGTTTGTGTCCTGCTCACCTAGTGATTTACTGACCTGCTAACCTACTAACCTGTCTGAACCCTCCTCCCTCCCCTCTTGTACTTGATCTGATCCTGGTACTGTCTCTGACCCCCTTCTTCTCCTGACACTCCCCTTCCCTAACCCCACCCTGTTTTTATACCCCTCCCACATCCCAAATTACCACCCTCCCCCGTTTCCCACCCCTCCCCACTCCTCCCTTGCCCTCCTACACCCTATCCCCCATGTCCACCTCCTGCATGGAACCCTAGAGTCCCCTTAAAGGACAGGGACACGAAGGTGCAGAGGCTGTGTTTCTAGCTCCTTGTGCTTGGGTGTCCCAGTTCCCCAAACACAAATGTGAGTAAACATGGGACATTGGTGGATTCTTCCTTCCTATTGGGTTCTTTCACACAGGTTAAACAACAGCTTTTCTATGGGGTTTTTGATGGGAACTTCAGAAGAACTTCATTTCTTCCTGAAGACTGAGGACCACAGGGCAGGTTTCTCCACCAGCCTGGAGTGGTTGTGGCCACAGCTGTCCACATCAAATTCTGGGTCCTGTCTGTGCTGCTTGGTCCAAAAAGAGCAGTGTTGACAGGATGTAAACCCGAATATAGTAGGTTTATAGTGTCAAGAAAGAAGGATTTGTGAAGATACTAAAAACTTTTGAGCTGATTGACCGAAATAGGTGTTTCTATGATGTGAGAATTATTTCATTAAAGTGTTTTTTAAAAATGTCAACAACTCTTATTTAATAGGAACTATGGGGTATGGGACTGGCTCCTGGAAACCCTGTCAAAATTCTGCTTCAAGCTTTGAAAGCTTAGGGTCCATCTTATATGTAGTTCATTTTCCTATCAAGCACATTGTTCATATTTGTGATATTTGGTAGGCCTGGGAACAGTGATCACTGGATTGGGGTTAGTACTAGAGTGTTAAAAAGTGAAATGTCTTTGGGATCTGTACTTCCTGGTTTGTTGACTTTTAGCAACTTCTGTGTCATCCCTTTGCCTCTGGTCTTGGAAGCTGCCCCCAGGGACTCTGTGTCCAACTGTGTTGTTGGGAGCCAAGTAAACACAGCAGAAACTAACTGACTGCATCTTGCTTGGACATTTACGATAAGAAAATCACTAGGAGCAACATGATCAGGAAGTGAATATGTTGTTGTCCTTTCTTTAGCTAAGTATGTGCAGAGTGTTTACTCAAAACAAGAAGGGTTTTGAATGTCCTTGGGATTGTCCAAATAAAATGAAATACCTGGTTCCCATTGTGACTAATCAAAACTCATACCCCTTGGAGAGTGAGAGAGGCAGACAGACAGGAACACCATAGAGATAAGTAGATTTCTTTAGATTGGCATGAACCAGATCCTTGGAGCGGGACCTGAAAAGTCCCAGTAGTCAGGAACAACCTTAGCACTGAGGCAGAATCATTCCACATGAATGCCTCCAATCTAAATAGAATCAATTCTCTTTCTTTTGAGACTGAAGGAGGAAAATTCTTGATCGTCTTTATTAGAATTTCCCCCTGTACCTGGGCTGCCTCTCACAGATTGGTTCAACTCTCTATCCCCACATCATCTCTGAATTCTTCCACCAACTAACTTGTCTTGCATTTCCCACCTCCACCTACTCATGGCCATTAACTGTGAGAACCTAGTGTTATTGGCCCCATTGGATATAATCTAGTCTAGTGTCAATTACCGATATCAGCAGCCAGACAGCTGCCAGATGCACCAAGAGTGCCCACAACTGAAGATGTTTTACCTTCATGACAAGGTGGCCTGTGTCTTTGGTGCATTTGAGCCCCATGACCAACCATTGTGCTGACAGCTACTGCTTTCTTTCAGACAGTGGCTAGACAAAGACAGTGTATATTTCCCACCATTACACATTTTTGTGACCTCATCTGTGAGAGCTGAAGATGAAAATGTTACAGATTTCAGAGGCTACTTTCTAGACATGTTCATTTGCACAAAATTAAGCTTGGTATGTGAATTAGTGTGAATTGCATTGTGAGTGTTTTGCTCCTAAAGTGCTTCTAAGTCCAGTTTTTGTAGAATGATATGTGTTCTGTTGTTTTGGTGACCATATCCCAGAATTTTGTATTCTTTATTTATTTTTTATTAAAAATTTTTAAAATGTTTATTTATTTTTGAGAGACAGAGACAGAGTGTGAGCAGGGGAGGGACAGAGAGAGAAGGAGACACAGAATGTGAAGCAGGCTCCAGGCTGTGAGAGGTCAATACAATGCCCGATGTGGGGCTTGAACTCACAGACTGCGAGATCATTACCTGAGCCAAAGTCAGTTGCTGAACCAACTGAGCCACCCAGGTGCCCCTGTGTTCTTTTAGAGATCAATTTTCAGAGTTGCTATTGATTGATTTTGGCACAATGCCATGAAATAGAAACATGAATTCCTTTCACTGGCTATTTGGAGATGTGTGTTCAGGTAACTTAAAATCCCACAGATATTATCAAAATATACAAGATCACCTGATTATGCAAATCTTTTTGTACCTCAGAAATCTGACATTTTGAGCTGTGATTCAGAATCAAAGTGAACATTGAAAGAAAACATCAAAAAGTGAATGCTAATGTGTAATTCCTTTTCTTGGAAAAATAATCCCATATTATTATAATAGCAGTTGCCCATTTTTCTCAGATATATCTGTATCTGTAAACATCTTTCTCTAGAACAATCTCATTTGTATCTCTAGTACATTTTGTGTTTTTACTTTCTTCCATTCTTCCATGAATTTTGGGCATAGTTTGGAGATATTCCAAAGGATTTTATCCAGGTACTTCGTGAATGTACAATAGAAGTCATTGACTTCTTATCTACTATAAATTTGCATTTTCTTAATTATTCTATTTTACATTGGCTTACAAATTCTTACTATTAAAACACAGTTGCAATATGTTTGTTAGCAAAATAAAACTTCTCAGTGTTGCCTATTACATCTTTCCGACAGCTTCAGTGTCGTATATTCCCAAACAAAAACTGAAGGAATTCGTCACCACTAAACCAGCCCTAAAAGAGATCCTAAGGGGGATCCTGTGAGACAAAGTACCAGAGACATTGCTACAAGCATAAAACACAGACATCACAATGACTCTAAACCCGTATCTTTCTATAATAACACTGAATGTAAATTGATTAAATGCACCAACCAAAAGACATAGGGTATCAGAATGGATAAAAAAACAAGACCCATCTATTTGCAGTCTACAAGAGACTCATTTTAGACCTGAGGACACCTTTAGATTGAGAGTGAGGGGATGGAGAACTATTTATCATGCTACTGGAAGTCAAAAGAAAGCTGGAGTAGCCATACTTCTATCAGACAAACTAGACTTTAAATTAAAGGCTGTAACAAGAGATGAAGAAGGGCATTATATAATAATCACAGGGTCTGTCCATCAGGAAGAGCTAACAATTATAAATGTCTATGCGCCGAATACTGGAGCCCCCAAATATATAAAACAATTACTCACAAACATAAGCAACCTTATTGGTAAGAATGTGGTAATTTCAGGGGACTTTAACACTCCACTTACAGAAATGGATAGATCATCTAGACACATGGTCAATAAAGAAACAAGGGCCCTGGATGATACATTGGATCAGATGGACTTGACAGATATATTTAGAACTCTGCATCCCAAAGCAACAGAATATAATTTCTTCTCGAGTGCACATGGAACATTCTCCAAGATAGATCATATACTGGGTCAGAAAACAGCCCTTCATAAGTATACAAGAATTGAAATCATACCATGCATACTTTCAGACCACAATGCTATGAAGCTTGAAATCAACCACAGGAAAAAGTCTGGAAAACCTCCAAAAGCATGGAGGTTAAAGAACACCCTACTAACGAATGAGTGGGTCAACCAGGCAATTAGAGAAGAAATTAAAAAATATATGGAAACAAATGAAAATGAAAATACAACAATCCGAACGCTTTGGGATGCAGTAAAGGCAGTCCTGAGAGGAAAATACATTGCAATCCAGGCCTATCTCCAGAAACAAGAAAAATCCCAAATACAAAATCTAACAGCACATCTAAAGGAAATAGAAACAGAACAGCAAAGGCAGCCTAAACCCAGCAGAAGAAGAGAAATAATAAAGATCAGAGCAGAAATAAACAATATAGAATCTAGAATAACAATACCTTTTTAAAGAATACAATTCATTGATATTTGACAAATGTAAGCAGCAATGAAACCATGACCACAGTAACATAGCAAACACAGTCATCACCCCCATAAGTTTGTTCCTGCTCCTTGGTAAGCCATCTTTCCTTTGCTCTTCCATGAGGAGACATTTGAGAGGTGTGCTTATTAACCTCCTGGAGGCTGGTAGAGGGTTCTTGTTCCAGTGGGTGTCATTGTTTGGTCTCATGCCAACAGTCCCAGGTGGTTACTAGAGGGCACAGGTTGTCTCACAGTGGTGACAGGACACTGGTTCCCTCAGATGCCCCAGCCAGCAGGGCTTTTTGGGTCTGTCCCTTGTGTGTGGTGGAGCTCACGCCCCTCCACTGACTGTGGGCCCCCCTGCAACCTCCCGGTTACACTTAACTGGAGAATGGGTGCTAGAATGATCATGGGTCAGCGCCCCTTCCACCTTGAGACAATGTTGAAGGCTTTTTCTTTTGTTTCACATGAATAACGTGAACAACAGCATGAATTGGAGGCTGTATGTCCTGATGAGCTTTCTTGATTTCCTTTTGGATAGATGCCCCATAGAAAATATGCTTTGTATAAAGAAAACAGACATTTCTTCCTCTGTTTAGAGGTCCCTTTATTCTTTAATTATTTTTTGTATTGTGAACTATAGTACTCCATTAGTAAAGTAAACCCTTGTGAAATTTCACTCCTCTAATGTTATTTTATTAGTGTAACTCTGAAACTTTGCAGGTCATTCCACATAGCATTAACCTTTTCCTTCTTCATTACTATAGTATTAGTCCCTTCAAGGTCATTTCTTTTCATGAATACTTACATAATCCCTTGTCAGATACATAAGGCAGATGATATATACAGTACACCACTTGAAAAATCTCACACATGCCTTGTAGAAAAGGACAGTGTGCTGTTCATGCTGACATTTACTGACATTATCCTAACTAAGCCATTCATATTTTAATTTCTAATCTGTGATAAATTGTCATTTCCCATGATGTGTATTAGGAAACCCTTCTTTTAGTGTTGATTTCCAATGAATTGAGCCCTGACCTGTCTGCAGTTGGTTGATTACCAAATATCCAAACAAAGCCTTCTGGTGCCTTCCTCAAGGCTCCCTTGAGTCCCAAGGGGTCACCTTAGCCATGTGGAAAACCCTCTGTTTCTGGTAAGGGACCTGACTGTAGGAAGCAGTGCATGATGGTGGAGGAAGGCACGGAGGTTTTTTTTTTTTTTTTTCCACCCAGTCTATGCAAATCGGAATAAACCTCCATCCATTCTTTGGCCTCTATCAAACGCAGAACCTGGTGCAGCTTCTGTGAGGAACAAGAATTCTGTCCCTACTATGGACACAGAGAAGGTCAAGGGAGATGAGGTGACCATTTTCAGTTGTAACTCTCTCTTGGAATCTTTTGTCTCTTTATAGAGCACTCTCTCCTGATCTTGTCTCTAGGTTGTGTGTTCTGAGATATATCTATGGTGTTATCTACTTTACAAAGAGTAAAACTCTTTCCCAAGAGCCTACAGGCCTCTCTGTTGTTAGCTTGTTTGTCATCTTTGGTGGTGCCTCCAGCAGCCAAAAGTGTTTAGAGGCTGAGGACCACAGGGCAGTCACTGTGTGTTTGTGGAAATAACATGAGGAGGATGGCATCTCACTCCACACTTACATCTCCTGGCCTGGCTCACTTTTTCCAGACCTCCTTTCATGGGAATATTCCTGAAAACTGAAACAGTATTATTGTTGTTATTTTACTCTTTTTTTGTACAGAGTTAGTCATTAACCTGTTTAGAACATTGGTTGCGATTCTCACTAACTGAAAAACATGAAAAGTCCTACTTTCTGAGATGTGTTTAGCAATTTTGAATGCTCTTATTCAAAAGTTATTTTTTTCCAAATTTCATAATTCATCAGTTTTCCCATCTCTGGGAAATGTGCTTTTGCAGAGTCACTGCAGCTGTTCATGTAGTAAAAATATTATGAATTCTCAGGGAAGACATATTTGCAGTAGAACACTGCAATGTTTGCAGTGAGGAAACCCTGCATTGATCCAGATGTTGTGGACTTTTCCCAACTACCAGCTACCTCGCAGTAGCACCAATCCAGGTGGGAGCTGAGGTAGACTTATGGTAGTAGTCTTTGGGGTGAGACTTATGAGGTCTCATATTCCTCCCAGTGTTTTCTTTATTTTTTCTTTTCTTTTTTTTTGCAATGGTTGTTTATTTTTTGAGCAGGAGAGAGACAGAACACAAGCGAGAGAGGGGCAGAGGGAGAGAGGGAGACACAGAATCCAAGGCAGTCTCTAGGCTCTGAGCTGTAGCCCAGAACCTGATGAGAGGTTCAAACTCACAACTCATGAGATCTCGAACTGAGCCAAAGTCAGACACTTACCTGACTGAGCCACCCAGGTGCCCCTCCTCCCACTGTTTTCTTAGTGATGGATGGGCAGGGCAGAGGTCGAAGACATGATACCCTTTCCTCCCTCACTACCAAGGAGGGGGTTTGTTGTAAGCATCGGGCTCTGTCCAGGTCTTCAAAGCCCATGCATTCTGCCCTTGAGCCCCTGATGCCTGCAGGGCCCTCCTTCCTCCCAGGTTGTGGAGGCAACCAGCCCTCCAGCAACTTTGGGGTCATGGCTGGGCCACCAAGGCGTCAAGGTCTGGCTGTCCAGATGCTTCCCAGGAGTGGCTTGGAATAGCAATGCTGCAGTACAGGTCAGCATGAGCAGCTTCTGTAAACAGGATTCGCATACACTGCGATCAGGGCCTGAGCTAAAACATGACAGGAGACAGGGAGACACAGGACATGTGGTGCCATGCTTCATGGACAGGGCTGCATAAAGCAGAAGGATGAGGGCCTGGGGAGAGGCAGAGAAAGAGACAGGCAGGGAGAGAGACACTGAGTCAGTGAAGGGGGAATTGGGCATGTCTGAGAGAGTGAGAGGAAGAAACAGAGGGAGACAGGAGTAGAGAGAAGCAGAGACAAAGAGGAGACAAGGAGGAAAGGATGGAGCAGGTAACAGTGTGTGGAGGGCGTGATGGGCCATACAGGAAGGACTCTGTGATGATGCTCTTAGTGTTGGAGGCAGAAAGTGTAGGAACCCTGGGCATGACAGTTCCCTGAGTGCAAGGCTCCAACCTCACTGGGGTAACCTCAGTACAGGCCATTGCCCTTGGGAAGATGGGTCCCCCCTTATTTTGCCTGGCATGTTGGGGCACAGTCTCAGTATTGGTCATGGAGAGAAATGGCTTGAGGCAGAGTGTGCAGCTCCTTAGTAGGTAAGGTTCAGATTGTGCCCCCATGGGGAAATAATCATCATCTGTCTCCCCCACTGCCCCCAGTCCCTGCTCCATTCCCCCGTGCTTGATCACAACCTTCCTTATATTCCAAAACTAGGCATCAGGCATTGTGCTGCCCCCAAAGCCTGCAGCCTGGAACTTGCAAAGATGTATTATTGATCTCAACCAAAAGTATTTGCGAATAAGGTCTGTATTCTTCTTCTGTAACTGTGACGGAACCAGGCTGGAACGTTGGTAGAAAAACCAAGTGGCACTCAGAGATCTTGGTGGATTGGAGATTAACACCGGAGGGCTCAGAGGAGACCATTTCTCCAAATATCTGAGCCCCGAATGCGAGCTGGAAGGGTAATTTATCATTATCAGCCTCCATATTTGTGTGTGGGAGAGCGGTATTCACATGTGCAGCAAACAAGAAAGAAGAGCCCGGAGGAGGGGTCTCTAAGCTAGAGACCAGAGTTTGTTTTAGTCCAATCAGCCATATTTGGTGTACTTTATCCACTTCTTCAACATTCCCCCCATTGATGCCTTAAAAAAACCCCAAACTTTTAGTAGGCATCACCTTTCAGTTTTATAGGTTTGTACTCTCAGAAGTCTAAGATATGTGCAGTAGTTTGGTGAGCAACAGTGTTTTCAATAAAATGTACCAGAACATTCAGTATACAGGGGCCAATGGATATAAGTAAAATTATGGAGAGGAAGGGCCCCACCAGGGCAGGAAGCCAGGATGCCCAATCTGTGAGATCCCATCCTTTCCATTGATTGATATTCTCCTGTTGTCTATGTTGAATTCTTTCCTTGAGTTCCTTTACATTAGTTGTAACTATTCCTGACTGGTTTACGAAATAGTGACCTTCCTCCTCCCAAAAGATGCAAGTCTCTCTTTTTCTGAAGTGAGGAGGTTGAGGGCTCACCTAGTTTGGAGGGTCACTGCCGCCAGAGAGTTTATTTGGCTTGGTAAGGTTACCAGAGAATCTGCCACCCATTCCATGTCTTCATTTAGCTCTTGAGATAGTCTATGGTATGGTCCTATGGATGAACCTATGCCCCCTCTTCCAGTTCCTATTCCCATTTTAATTCCTGCACCTATCAGAACGGGTAGCGGGATTGCCAGTTTAGCCCGGGACTTGGGGCTAAAGGCTGTTAGGAGCTGATCTTCAGTGTACACGGATATCTCTGGGGTTAGGAAGATGGAATAACATATCAAAATCCAGTTGGTCTCTAAGCATCGGTAGGCTGAATTAGAACATATATAGAACACCCCAGGGGTTGAACATAGGGTTGTATTCCTCTTTAAGGTTATATTTCTTCCATATAGAGAGGTACCATTCATACCTTCAGGGACCATAAAAATTAGATTGTTGGCATTTGTGAGATGGATTCCAGTGGCCAGGGGTCCAATTAAGACAGAGGTGTTGGTTTTGAGATTTTCAGGAGCTTCCCAGGTCAAAGGGAGAGGAGTGGCTAAATAAGCCCTCTGGCTGAGGAGCAAGCACATCCAGCAGGTTTGGGTGTGATTATGTATTTTATGGAGGACTTCTAGAGTAGTGTTAGTCCAATGCTGGAGTGGGGAATTGGTAAGCATCTGATTGAAGGTTGAAAGTCTCAAACCCTGGTAGGCTGCCGGAGGAGTGGTCACCTTTATGGCTTATATTAACCTGTCCTGAGTGTCATTTATAACCATTTGAAGGGCCCTGTCTTCCATCCCTTACCCGTCTGAGATCCCCCATTGAGAAAGATAAGTGTAGCAAGCTTGCTTCCCTCTCTGGAGGCCCTTGTTGTGACATGGGCTCCTGACATTTTGGGTTATCTCTAAAGTCCAATACTTAGTCCTTGGGGCACCGGGTGACTGACAGAGAGTGGGTGTTCTTCCCTTGTAGCAATCTTTGTGGAGGGAGGTAATGGCGCTGAATGCCCTTGACCCCCTTATTGTCATATAACAATCCTGGGGGCAAAGTGGGTAAGCAGCAGTTGTTAGGGTGACAGGGGTTATCATAATATACAGGGAATACTTAATAATCCTCCCATCCAGAGGAGGTATGTGAGATACAGCATGCATCTTTTGTCCCATGTCCAGCTTGTTGGTGCAGTCTCTATCAGCCCAACAGTAAGAAGTAAGATCAGGACTATGACACCAGTGAGGGGCAAAAGCTGGCAGAGTTGCATCCAAACCCCTGGGCTCAGTCTACATGTTGATTCCTCACGTTTTTGCCATGCGCAGGTCAGCCAGTTTCTGGGGTGTGGCTGGAGCAGGGCTGGAGGTCTCAGGGGCCAGTGTCTTTTTGAGGGTCATTTTAAGTGGGTTGACTGGATCTGGATCATTTCACCAGGTTGAGGATTCCTCTGAATTGGCCATCTTAGCTCTGGAGTGATGGACCCACGGGGTGATACCTGAAACTGAATCCTCTATTTGGTTGTATGCCTGTAAAGTCCACCTCCAAGTCTTCAAAAGGGGCGGGTTTCTGGTAACTGTCAGATCAGGTTTAGGGAAGATATGGTTTGCATATTTAGAGATCCATCCTGTTCTCCAGTTGTTTAAATAATCATTTATCCATGGGGTTTTATTATTATACCCATAGTATAACAAGCACAGAAGATTGCCTATATATGAAATACTGTGACAATTTTCTGAAGTTTACCTCAAGTTGTCTAGTTTAGGCAAACAACAAACTTTTAAAGCCAATCATAACTAGAACTTAACATCCATAGTGGTGCATTGTTGAAACACAGTTTTTCACTCTACCTACCCCCCTTTCCCGTGATAGCCAAATTGAGACCAATATATTTGTAGAACAAATCCAGTCTTAACAAATCTGGCCTAATTATTTACATTAGCTCAGCAAGAATAGGAAGTGATCATGAGGATCTTTTAAAGTTTGCTTTGTTGGAACCTTTTATAAGGAATCTCTGGGTTGAACTTTCAGTAGCCTCTCCAGGCCAGAAGCCAAGCCTAATACTTGCCATCAGAGAGGCCTGCAATACCTGTAGAATTGGGTGAATTCCTCTTCATGAATTCCCCAAGATATCCTGAGGTTCCTGCACTGGCCAGGAAGTGATCTTCTTTACTTACCTGGTGAGGCTTCTGGGAACTCTGTAAGCAAGGCACAAAGCCAACATTTCCAAGGGACTTTATGGCTCCATGTTTTATAAAGCCAACCCTAATTCCTTAAAGCTGTCTGGTCATATCTGAGTCTATGAATGTCATCCTCAAACATGACATTCCAGTCAAAGCCTTGGTAAAATAACCAGTATTTCCAAATGGTGACCTGTTATAAGATGAACAGATTCTTATTGAACTTATACAAACAATTGTAATTGCCATGAAAGAAAGAATACTCATTCAGAGTTTTGAATTTCAGGGGAATTATGTAGAGAGAAAAGATAAATGCTTCAGTTTACAAATGCATATTTTATGACATTTTTGTATATCCTAGATATCTTAAGAGAAAGTTTCATTAATCTGGAAGAGGAAACATTAGGGAACAAGCAATATTTTCAACAAGAATCACAAAACTATAATCTTCCTCAGTTCATTTAATCCCATGTTCCTAATTCTTGTTCAATTTGAATACAGCCTTTTAGTTCTGTAAATTTTTACCCATTTTGGTATTAATCTGAAAGATGTCGAATACCTGTATTTACCCTTTATAAATACCTTGTATTTATAAAAAGTCCTTTTTATAAATCTCCTTGAAGAAGAAACACGTTTTGTGAGAGAATAAGAACAATTATAAATGGCAAAATCTCAGAAATAGATATCGTTAAAGATCTGATGAGAGTTCATTATGATGCAATTGACAAAGAAATTCGGTTATTTCTGTGACACGTAACATCTCAAGTAATCAGAATATTAAGTGATCACCTTATATCAAAACATTAAAATTTTAGGAATTGCATATATTCAGGCAGTTACAGCATTTACCTCTGCAATACAATCTAAGGTTTACCATCGTATGACCGAGCTTTTCCAAGTAACTTCACATCCCAAATAAAAGGGCCTAATTGGTCAAGAAGACTTCATTTACCATTTAAATCCTGAGAAGTTTGTTAAAACCCCAGAAGTCATAGGTGCATCCTAAATAGGATTACAGATCATTACAAATCTTACAATTTTATATATTCAACCAAAGTGGCAATAAAATATCCCAAAGGTAAATGTACAGCATTATATAGTTTTTATCAAAACCTAGCTCCTTTAACATTCAGAAGTTTTAACCACGTAATCACAGACCTGATACAGTTGAGACCTAAAAATTTGATTTTCCCAGGGGATAAACCTTTCTTTGCATTGTCTTATCAAGGGCAGATCAACAGTTCAAGAAAACTTTGTCATTTGAGCAGAAAGAAAAGCAGGATTTCAACCTCATATTAGTGTATTTTTAAAATTCCATTCATCTCAACCTTCTGTAACATTCTTTTGCTTGTAAATTTTGTCCCAAAGCCATTTCTTTCCAAATAACCAGTCTCATTTAGGACAAAATTACTTTCTTCTACCCTCAATGAAACGGTATTTCCATTCCTTATATCTTTCTTATATACCTCCTATTTTCCTACATACAGAGCTGCTTTCTTTATTTTCATCAGTCTTAAGTACATTTAGCAGAATTTTAACTCTTAGGAAACCTTACTCTCCAACTGAGGACATAGTAACCAATTGAGAGGTGTTTACATCAGAATTTTGTTAGATGGTAAATTCATGAACCAATTAAGTACAAAGCATATTTTCCAATAGGTCCAAATTGCCTTAATTTCTCAGCAATAGGAAGTTAAAAACACAAACCTATGTTCAATAAGCAAAGCTTTAGCATTCCATCCTATTTGGAAAGTTCAGGTTACCAAGGACCTTGAAAGTTATCTTAACAATTACCCATGAAAACTTTGAGAAAGACAAAATTAACTATCATTAACAAATTGCAACAGAGATAACATGAGCTTATTTGACCCTTGCCGATAATTTTAAAGACAGGTCCAATAAACTTAAGTTAGTTTAAACATTGAATATGTTTCACCACCTAAAATCAATCAATTCTTCCCCATTGTCAATTTTCATTTGGGGCACCAGTGAAGGTATCTGAAATGGGTGGTCCAAGGAGGGTGCACTTTGCTCCTTGACTTGGATGGTGGGAGGAGGAACCGATGGTGCCTGAGACACTGAGGATGGTATAGGACCACACCCAAGTTGGTGCCGAAACATGAGGGGGAGGGGAAGGCAGAAGCAACAACTTCTTGGGAATATTCCTTAAAGTCCCTGTCCCAAGGTAGACTAACCACAGTTGGCTCCAATTATAGCTGTTAACCTGGGAAATGAGGGAGAATCCCTCACATCTATTAAGCAGAGGGACAGGGAGAGAGAGTCAGTGTCCCCTTTTTAGTCAGGTTCTATCTCAGCTAGACCAATAAGGTCCTCTTCTGGAGGTTCCTTCTGATATCCGCTGGGTTTTTGGGACTTTCCCTGGTAGGCACACTTATTCTTTCTAATTCCTTTCCCCTTGCAGTAGGATCATTGACCCCTTGCTAAGGAGGTTCTGGGCCTTCCCCTTTGCTGCTAGGCATATTTATGGCCTTATAAGCCCCCTGTTGTGATCTCCCTGAGACCCTCTTGATATCAGCAGATGTGGACCGGCATCTGGAGAGCACCTGCACCTGGCCGAGGGCACAATCTGGCCACAGGGCCTTGTGGGGGAGGGTCGTCTGGCATGGAGGGGAGGAAAATGGGTGGCTGCAGTGGCAGCGCCCTGGCTGGGGAGGCTGCAGCAGTGGCAGCAGCCAGCCCACCGGGGGAGGAGTTTCAAGCTCAAGGGAGGGGAGGGGAGCCTAAAGTGTCATGAAGAGGGGAACATTAGGGGAGCAGTCTGTCGCTTCTTTGGCTCCCTGGGTGAGTCTCCGGATAAAGCAGCTAAAACCTTTGCCTGGCTCTTCTTGCTCCCTCCCGACTCCACAATTCTCCCATGAGGCAGAGTCACAAAGACAGAGAGACAGGGGAGCCCCCTCCGATGAGGAGACCAGCCACATGCCTGCCTGGCCATGTCCCAAAGGAACCCAGGTGACGCTCAGCCCCACAGGTCCCAGCCCTGTGACACACGATCAGAAACCATTCTGATATCACCACAGACCTAGCGCCATTCATTATGGAATCACAGACAGGCCCACTCAGACTCCATGGGCCCCTGGGGACCCCAAGGGTGCCTGTCTGTGGAGCCACAGAATCGAACTTGGCAGGCAAGCTAGACTGAATCGTACATTCACATACACACCAGAGGTTATTATATTCCCTACCATAGATTCCCTACCTGTGAGACTTTTGAAGTCTCGGGGAGTGATCAAGTCCCCCTTCCACTCTTGCGAGTGGGTCTGACTAGATTGGGCCCCAGCCTTACCAGTTCCAACTTTTGGGTCCAGGACTTCACCTGCCAAGTCTCCTCAAGTCCAGTGGGAATGATGGAGAGGTGCTGGCCTGAATGGGACAGAGAAGGAGACTGCCAATATTTAGGCAGGTTGCTCACTCTACCTTGTGATCCCTCATTCTGTCACTGCCTCACTGTTCTCCCAAACCGGTAGCAACAATGAGCCAGCGTGGTTGGGTTTCCTGCTCAGGGAACCAAATTTGTTATGGAACCAGGCTGGAACGCTGGCGGAAAACCAAGTGGCACCCAGAGATCTTGGTGGATTGGAGATTTATTTAACACTAGCGGGCCCAGAGGAGACCATATGTCTCCAAAGATGTGAGCCCCGAATGCGAGCAGGAAAAGTAATTTATAGGTATCAGCCTCCATATTTGTGAGTGTGGAGGGGGTGGTTTTCAAATGTGCAGCAAACAAAGGAAGAAGAGCCCAGAGGAGGGGTCTCTAAGCTAGAGACCAGAGTTTGTTTTAGTCCAATCAGCCATCTTTAGTGTACTTTCTCCACTTCCCCAACAGAACTAGTTATGTGCAACATGATAGTGCATTGCTCTTCTTACATCTACTGCTGATCTCTGGATTCTGGGTTGTAAGTGAGCAATTTAAAACACCACCACCTTCTCTTACATGAAAAGAGAAACCTATGTCTTCACCCAGACTTCCTCTGATTGTGAAGACATGGCAATTATTATTTGAAGGCACAATTATCTACCTATGAGTCTGATGGAAATTATTCCATCCATCTTCAACCCTAAAGCACTTTTCATAGAAAATATTACCCCTATAGAGGCAGGAAATTCATAACAGATGTGTAGCTCCCTCTAGGTATGCATTCTGACCTTGTCACATTTGTGTCATCAAACACATTACTGACAACGTGAAAAATAAGCTCTCAACAAGATGATGATATTAGAGAATATGGTATAAAAGGAATTTCATATGTTCTCAATTAGAAATAAATTTTAATGGTGAAGGAGAAAGTTAAAGTATTGTCATATTTTATTGACATATAGTAGACAAACCATGTTGTGTTAGTTTCAGGCATATATCACAGTGATTCCGTGTGTATACATTATGCTCTCCATATACCTAGACAAGCGTAGCTATCATGTGAAAGCATGCAGCACGTTCTTACAGGATTGAGTATATTCCATAATCTGTACCTTGTATCCCAATGACGTATTCATTCCATAGCTGGAAGCCTGTATCTCCTTCTCAAGGGTGTCAATTTTTTATTCAACCCAAGTATTTTCATGGTAAACACCACTGCCTGTGGTTCATTCAGCATGTGCCAATTTGCAGTCTGTATTTCTGGGAATGCTCCTTAAGGCATTACAAATTATATCATTATATCAATAAATTCGGTTTCATTATTCATTCAGTAAAAAGGAGAAGGAAAAGATTTCTTTGTGTCCCAGGCCCTGTCACTAAGACCCTTCCCAATCTGGAGGACAGGCTTAACTGGGCCAGCTACACCCTCAGTACCTCCAGCTGAGCGGCCCTGGCCTTGAGCATTGCAGGAATTCCCACGGTGGCCAGCAGAGGGAGCGCACACAGCATGCCCATGGAGGGGCCGGTCCTCTGCAAGCGCAGCGAGGGTCAGAGAAAGCGCGCATTCGGCTTTTCTGATCCAGGGTGCCTCAGAGCTGGAAAGGCTTCCTTGCTTCTGAGGACCCAGTGCCTCTGAGTGTGGGCAAAGAGCCAGAGCTGGGTTTCCAGTAGGCTCCGCCCCCGGGCCTGGGGGAGACGCTGGAGGCTTCCCAGCCACTTGGTGTCTCCTCAGTGGTGGGGCTGAGTACTGAGGCGGGGTGCTGGGCAGCTTCCCGGAAGCTCTGGATGGTCAGTGAGCAGCACAGTCCCTTGCATTTTCAGGGCTGTTCCGTGGTTTGTTCCTCATTTCCCATGCCGGTATGTGAACAAGATGTATTTCACTCAAGGATCTGTGGATTCAGGAGGTCCTGCGATGCCACGTCAGAGAGGCTGAGGTTGGTTTGTTGCAGGTTCAGGATTGTTTTGGGGGAGAAATCCTGTCACAAATTCGGAGGAACAGGAGTCGCATTCAGTTTGGAAGTAAAGACACCAAATGTTGACTCTCGGGACCTTCTAGAAGAATCAGCTGGGACCCACTCTCTCAGTCCTGCTGGAACCAGAGCCAGAGGTAAAAACACAATGTGCCCTCCACATCATACACACTTTTATTAATTTTCAGTGGGTATTTTTCCCCCAACAATGTTGTAGTCGCTGAAAACAACTGAAAACCTGACTGGTACCTTGTGTCAAGCACCTCCTGTTATTTGAATGTTCCGTATTATTCCTGTGACAGAATTTGTTACAGTTATCCTTTCTTGTCTTTGTTGGAAGGAATCTCATCAATAATATCTTAAAAACATACTAGTTACCTTATCTCCTTTCCAGTTGAGATTTGGCATGTTTTCTAATTTCTCATGAACTCGTGAAAAACTGAAATACTTTTAAATTGATTGCAGTTTTTATTAAAAGCTGATGCACAGCATCCCTCTGAGACTGCTGCTGGACAAAGAACTTACCAAGGCACTTCTCAGTGTGGGCAAGATTGTACGAAGCAAACATTGTGAATCAATTTTATAAGAAAAAGCCTGATGATAGTTTGTCTTTATGAAAATTGATGCTTAGATCCCCTGTCTGATACATTTCCACTTTTTAAAAAAATTTTCTTTTTTCCCATTTTCTCATTCAGAGATTCGTAGACCTGCCTCAGTTTTACATTCACCACCCACTTTATGCTGGTGGACTATTTTTTGAATACGTTGTTAGATTCTGTTTGCCAAATCTTGGTTGAGGACATTTGCATCTGTATGGTGAACGGTATGGACCTGTAGTTTTGTTTTTACGTGGTGTCTTTATCTGGTTTTGGTATCAGGGTAATGCTGAATTAATTTGGATATTTTCCTTCCTGTTCTATTTTCTGGAATATTTTGACAAGTATAGGCATCAACTTTTCTTCAGATGTTTGATAGAATGTGCTTGTGAAGTCGTCCGGTCCTGGTCTGTTAGGTGATTTTTGATTATTGAGTCTGTCTCCTTGCTAGTAAACCATCTGTTCAAATTTTCAATTTCATTCTGCTTCAGTTTTGGTAGGTTCCATGTTTTTAGGAATTGATGATATAATCCAGTTTGTCCAGCTTGTTGGCATATAGTTTCTCATAATATTCTCTTACAATTGTTTGTATTTCTGTGGTGTTGGTTGTTCTCTGTCATTGTTATTTATATGTGTCATTTCTGTTTTCTGATTAGTCTGGCTAGGGCTTATCAATTTAATTGTTCTTTTCATGGAAGCAGCTCCTAATTTCATTTACCTTGTTCTACTGTAGTTTTAATTTCTATATCATTTATTTTTCCTCTGCTTTTAACTATTTTCTTCATTCTGCTGTTTGGGGGTTTTGTTTGTTGTCCTTTGTCTGGCTTTTATAGTTATAAGGTTATGGAGTTTAATTCGGGCTTTTTTTTTTTTTTTTTTTTTTTTTTTTTTTTCCTGAGGCAGACCTGTATTGCCATAAACTTCCCTGTTAGAACCAGTTTCCTGCTTTACAGAAGTTTGGATTGTTGTGTTTTCATATTCATTTGTTTCCATGTCATTTTGGATTTTCTTTGATTTCTTGGTTGACCCATTGATTATTTAGTAGCATGTTATTTAACTTCCATGTTTTATGCCTTTTCCAGATTTTTTTTCCTTGTTGTAGACTTCTACTTTCATAGCATTGTGGTCTGAAAAGACACATGGTATGACGTCGATCGGTTTGATTTTGTTCTGGCTTGTTTTATGACCTAATATCAAGTGTGGGGAATGTTCCATGTGCACGTGAAAAGGATGTGTATTGTGCTGTTTTAGGATGGAATGTTCTAAATATATAGGTTAAGTCTATCTGGTCTACTCTGTCATTCAAAGTCACTAACTCGTTGTTGATTTTCTGATGGAATGATCTCTCCATTGATTTCACTGGGGGTTTTAAAGTGCCCTACTATGATTGTATGACTATCAGTTCTTTAGTTTTGGACTGTTTTGTGTATTTGGATCCTCTCCAGTTGAGCGCATATATTATTACAATTGTTCTATCTTTTTGTTGGATTGTACCTTTTGTTATTATAGTGTCCTCTTTGTCTCTTGTTACAGTTTTATTTTTAAATCTATTTTGTCTGATATAGGTATGGCTACTACAGTTTTCTTTTGATACTTTAGTTCTATAATTAGTCTCTTGTAGGTAGAACATAGATGGGTCCTATATTTTATTCATTCTTTCACCCAGTGCCTTTTATTATGAAGAGAAAGAGCACAGGCATGGGAGGGCAGGGTGGGGGGATTGGAGAGAGAGAGAGAGAGAGAGAGAGAGAGAGAAAGAAAGAGAGAGAGAGAATGAGAATGTATCTTAAACAAGTTCCATGCTCAGTGCAGAGCCCAGTTGGGGCTCAATCCGATGATCCTGGCATCATAGCCTGAGCTGAAATCAAGAGTGGAAATCTCAAGCAATTGAGCCATCCAGGTGCCCCTACTGTCACCCAGTGCCTTTTATTTGAGTATTTATTCTGTTTCCATTCAAAGTAGTTGATAGACATGTACTTGTCCTTTTATTACTTGATGTTGGTTGTTTCTGAATCTTTCTGATCCTTTATTCTCTTTCTCTTTTTTATGGTTTGCTGGGTTTCTTTAGTAGCAGTTGAAATTGCTTGTCTTTATACTCTGCGTATGTATTAGTGGTGTTAGATTTGTGGTTATTATTAGGTTTGTACCTAACCACCTCTGCATATAGGAGTCTATATTAAGTTGATAGTTGTTTAAGTTTGAACCAGTTCTTTACTCCTCTCCTCCCCGTGTTGTAGCTATGTAGTGTCATATTTCAAAACCTTTCATATCGTGAATACCTTGGCTGATGTTTTACAGATATACTCATTTTTATTGCTTTTGCAGTTCGCACTTTAATACTGTTACTTTAGGTGTTTCTTTACCACTTAAAGAGTCCCCTTCAACATTTCTTGCAGGTGTGGTTTGTTGGTTGTGAACTCGCTTAGTATTTATTTGGGAACCTCTTGATCTCTCCTTCCATCTGAATGATAGTGTTCTGGATAGACTCTCTTTGGCTGCAGATATTTTCCATTCAGCACCTTTGCCATACCATACTGTTCACTTAGGGTTTCAAAGTTTCTTCTGAAAAACATCCAGTGATAACCTTATGGGGTTTACCTTGTATGTAACTGTCATCTTTTGTTTTCCTGCTGTTAAAATTTTTCTTTATCATGACATTTTGCGTTTTAATTACTATATGACTTGGTGTGGATCTGCTTCTGTTGAATATATTGGGGGTTCTTTGTGCCTCCTGCTCTGGATCTGTTTCCTTCCCCATATTAGGGAAGTTTTCATCTATTGTGTCTTCAAATAAATTTTCTGGTTCTATTTCTCAGAGTTCTGAGAATGAGAAATAGGACAGGAAAGACCTATTGAAGGTTCTCTGATGAGTCACTGGATTTGCATGCGTGGAGGATAGATTTGGGACTCAAATGAACAACCTACCTTTAACTTCAAAGAACTAGAAAAAAAACAACAATCTACCAGTGTCCAATGTTCTCAAAAGGGAGAAAGTAATACATACGAGAGTGGAAACCAATGAAACTGAGACCATGAAATCAATAGAAAATATGAAGAAGACCAAAAGTGGGTTCTCTGAAGAGTGAAACAAAATTGTCAAGACTATACATAGACTATGCTAAGACAGAGAGAGGACCCAATTCAAAAGAATTATAAATAAAAGAGAAGACATCAATTTAGGTGCCAGCAAGCTGCCTACCTAGAAGAAATGGTTAGGTTCTTAGAAACACACAACCTACCAAGACTGTATCAGGAAGATATAGAATGTTTGCACAGACCCATTGAAGACTGTATGAATACAAGAAGATAACCAATGCAAGTAAATTGAATCAGTAATTGAAATTCTCGCAGGGAAGAAAAACCCAGGACCAGGTGGATTCACTGGTGAATTTGACCAAACGTTTGTAGAAGAAACTAACAGCAGTCCTCTCACTGATTCAAAAGGAATGAACACCACCAAACTCATTTCATGAGACTGGAATTACCCTGGTAGCAAGCCAGAAAAGGACACTACCTGAACAGAAATCTATAGGCCAGTATCTCCGTGATGAATATAGATGAATAATTCCCAGTAATATACAGGCAAACCAAATTCAGCATCACATTAAAAGGATCATTGACTGTGATGAAGGTTTTTTTCCCTGTAAAGGAAGGATGTTTCAGAAATACAAATCAATAAATGTGACCCCTCACATAATTGAATGAAAGAAAAATCAACCAGAAACCAGACTCTTAACTATAAATGCCAAAGGGAGGGTTACTAGAAGGGAGGTGGGCAGGGGGATGGGTTAAATGGATGATGGGCTAAGGAGGGCGCTAGTAGTGAGGAATACTGGGTGTTGTATGTAAGTGATGGATGACTACATTCTATACCTGAAACTAACATTACACTGTATGTTAACCAACTGGAACTTAAATAAAAATTTGAAAAAATAAATACTAAAGAAATACATAAATTTAACCTAAAATAAATAAATACATTCTAAAAAATAAAAAGGAAACTCATGTGATGATGTCAATAGACACAGAAAAAGAGTTATGAGAAATTTTGGTATCCATTTGTGCTAAAAAACTCTTTAAAATTCAGTGTAGAAGGAATATATCTCAACATAAGAAAGGCCATGTATGTGAAGCCCACAGCTAATGTCATACTCAATAGTGAAATTGTGAAAGATTTTCCACTAAAATCAGGCACAAGACAAGGATGCCCTAGATATGTGAAGGGGATTGGGTGAGGCAGGCTTCTGGTTATGCAATGAATAAGTCACAGATAGAAGATATAGCATAGGGAACATAGAGAGTGGTACTGGAATAGTGATGCATGGTGACAGATGATAGCTACACCTGTGTTAGTGTAGCAGAATGTATACACTTGTACAGTCACTATGTTGTTCATCTGCAACTAATGTAACATAGTGTGTCAGCTATTCCCAAATAACATGACTTAAAAAAAAATAAGGTAAATGAATGAAATAAAAAGTTTAGTATAAAAGAACCTGTTAATATCTAATCAAGAAATGCAGTAAAGTTGCAAAATAGAAAGTCACCATATCAAATTCTATAGCATTCCTATACACTAACCAAGTTATCTAAGAAGAAGTAAAGAAAACAATCCCATTTACAATACCATCAAAAACAATAAACTTTATAGGAATAAATTTAGCCAAGGAAGTGAAAGATCTCTTTACAGAAAACTATAAAGCCTGTGTGGAGAAATGGAGAAATTCAATTTGGATGAAAGAAACAGGAGAACACACAAGTCAGTGAAAAGCCATCTCATGTCCATCTGTCAGAGGAATTAATATAGATACAATGTCCATAATATCCAAAACCGTCTAGAGATTCAGTGCAATCTCTATCAAGACTCTGATGCAATTTTTATGCAATTAGAAAATCATATCCTAAAATGTATTTGGAATCACAAAAAGACCCCAAGTAGCCAATGCAAGAAAGAACAAAACAGGAGGTATCACACTTCTTGATTTCAAGCTGCATTCTAACACAAAGAAATCAGTTATGTTACTGGCATAAGCACACACACATAAGACAATGGAACAGAAATTGAGAGCCCAAACTAAACCTATGCATGCACAGTCAACTAGTATTTGACAAGGGAGTCAAGAATACACAGTGGAGAAGAGTAATCTCTTGAATAACTGGTGCTGGGAAAATTGGATATTCACATGTATAAGAATAAAGCTTAGCACCTTATGTTATAGCACTCCAAGAATTAACTTGAAATGGATTAAAGATGTAAATGAGTGATACGGAAACAAAATTCTTCCTCATCATTTCAGCTCCTATTATGCCAAGATGGAGCTGTTGAGGTAGTGAAGGGCTGGGTGGACAGTAGTCCTGGAAATAGAAGCTTGTGTGTATGAAACAGACTTTAATAGTCTGCAATTATCCCCTGATCCTTTAAGACTAGCCACTTCCTTCCCTACATTTGCAGGCACAACTACTACCATGCTTGCTGCCAGCAATGCACTGCTTTGTCTCCTCAAACCCCTAGAAGCTCTAGGTGGGACCCAGTGGGAAGAGTGGAGTTTTGTGGCACTGATGCTGCCCTGTTGAAACCAGGTGGAGGGGAAGGAGACAGGTACCATTCCGGGTTCATTGGGGTTCAGCTATGTTAGTGTTGGTTTAGGATTTTTCACCTTTTACCCTAATACATCTCAAAAGTTTAATTTCTGTCCTGCAGGTCAAAGTGGCTTCCAGAACATTTCCTCCTTTCCCAGAAGTGCCTTCCATGTCAAACCCCATGGGCTGCCCTTTATCACCATCCATGGGCTTTGGGCCACCCTCACCTTCTCCAAACTGGTGACCTCTGGGACCTCACCCTCTACCTCCACCACCTGGAAAGATGATCTGGCCAGTATGAGTTGACTTATAAAACACGTTTTGTCTTTTTGCTTGTTGAGTGTTTGGAGAAGATGCAGTGATGGCCCCACAGGGCTTCCAGGTCAGCCTGAGTGAGGACGCTGTAACGTGCTTCAAGTTTCTCAGGACATGCATAAAATGGGCAGTCATTTCCACATTGTGAGCTGGGTAACACGTGTCTCTGATACAGAAGGAAAGAGGCCTTATACAGGCTGACAGACATAGCACTCCCTAGGATGTAGCTTGTACAGAGACCATGTGCTGTGTTCTCTAAGGGATTAGACACACCCCTAACTTTATTTATAGCTAGTTGAAACCTGAACTGTTCACAGCTGCTTGATTAGTTATAAAAACACCTGAACCAGGGTCACGTAACCTTCCTCAAGGGACGGGATCAGATCTCCCTCTTGTCCTCAAGGGTCACCCGAGGCACCTGAAAAACTCTCTGCCCCTGGTACGGGACGTGTGAAAGAATTGAATATAATGAGACATGTTGCGGATGGTTTGTTTTTCTTCCACACAGTCTATGCAAGTCAGAATCAACTTCCATCCACCTCCATCCTCTATGAGACCTAGGACGTGGTGCAGCTCCCATGGGGAATATCAGTTGTGTCTCTACCAATGATGCAGAGAAAGACAAGGTAAATTCTGTTGCCCGTTTCAGTTGCAATGATTTCTGGAAACTTTTATCTGGCCTTGTCTGGTTTTCTATGTCCTCTGGTGTCTTTACTGTTTGATTTACGTCCTCACAAGCCTCCAGACTTCTCCAGTTTAAGATCATCATGTTAGCTAGTGGCTCTGGAAGCCACAAGTGTGTGGAGGCTGAGGACCACGTGGCTCTCACTTTGTGTTTGTGGAAATAACTTGATGAGGATGACACTTCACCGCACTCTCAAGTCTTCTGGAGCATCTGACCCCTTCCACACCTTCTTTACATGGGATTATCATTATTATTTTCATTTTTTCTTATTTCAGTGTAGGTGATGAACTTGTTCCAAATGTCTGCGATGAGCCTCGTGACTGGAAAAGATGAAAACTCTTTCCAACTTTATATTGTGTGATTTGTGCAGTGCTGAGTGTTCTTAGATAAATTTCAGAATTCATTACTGGTCCTTTTGTGTTGGTAAATGTGCGATAGAGAATTTCTCCAGTTGTCCCCTAAGTGGAAATACTCTGAATTTTTAGAAGTGGCACGTGTACTTGAAAATGTACGTGGATCTGCAGTTGTGAAGGGAGAGAATCAGTGATTACTTGCAGGGCCAGTACCTCACAGAGGTCTTCAGGTGTGTTTATATGAGCAGGTTTTCTTGTGTCCCGGGAGCAGTTGTAACTGGTACTTTGTCTCATGATGCCTTATGGGAGTTTTACACCTGAAATCGAGACATGTTTCTGTTCATTCTTTTGTGTAGAATGTCTAGCTCCCTTTTACAACTGGACAAAATAGCTCTGCAACTCTTATTGTATTTAAAAGCTGAATTACCTGTGAATTAAGATAAACATACCTGGGACCAATGAATGTGGACAGATAATGTGTTTCTCTCAGAAAACACATTTCTAGGCCCCCTGCAGGACTCCAGGAATCTCCATCTCCTCAGAGGTCTCTGTGGCCTTGCACAGAAAATGTCTTTGTCAGGGAGGGAAGCAGAGTGAGCACAGGCATGGGATGGCAGGTTGAGCTTTGACCCTGGGGTGGCCCTGAATCTCTGTGTGGTTTTGGGCTTTTCTTTCATTACTTCATGTTCTGTCTATTCTCAATCTGCAAATAAAAAGTCTGCAGATCTGGTGGAAGAGGACAACCAGAGGGGTCCAGGACACAGATGCCTGAATCTCTGGAATACGCTCCTTTATTAGACTGGCATTACTGCCATTGATCTAGAATAGGATCCCTTAGCTTTCTGCATTTGTAAACGTTGGCAGTGATGTGTGGAGACAGTAGTTTTTCCTTATGCCATCTGGTACCTTCAGGCTGTAGGTGGGACCTCATGGGAGGGTAGAGTTTTCTGGCACTGATGCTGTGTTCTACTAGAACCCATGACTGAAGAAGGGGCCAGGTGCCAACACCTGTTTCATTGTGTTTCAGCTCCTGTGGGCATTCTGCTTCCGTGTGTCATACCAACATACCTGTCACTTCTGTTCTGCAGGTCCCTATGGATGCAAGAGGTCCTCCTTCTGTACCGGATCCACCCTGTAGGCCCTTCTGCACAGATCCCCTTTAGCACTGTTCATGGACTCTATGAGCCACCTCCAGCTCCTTGGTGTCCTCAAGGATAGGACCCACCACCTCCACCTCGACAATTTGTAAGATGATATGAACAGTATCAGTTGACATGTTCAGCATGTTCGTCTTCTGTCTTGTTGAGTCTTTGAGAAGATGTAGAGATGGCCTCACAGGCTTTGCAATACAAGGGTGCTGCTGGCTGAGGACACTGTTAAGATGCCTCAAGTTTCTCAGGACATACATATGTTGGGCTGTGTCATTTTCTAATACTGAGCTGGGCTGCAGGTGTCTCTTTTGGAGAAAGAAAGAATCTTCATAGAAAGGCAGGTGTATCAGTTCTGCAGATGTGCCTTTTACAGAGTCCATGTTCTTGGCTCTGTGAGGGATGAAGCAAACACTTACCATCAGGGGATTCAAGTGTCCTAACGGGGAGAGAGTCACATGCATTAAATGACCTGGGGCTTCTGATCTACAATAGTGGAAGCTCCAGTAGTGGGTCCTCATGTACAAGAGATGGAGACATGAATCTCATGGGAACGAATTGGAGGAAGAGCTGAGATGGTGCAGAGGGGAGGGTGTTGGAGTCAGTGAGATGGAGTTGTAGATCATTTCTGGTAGGGCCCACAACCTGGGCAGGGAGAGTGAGTGCAGCATGAGGTCCACACAGAGCTGCTGCATAGGTTCAAGGACAGTTCATGCAGGTATCATCTCTGAAATGTCATTGTGGCCAAAGTGCACCTAGTTCATCATCTAAATAAAGACTGTTGTTTCCCTTGGTTTTCTGAAGGTTTTGGATCTGTGTGAAAGAATGCCCTGGAGAATCGTAGTTTAACATGGTTCTTATGGGATGCTTGTCTGCCTAAGTTTGTGTGTCTCTGTGAGACTAAATGCGATGAAAAGTTGTAGATCAGCTGTGTGGCTTCCTTGGACTTCAGCCTGAGTCAGACTCTTAGCGGGGAATTCCGGTTTGACCAGGAAATGCCCCTGCTGGACTCTTGTCACTGCACCCCTGAACCTGCTTTCACCACCCTGCCTGAAGGTTTTCAATTCCGAGACTTCCCTCACAATTTCCCGAGGCTTTGCGTGTGTTCCTGCTGTCTCAGCTCTAATGCCAGCTCTCACTGGGGCCATCTCAGAGCCTCAGCTTTGTAATCTGAGAAGAAGGGACAATGTTGATCTCTGAGGTCAGTGCAATGAAGAGGTGGTTAAGCACATAAGGAATTTGTAAAATGTATGGGATGAGTGGGCACTCACTCTTCTCAGGGTGGAAATGAATGTACCTGCACACAGAAGATCATCAACAGATGTTCATTCAATTTCATGAAACTAAGGGTATAATGCCTGAGGCTGGGAGATTGGCAATTCCTGTTTCAAAAGATACAACAAACACCCCTGTGTGTTTTCTATTAAAATTCAGGTCCTCCTTTACAAAGAAGGAAAAGATAAGTAGGAGAATGTGTACATTCAGGGATCTACCTCTAAGATCTGAGGATAATCTTCTTCCATTACAGGTAGACACACAAATGCAGCCACACAAATATGGGCTCATCCAAGGCCATAGATGTATTGTAGAAGACAAAACACATAGAGGAGAATAGAAGATCCCTTTACAATAACTCAAAATCATCTTGATGTAGAGGGCAGTCAGTTTGAAATTTGAAGAGGACACTGAACCATTACAAACCAGCTGTGGTTATTATATATTTAGAGATGGTGTCTAATCTGCCCCTTGGTCTGAATGCTTTCCCTGCCCACCCCATCTCCTCCACTGTGTCCTTCCTAATGTCCCCTAATACACTGGTCACAGTTGTGTTTCTGTGTCAGGTTCTGCTTCCAGGAAAATCGACACTCATTCCTCATCAAGTGTACACTTTGGGGTTCCTGTATATGCAGTTAACAAACACATAGTATGTACAGTATTGGTGGAAGAAAACAGATCATTCTTTGGGTTTGTATTGCCTGGAAGGGACCTATAGTTCCATCTGAGGAGTTGGATACACCCTTTAGGGAGCTCTCGTGGTGGTTGTTAATTTGTAGATAGATATTCATGAGCAACGGCATGTGTGCTAGATGATGAGGTTTGTGCTGATGAACAGGGCAGGTATCTGTCTCCAGGAAAGGCTCTATTCTGATGGTGAGGAATGGATTCAGGAGAATAGTAAGGAGGCCCTGCATTAACTCAGCTCTTGTGCCCTTGTGCATCTTACCAGCTGCTCCCAATAGCACCAATCCAGGTGGCCTCCAAGGGGGAAAATGGCACAACTTTTGTGGTGAGTCACATGATGTCCCATAAAGCTTCCCTTGTTGCCTTATTGAGTGATGGGGAGGGCAGAGGTCCATGGTCTGAGATAGGTTCCTTCGACACCACCCAGGAGAGTTGGATGTAAGTATATGGCTCCTTGTACATTGGCCAATCCAATCCACTTTGCCCCAGGGACCCTGAACCCTCTGAGCCCCTTTTTCCTCCCAGCTTAGGGAAGCAGTCAGCCCTCCAGCAGCTTTTGGGTCATGGTTGGGCCACCAAGGGTAAATGTCTGGCTGTCCACATGCTGCCAGCATTGCTATAGCAAATGTCAATGTGAGCAGCTGTTGTACAGGGGATTCTCCTCCATTGTGATCAGGGCCTGGGATGAAACATGACAGGACAGAGGGAGAGACAGGAGTTCCCTGTGCTCCTGGACAGGGCTGCATGCACAGAGTACATAGCCTGAAGCCTGGGGAGAGGTGGAGAAAGAGACAGGCAGGGAGAGAGACCCTGGATGAGTGATAGGGGAATTGGGCAAGTCCTAGAGAGTAAAAGGAATTATCAGAGAGAGAGAGAGAGAGATGTGGTTAGAGAGAAACAGAGACAAAGAGGAAGTACAAGGAGGAAAGTAGAGACCTGGTTCAGGTATGTGGACGGGGTGACATGGGCCAGGAGAGAGGGGATGTATGAAGTGGCTCTAAGTGCTGGGGCAGAAAGGGCTGGTATCATGGGCATCAGAGTTCTGTGACTCCAAGACTCCAACATCCCTGGGACCAAGCTTTGCAGAGGCCATTGCATTTGAAAAGATGGGTATCCCTCATTTCTCCTGGAATTGTGAGGCTCAGTCTCATGTTCTGTCATGGAGAAGGATGTCTTGAGGGAGAGTGTGCAGCTCTTTGGCAGGTAAACTCCAGATCCTACCCTGTGGGGAGGTGACCCAGAGCCATCTCCCTCACTGCCCCAGGCCCTGTTGGATTTCCCCCCCGCCCCTACCAGCTGGCCTTCCTCATGTTCTAATCCCAGGCATCAGGCATTGTGTTGCCCCCAGTTCTGGCAGTCTGGACCTGGCAGAGTTGAACTGCTGATATTGATAAAAAGTACTTGACAGTAAGGTCCATATCTCCCTCTGGAACTAGCGGTGTGCATCAGGATCATGGGTTGCTATCCTCCTGTCCACTGCCAAACTGAGGATGCCAGATGGTAGGTGAACCCTTTAAAACACCATAGTCTTCTCTTACATCAAATTCAAACACATTTTCTTGTCCCAGCTTTCTTTTAATTTTGAAGAGATGGCAATTAATAACTGAAGGCATAATGGTCCTATAGGAATTTGACCTATATGACTGATGGACATTATTTCATCCATCTGTATCCCTAAAGCACATTTCATTGGAAATATTAGCCAAGGATACATACAGTAAATTCATAACAGATGTGTAGCTCCCTGTAAGTTGCATTCTGACCTTGTCACATATGTGTCATCAAAGATATTATTAGTGACTTTTCAGATAAGCACTCAACATCAAGATGGTGATGTTAGAGAATTTGGTATAAATGGAATTTCACAGATTGTAAATTAGGAATGATTCTTTTAAATTTATAATTTTTTTATAATTTATAATTTTTTTTCTTTTTTTGAGAGAGCCTGAGTGTGGAAGCGGGGAAGAGAGCGGGAGACACTGAATCTGAGGCAAGCTCCAGGCTCTGAGCTGTCAGAACAGAGCCTGACACAGGGCTCAAACTCATGGGCTGCAAGATCATGACCTGAGTGGAAGTTGGACGCTTAACAAAGTAAGCCACCCAAGCACCCCAGGAATGGTAGTTTATTGGCAAAGAAAGAGAAATTAAAGAGTGTAAAGGATGTCGACTTTTAATTGAAATATTTTTTACACATTTGTTGTATTAGTTTTAGGCATACATTGTAGTCATTCCATATGTCTATAAATTATGTTATATTTAAGCACAAGTGTAGCTATCATGTGAAAGCATGCAACAGTATTATTACAGGATTGACTCTATCCCATTGGCTGTCCCTTGTATCCCTAGGACTCATTCATTCCATACCTGGAACCCAGTACCTCTCTCAAAGGTGTCCATTCTTTATCTAACCTAAACACTTAGGTGGTAAACACAATTACCTCATGTTCAGCATGTGTAAATTGGCGGTCTATTTTTCTGGAAACATTGCTTAAAGCACTACAAATGATGTCATTACATTAATAAATTTGGTTTCATTCTTCATTCACAAGAAAGGAGAAGGGAAAGATTTCTTTGTGTCCCAGGCCCTGTCACTAAGACCCTTCCCAATGTGGAGAACAGGCTGAGTTGCCCAGAGCACCTCTGGTCCCTCAGCTGAGTGACCAGGGACATCAACATTGCAGGAATTCCCATGGTGGCCAGCAGAGAGAGCTCGAGCACCACAGACCCGGAGGGGCGGTTCTTCTGCTGGGCAGTGATGGCCAGCAGAGGGCGCACCATCGGCTTTTCTGACCCAGGGCACCTGAGAGCAGGAAGGGCTTCTGTTGCTCCCAGGGGACGCAGGGCCTCTGCTGCTGCCTCAGGACAGAGAGCAGAGATGTGTTTCCAGCAGGTTCTGCTGCCCGCCCCAGGGGTGACCTTGGGAGCTTTGCAGCAACTTGGTGTCTCCTGAGTCGCCAGAGAGAAGCTGCCTTGTTGTACTGAGTGCTGAGGAGGGGACACTGGGTGGCTTCCCTGGGCAAGCTAGTTGCTGAGCAGCACAGGCCCTTGCATTTTTCTGGGTTGTCCCCATGTTTCATTCCTCCCCTTCCTGGACAGTATTTGAACAATACGTATTTTACTAAAGGACTCACGGATTGCAGGGTCCCACAACATCACCTCATAGATGCAGTGGATGGTTTGTTCCAGATTCAGGCTTGTTTCCGGGAAGAAATACTGACAGAAACTCAGAAGAACGGGAGCTGCATTCTGTTAGGACGTGAATACATGAAATGTTCGTCTCAGGACCTTCTAGAAGAATGAGCTGGGACCCACTTTCCGAGTCCTGCTGGAACCAGAGACCGAGGTAAGGGCACAAACTGTCCCCCACATCATACATGCTTTTAAAAAAAATTTAATTGTTATTTTTCCAACATAGTGAAGTGATTGAAAACTACAGAAAACCTGGTAGGTAGCTGTCATTAACCTTATTTTATCTTTGAATTTAAATTCCAGTGAGTGAAGATACAGTGTAATATTAGTTTCAGGTGTGCAATATAGCGCAACACTTCCACACGTCACCCAGTGCTCGTCCCAGGTGCACTTCTTAATCCCCAGCAGCTGTTTCACCCATTTCCTCACCTCACTGTGGAACCTCTCAGTTTGTTTCCTAGTTAAGAGTCTGTTTGTTTTTCATTGTCTCCTCCCCCCCACCTTTGTTTTGTTTTATTTTCATGTGTTAGTGAAATCATCTGGTATTTTTCTTTCTCTGACAGGCTTATTTCACCCAGCATTACATTCTCTTGCTCCATCCACCTCATGGCAAATGACAAGATTTCATGTTTTTACGGTTAAGTAATATTACGTTCCATTTACTACATCTCACTTTATTCACCAGTTGATGGGTGCTTGGGCAGTTTCCGTAATTTGGCTGTTGTAGAAAATGTTGCTGTAAACATCAGGGTGCATGTATACCTTTGAAGAATTATTTTTGTATTCTTTCTGTAAATACCTCGTAGTGAAATTTCTGGATCAAAACGTAGTTCTATTTCCAGTTTTTTTTTCTTTTGACAAATCTCCATGATGTTTTCCAGAGTGGCTGCACCAGTTTGCATTCCTACCCACAGTGCAAGAGTGTTTCTCTTTCCCCACATCCTTGGCAACACCTGCTGTTTCAGCCTTCATTGATTTTAGTCATGCTGACAGATGTGATATGTTATCTCATTGTACTTTTGAATTGTATTTCCCTGAAGATCAGTATGGTTGAGCATCTTTCATGTGTCTCTTGGCTATGTGTATGTCTTCCCTGGGAAAGTGTCCATTCATGTCTTCTGCCTATTTTTAATCGGATTTCTCATTTTTTGGGTGCTGTATAACTTTATATAGTTTGGACACTAACCCTTTATCAGATGTCGTTTGCAAATATCATTCTGTGAGTGTTTTGTTGATGATTTCCTTGGTGACAGAAGCTTTTTATTTTTAAGAAGTCCCATTATTTTTGCTTGTGTTTTCCTTATCTCAGGAGATATATCTACAAAGATGTTTGTACAGCCAATGTCAAATAAGATACTACCTGTGTTATCCTCTGGGATTTTTATGGTTTCAGGTTTCAAACATAGGTCTTTATCCATGTTGGATTTATTTTTGTGTGTGTTTTAAGAAAGTGGTCCATTTTTGTTTTTGTTTTGTTTTGTTTTGCAGGTTGCTGTCTAGTTTTTCCAAAACCAATGTTAAGGAGACTTTTTTTAAAGTTTATTTATTTATTTTTGAGAGAGAGAGAGAGAGAGAGAGAGAGAGAGAGAGAGAGAGAGAGAGAGAGCGCATGCAGAAGAGGAGCAGAGAGAAATGGAGACAGAGAATCGCATGCATGCTCTGCACTGCCCTGAGATCATGACCTGAGCTGAATCCACAATCACATGCTCGGTGACTGAGACATCCACGTGTCCCAAGACTATCTTTTTTTTTTTTTTTTTCCATTCGATATTCTTTCCTGCTTTGCTCAGCATTAACGACCATATAGGTGTGAGTTCATTTCTGGGTTTCCATTCTATTGATCTATGCCTCTGTGTTTTGTTGTTGTTGATGTTTTGCCAGTAGCATACTGTTCTGATCAGTACAGCTTTGTAATATAACCTGAAGTCTGGAACTGTGATGTCCAGCTTTAGTTTTCGTTTTCAGTTTTGTTTTGGCTGTTTGGGGTCTTTGTCGTTCCATACAAATTTTGGGATTATTTGTTCTAGTTCTGTGACAAATGTTTTTGTTAGTGTGATAAGGATTTCATTACATGTGCAGATTGTTTTGAGGAGTGTAGACATTTTAACAGTATTTTCTTCTTCCCATCCATGAACATGAAATATATTTCCTTTTCTTTGTGTCCTCTTCCATTTCTTTCCTCAGTATTTCATAGCCTTTAGAATACAGGTCTTTCACCTCTTTGGTTAGGTTTATTCTAGGTATCTTGGGGTATTTGGTGCACCTGTCAATGGGATTGATCCCTTACTTTCTCTTTTTGTTAATTCATTATTCGTCTACAGAAATGCAATAGATTTATGTACATTGATTTCTGTATATTGTGATTTGTCGAATTCATATATCAATTTTAGCAATTTTTAAGGGAGTCTTTCATGTTTTTTATAGAGAGCATCATGTCAGTTCCATATAGCGAAAGTTCTACTTCTTCCTTGCCTATTTGGATTCCTCTTATTTCTTTTTGTTGTCTGATTGCTGTCACTAGGACTTCTAGTGCTATGTGGAATAACAGTGGTGAGAGGGATCATCCCTGTCTTGTCCCTGACCTTGGAGGAAAAACTTTCAATTTTTCCCCATTGAGGATGAGATTAGCTGTGGGTTTTTCCTAGATGACCTTTATATGTGCAGGTAGGCTGAGTCTCCATGTACTTTGCTGAGGGTTTTTATCATGAATGGATGTGACATTTTGTCAAATGGTTTTCCTGCATCTGTTGAAAGCATCATATTGTTCTTATCCTTTCTTCTATTATTGTGGTGCATCATGTTGTTTGATCTGTGAATGTGCAATCACCCTTGCAGCCCAGGAATATATCCCACTTGATTATGGTAAATGATTCTATTAATGTATTGTTGACTTTAACTTGAAGGTATTTTAATGGGAATTTGGGCATACATACTCATCAGCCTATTGGTCTGCAGTTTTATTTAAAAAATTTGTAACATATTTTTAATGTTTATTTACTTAGAGTACATAAAAGTGAGGGAGAGGCAGAGAGACAGGGAGAGAGAGAATACAGCCATGCTCCACACTGTTAATGCAGGGTCCAACGTGGGACTCGAACCCACGCACCGCAAGATAATGTCCTAATCTGAAATTGAGAGTTGGACAGTAAACCGACCAAGCCACACAGGTGCCACTCCAGTTTTCGGTTTTAGTGGAGGCTGTATCTGGTTTTGGTATCAGGGTAATGATGGCCTCATAAGATGAATTTGTAGGTTTTCCTTCTTTTTTATTTTTTGTAATAATTCGAGGAGAATACATATTACCTCTTCCTTAAATGGATGGTAGAATTCATCAGTGAAGCCATCTGGCCCTGAACTCTTGTGTTGGGGGGTAGATTTTTTTAATTACTAATTTGATTTCTTTCTTTTTTCAGATTTTATGTTTCTTTCTGTTTCAGTTTTGGTATTTTGTGTGTTTCTAGGAATTTGTCCATTTTTCTCAGCGTGTCCAATTTGTTGCATGTAATTGTTCATAATATTCTAACTGTATTTTTGTGGTGTTGACTGTTATTTCTCCTTTCTTACTTGTGATTTTATTTATTTGAGTCCTTTCTGTCTTCTTTGTGAAAAGTCTGCCTAGGAGGTTTTCATGTTGATTACTGTTTTCAAAGAACCAGCCCCTGGTTTCATTGATTTGGCCTAGTGCCTTTTTGGTTTCTATATTCCTTATTTCTGCTTTAATCTTTATTATTTCCTTCCTTCTGCTGTTCTTTTTCTCATTCCTTTAGTAGTCAGGATAGTTTGAGATTTTTCTTGCTCCTTAAGGTAGGCTAGTATTGCTATATACTTCCATTGTAGACTGCTTTTGCTGCATTCCAACGGTTTTTACCAGTGTATTTTCATTTTCATTTTCATTTGTTTCAGTGTATTTTCTCACTGATTTCCTGTTTGACCCATTCATTTAGTAGCATGTTGTTTAACCTCCCTTTATCTGTGGACTTCCCCCCTCCCCTTTTTTTTTTTCTGGTCAACTTCAAGTTTCCTAGCTTTGTGGTCAGAAATGATGCTTGGTCTGATCTCTCTTTGGGTACCTGTTGAGGCCTGATTTGTGACCTAGAATGTGATCAACTCTGGAGAATGCCCCATGTGCGCTTGAAAAGAATGTGTGCTCTGCCATTTTAGTATGGAGTGTTCTGAATATATCTGTTAAACCAATCTGGTCCGGTGTGGCATGCAAAGCCATTGTTGCCTTGTTGATTTTCTGTTTACAGGTTCTGTCCATTGATGTGAGTGATGTGTTAAAGTCCTCTACTATCGTTATATTATTATAAATGAGTTCTTTTATGGTTGTTGTTAAATGTTTTATATACTTGGTGATCGCATGTTGGGTGCATCAAAATTTAAAATCATTGGATATTCTTGTTTGGCTGTCCCCTTTAGTATGAGGGGACATCTTATTATGTCTTCCACTCTTGTTATAGCCTTATTTATTTATTTTTTAATATAAGTCTTAGTTGACATACGGTGCATTCTCGGATTCGGGAGTAGAATTCGGTGATTCATCCCTTACATACAACACCCAGTACTCATCACAACAAGTGCTCTCCTTAATACTCGTCCCCCATCTAGCGCAGTGCTCACCCATATCCCACCATCAACCTTCAGTTTTTTCCTCTAACATTAGGAGCCTCATGTGGTTTGTTACCACTCTTCTCTTTCCTGCCCCCTTCCCTCATTTTCATCTTTTTCTTAAATTCCACGAGTGAAATCATATATTTATCTTTCTCTGATTGACATATTCACTTAGCATAATACATTCTAGCTCCATCCACATCGTTGCTAATGGTAAGATTTCATTCTTCTTGAAGCTGAGTTATATTTCATTGTATATGCATATGTATGTATGTATATATGAACATACACATATGTACATACGTATACACACACACACACACACACACAAACACACACACACCCCATAACTTCTTTATACCTTCATCAGTTGATGGACACTTGGGCTTTCTCCATAGTTTGGCTACGGTTGATAATGCTGCTATAAATATTGGATGTATGCAATTTCACTTTAGGTATTTACCCAAAGAGTACCAAAATAGAGTCTCAGTTTTAAAGTTTATTTTGCCTGATATAAGTATTGCTACTGGCTTTCTTTTGACATTATTGACATGATAAATGTTTCTTCATTTCCTCACTTTAAATCTGCAGGTGACTTAAGCCCAAATAAGGCTTTATAGGGAACATCTAGATAGGTCTTTTTTTTTTGTTGTTTCTTTTCTTTTCTTTTCCTTTCTTTTCTTTTTTTTTGGCCATTCTGACAGCCTATCCAATGTCTTTTGATTGGAGCATTTAGTCCATGTACATTCAGAGTAATTATTGATAGGTATATATTTAGTGCCATTCTACTAGTTGTTTTGCCATTGTTTCTTGATGTTTTCTCTGATCCTTTCTTGTCTGTAACACTTTTGGTCTTTCATTTCCACTCAAAGAGTCCGATTTAAATATTCATTTCTTTTGACTGGTAGTACATTTCTTTACTTATTTTTAATATTTCTTCTTTTTTAAATTTAAGCCCAAGTTACCTTAAACTGGAATATTAGTTACTTTAAAGTGGAATAAAGCTTCAGGAGTAGAATTTAGTGATCCATCAAGTACAAAATATACGCAGTACTCATCCTAAGTAATCCTCCTAAATGCCCATCACCCATTTAGCCCATACCCCTATTCAGTAACCCTCCAGGATCCCTGAGTTTCTCCTCTGTTTTTAAGAGTCTCTTATCATTTGACTTCTTCTGTTTGTATCTTATTTTTGCTTTCCTTTCACTACGTTCATCAGTTTTATTAAATTCCACATATGAGAGAAATCATATGATGTGTTTCTTTCTCTGACATATTTTGCTTAGCATAATAAAGTCCGGTCCCATCCACGCTGTTGCAAATAGCAAGATTTCACTCTTTTTAATCACCAAGTAATATTCCCTTGTAAAAATATATCACATCTTCTTTATCCATTCATCAGTCAATGGTCATTTGGGCTCTTTGCATAATTTAGCTATTGTTGATAATGCTGCTATAAACATTGGAGTGCATGTGCCACTTTGAGTCAGCGTTAGTGTATCCTTTGGATAAATACTTAGTAGTGCAATTGCTGGGTCCTAGTGTAGTTCTATTCTTGTTTTTTTGTGACAGATCTCCATACTATTTTCCAGAGTGGCTACACGACTGCATTCCCACCAGCATTGCAAAAGCGTTCCCTTTCTCTGCATCTTTTCCAACATCTGTAATTTCCTGAGATGTTAATTTTAGCCATTCTGATAGGTGTGAGGGGTTATTTCATTGTGGTTTTGATTTGTATTTCAGTGATGACTAGTGAGATTGAGCATCTTTTCACGTGTGACCAATCTGGATGTCATCTTTGTTAAAGTGTCTCTTCATGTCTTTTGCCCATTTCTTCACTGGATTATTTGGTTTTTGGGTGTTGAGTATGATAAGTTCTTAATAGATTTTGGGTACTAACCCTTTATCTGATATGTTACCTGAAAATATCTTCTCCCATTTCATTTAGTTGCCTTTTAGTTTTGCCGATTGTGTCCTGTGCTGTGCAGAAGCTTTTTATCTTGAGGTCCCAATAGTTCATTTTGGTTTTTATTGTCCTTGCTTCTGGAGACATGACAATCAAGAAGTTGCTGCAGCCAGGATCAAGGAGGTAGATTGCGTCTTTTCTCCTCTAGGATTTTGATGGCTCCTGTCTTACATTTAGATCTTTCATTCATTTTGAGAGGTGTATGTGTGTGTGCGTATGTGTTTGCGTGTGTGTGCGTGTGCGTGGTTTAAGAACATGATCCAGGTTCATTCCTCTCACTGTCCAGTTTTCCCAGTACCATTTGCTGAAGAGACTCTTTTTTTCCATTGGATATTTTTTTCCGGCGTTGTCAGAGATTACTCAGCCATATGTTTGAGGGTCAATTTCTGGGTTCCCTATTCCATTCCATTGATGTCTGTGTCTGTTTTTGTGCCTGTACCATACTGTTTTTTTTCAACGTTTTTTTTTTTTTTTATTTTTTTTATTTTTGGGACAGAGAGAGACAGAGCATGAACGGGGGAGGGGTAGAGAGAGAGGGAGACACAGAATCGGAAACAGGCTCCAGGCTCCGAGCCATCAGCCCAGAGCCCGACGCGGGGCTCGAAATCACGGACCGCGAGATCGTGACCTGGCTGAAGTCGGACGCTTAACCGACTGCGCCTCCCAGGCGCCCCTGTACCATACTGTTTTGATGATTGCAGCTTTCTAATACACTATAAAGTCCAGAACTGTAATGTCTCCAACTTTGTTTTTCTTTTTCAACATGACTTTGGCTATTTGAGGTCTTTTCTGGTTCCTTACAAATTTTAGGGTTGCTTGTTCTAGCTTTGTGAAGAATGCTGGTGTTATTTTGATAGGAATTGCATCGAATGTATTGATTGCTTTGGTTAGTATTGACATTTTAACAATATTTCTTCTTCTAATCCATGAACATGGAATCTTTCTCCATTTCTTTGTGTTTCTTCAGTTTCTTTCATAGACGTTGTATGGTTTGTTCCTTTATTTTTTTTAATGTTTATTTTTGAGAGAGAGAAAGAGAGAGCACATGAGCAGGGGAGGGGCAGAGAGAGAGAGAGAGAGAGAGAGAGAGAGAGAGACAGACAGACTCTGAAGCAGGCTCCAGGCTCTGAGCTGTCAGCACAGAGCCTGTCGTGGGACTCCATCCCACAAATGCGGGATCATGACCTGAGCCGAAGTCAGTGCTTAACCGACTCAGCCACCCAGACGCCCCTCTATTGTTTTAAGTGTACTGCTCTTTTACCTTTTTGGTTATGCTTATCCCTGGGTATTTTATGATTTTCAGTGCAGTTGTAAATGAGATCAATTCCTTGATTTCTCTTTCTGCTGATTCATTATTGGTGTATAGAAGTGCAATCAACTTCTGTATATTGATTTTATATCCTGAGACTTTCCTGAATTCCTGTATCAGTACTAGCAGTTTTTCAGTGGAGTCTTTTGTATTTTCCATGCAAAGTATCATGTCTGCGAAGAGGGAAAGGTTGACTCCTCCTTGCCAATTTGGACACCTTGTATTTCTTTTTGTTGTCTGATTGCTGAGGTTAGGACTTCCAACAGTATGTTGAATAATAGTGGTGAAAGTGGATATCCCAGTCGTGTTCCTGACCTTAGGGAGAAAGATCTCAGTTTTTCCTCATTGAAAATGATAGTAGCTGTGGGTCTTTCATATCTGGACATACTGATATGAGGCACAATCCTTTTATCCCTCCTTTCATGAGGGTTTTTTGTTTTCATCAAGAATGGATGCTGCATTTTGTCAAATGCTTTTTCTGCATCTATTGAGAGGATCATATGGTTGTTATCCTTTCTTTTATCAATGTGATGTATCGCATCAGTTGATTTGCAGATATTGAATCTGTTGTGCATCCCAGGAATAAATCCGATTCATTGTGGTGAATAATTCTTTTTATGTATTGTTGGATCCGGTTTGCTAAGTTTTGTTGAGAATTTTTGCATCCAGGTTCATCAGGGAAATTGGCCTGTAGTTTTCCTTTTTAGTGGGGTCTTTGTCTAGTTTGGACTCAAGGCCAAGCTGGCCTCATAGAATGAGTTTGGAAGTGTTCCTTCCATTTCTCTGCCCATGACCTTATCTTGTTCTTTCATTTGGGATGCATTCCTCTTGTCTTGGCATTTTGGCTGAGTATTTGCCTTCTCTGTGTTACCAAAACTCATTATGTTACCTGCCTGTGAGATGAATGGCTTTATGAAGAGGAGGTCATCTCGTGTCCAGGGTCTGGCACATCAGGGAATGTCTGTGGTATGTGTTGCATGCAGTGTTTTGTGTTCTGGCTGCACTATCCTTCAGGGCAGTTGTATGGGCAATGTATGGTCCTTGGCCAGAATGTGCTGAGTTTTATTTCGGTCTGCTCTGATCTGCTTGTTAAATGAGACTTGAAAACTGCCACTCGAAGTGAAGCCCTGCAGAACTGTCTGGTCAAGAGAGGTGGTGTGGTCATGGGCTTCACCTGGTCTTCTGGGGAAGGGGCCAGCTCCATTGGGACTGAGGCAAGCTTTATTGAACTAGAAGGCTAGACTCGCCAAAGCACAGGAATGTGGGGTTGGTGTAAGCAGCTTAGGCAGGCAGTGTGGGGATGACCTTGTTTCCAGAAGATGGCTCTCTGTTTATGCTGGGGGAAAGAGGAGGAAAATGGTGCCACCCAGCTCCTCTGTCCTAGCTCCTTTGTCCCCTCATTGTGAACACTGCCTCTCAGGGATGCTCTCCACGATGAGTGTATAATCTCCCCACTGTGTGCACCAGGTGATGTACAGATCACTGTTTCCATGCCGTCTGCCTGCAAGTCGTTTGCTGCATTCTCTTCAGGAGTAGGCCAGTGCCCTTATGGCTGTGTCCCAGCCAAGACCGCTAACCTTTAAAACTCCACATTCTCAGGGTGCCTGAATGGCTTGGTTAAGTGTCTAACTCTTGATCCTGGCTCAGATCATGACCTCGTTGTCGTGGGATTCTCTCTTTCCCTCTATTCCTGCCCCTCCCTTGCATGTGCTCTCTCTCTCTCTCTCTCAATATAAACAAACTTAAAAAAATGGTGGCATGGAATATCTTATTTAGACAATATTACCTCCCTGAGGGGAATGGAAGTGATCTATCAGTTAAATTTCCAACACTGACTAGGAAATTATTTGCTGACTGGTTAAAGGTTACATTCCTACAGGAATGAAATTAGGTTTAGTGACATGGGGCCTTAACATAAGTAACTCCATGACGAGTCTGTGATTTTTCTTAACATTCCAAACCCAAATTTTTACACATACATTTTTTTAATTAAAAACATAGCCCTAAATAATATTTTAGCCATCCTCTGCCGGCCCGATGATCATATCCTGTGAAACTGTGACCATCTCCTAATCATAGGTGAAGATCAACTCTGTGGCTCTAAGATCTTTGTGGCTCTAAGTTACTTTGATGTATGTTACTAAGATCTTTGTGAGTCTAGGTTACTGCTGGCCTTTTGAAGTCTTTGACCCAGGGACACCCAGCCAGGTTCCTGAGCCATCACTTAGGCACAGAAGCACCCTTTCCAAGTCACCTCTTCCTAAAGCGTTGTCTTTCCCTCTTGTACTTCTGGGTCTTACCCTTTTGCAGATCACATGCTGTGATGGACATCCTCTCATGCAAACCTGTCAAAGTAGCCAAGAGAAAGCTGCTTGCCTGTGACTGCCACTTCATTGTCACATCTTTTCCTTCTGAAACCCCTTGAACTCCCTATCGTTCTTCCAGTCTTTGGATATCTCTTTGATTTGAAATATTTGATTCTCGTGCATTCCTGCTAAAAACATGCATGAAAATATTAAATCAAGGATTCTTTACAATAGGTGAGCCAGTCACAATGATTCATCTGGCCGTGTGTATATTTTTATTTTGACAATGTTCAGGCATGATTTGAAGTACATCCTGTAAAATCTGAGTATCATTCATTATCTAGGATAACCACCTTTATGGAAAGCCATTCAATGACATGCTCATTCAAGATCAGAAAAACACTTAATTTACATACCACACAATACAGTGGTATATACATACGTTATTATCTTAAAATATGTAACGTAGATGTTTCTATGATTTATATATCATGCATTCAGTTTTCTGTACCATGAATGCTATTATTTAAATTAAACATTAGTAAGAACAAGAATAGGTACACGTTCATCACTAGTAACTAATGCTAGAACTAGTCATATAATATTATGTGTTGAAAACATAAAACCATGATTACTAATAATCTTTTCATTTGCGATGGGTTCCTAGTTACCAAAAAAATTGGGAAGGTATTACTGAGTCTCCACATACATCAGACTGTTTTCTGAATATTGATGTCCTATGAGTTGGTACATGATCACAATCAATATCCCAAAGAGATATGGTAGTATTAACTAAAGTTTATATTTGTATTCAGATCGCTTTGGTTTTAACTTCTTCTGTTCCAGACTCATCCCAGCTGGCACATTACAGTCATCCTATCTCAGGCTCCACTTGGCCATGACAATTTTTAGATTTTCCATATTTTCATAATCTGCAAAGTTTTGAGGGTATGTTTGTAGAATGTATTTTGTAGAATGATCCTTGGTTGGGATATGTCTAATGTTTGTTCAAATACTTAGGCCAGAGTTACTGTGTTTTGGAGCAAAAGATCCAGGGGCATAATGCCATCCATAATTATCATTTCACATAAAGTTGTTTACTCTGAAGGCTGGGGTCTTTTGTGGTTCCATACAAATTTTAGGACTCTTCTAGTTCTGTGAAAAATGCTGTTGGTTTTTTGATGGAGATTGCATTAAAAGTGTCAATTGCTTTGGGAAGTATAGACATTTTCATGAAATTTGTACTTCCAATCCACGAGTATGGAATGTCCTTCCATATCTTTGTGTCATCTTGAATTTCTCTCATCACTGTTTTATAGTTTTCAGAGTATAGGTCGCTCACCACTTTGGTTAGATTTATTCATAGATATCTTATTATTTGGTGTACAACTGTAAATGGGACTGTTTTCTTAATTTCTCTTTCTACTACTTCAGTATTGTCTAGAAACGCAACAGATTGCTGTACAATGATTTTGTATCCTGTGACATTGCTGAATTCATTTATGAGTTCTAGTGTTACTGGGTGGGCTCTTTAGGGTTGTCTATATATAGTGTCATGTAATCTGCAAAGTGTGAAGATTTCACTTCTTCCATATTTGGATTTGTTTTTATTTTATTTTATTTATTTTATTTTATTTTATTTTATTTTATTTTATTTTATTTTATTTTATTTTATTTTATTTTATTTTATTTTATTTTATTTCTTTTGTTTTGGTTCATTTTGTTTCATTTCATTTATCTGCTGGCTGTGGCTTGGACTTCCAGTACTATGTTTATTAAAAGTGGTAAGAGTTTATGGCCTTTTGTAGCAACGTGGATGGAACTGGAGAGTGTGATGCTAAGTGAAATAAGCCATACAGAGAAAGACAGATACCATATGGTTTCACTCTTATGTGGATCCTGAGAAACTTAACAGAAACCCATGGGGGAGGTGAAGGAAAGAAAAAAAAAAAAAGAGGTTAGAGTGGGAGAGAGCCAAAGCATAGGAGACTGTTAAAAACTGAGAACAAACTGAGGGTTGATGGGGGGTGGGAGGGAGGGGAGGGTGGGTGATGGGTATTGAGGAGGGCACCTTTTGGGATGAGCACTGGGTGTTGTATGGAAACCAATTTGACAATAAATTTCATATATAGAAAAAAAAAAGTGGTAAGAGTAAACATCCTTGTATTCTTCCTGACCTTACAGCAAAAGCTCTCAGATTTTCCCCACTAAGGTTGATTATAACTGCAGGGTTTTCATAGATAACCTTTATTACATTGATATATGTTCCCCGTAAACCTAATTTAGGGGGTTATAATCATGAATGGATGTGTACCGTGTCAAATGCTTTTTTCTGCATGTATTGAAATGACCATATGGTTCTTTTCTTTTAAAGTTTATTAATCTTGAGAGAGAGCGTGAGCATGGGAGGGGCAGAGACAGAGTGCGAGACACAGAATTCAAAGGAGGCTCTTGGCTCTGAGCTTTCAGCACAGAGTCCGATGTGGGACTTGAACTCACGAATCATGGGGTCATGACCTGAGTTGATGTCGGACTGTTACAGTATTGAGCCACCCATATGCCCTGATCATATGGTTCTTATCCTTTCTCCTGTTGATGTATTGTATCACATTGATTGATTTGCGAATATTGAACCACCTTTGTAGCTTGGGAATAAATCCCACTTAATTGTGGGATATATTTACAGATGTTAGATCTTCTTTTTGGATTGTACCCTTTACTGTTATATAGTGTCCTCCTCTGTCTCTTGTTATGTACTTTTTTTTTAAGTGTATTTTTTCTGATACAAATTTTGCTACTCCAGCTTTTGTTTTTTCATCCATTCTTACACCCTATGTCTCTAGATTGGAGCATTCATTCCATTTACCTTCAAAGAAATGATTGATATATATGTATGTATTGCCATTTTATTACCTGTTTTCTTGTGGTTTCTAATGATTTTCTCCGATCCTTTCTTGTCTGTCTTTCATGTTTTGCTTATTTTCTTTAGTGATCTATTTGATTTCTTTATCTTTATTCTTAGCATATTTATGACTGGTTTTAGTATATGGTTACTTTAGGTGTTTATATAACCTCTTCTGCATTTAGCAGTTTGTATTAAGTTGATGGTCATTTACCTTTGCACCCATTATTTTCTCCTCCCTAGGTTTTTGGTAGATGTTATTATATTTCAAATCAATTTCTCTGAGTTTCTTAACTGATTTTTTACAGAAATATTCATTTTTTACTTGATTTGTGTCTTCTACTCTATACTGTCACTTTGGTCTCTTCTTTCCACTCAGAGTCCCTCTTAATATTTCTTACAGGACTGGTTTAGTGGTACAAACACCTTTAGTTTTTGTTTGGGAAACTCTGTGTCTCCTTCCATTCTGAATGATAGCCTTGCTGGATAGAGTATTCTTGGCTGCTGATTTTTCCATTCAGTACTTTGAATATGTGATGTCACTCGCTTCTGGCTTGCCAAATTTCTGTTCAGAAATCTGTAGCTAGCCTTAAGGGTCTTCCCTTCTAAGTTAAGGTCTCTTTGTCTTGCTGCTTTTAAGAGTTTTTCTTTATTGTCACTGTAATTTGCAAGTTTGCTTACAATATGTTTGTGTGTTGGCCTGATTTTGTTGATTTTGATGGGAGTTCTCTAGTCTCCCGGGTGTGGATGTTTGTTTCCATCCCCCAATTAGGGATGTTTTCAGCTATTATTTCCTCAAATAAATTTTCTGCCCCCTTTTCTCTTTCTTCTGGGACTCCTACAATATGAATATTATTATGTTTGCTGTAGTCAATGAGTTCCCTTAGTCTCATCTCACATTGCAGAATTCTGTTCTCTCTCTTTGGTTCAGTGTGATTAATTTCCATTACTCAGTCTTTGAGGTCCCTGGTTTGTTCCTCTGCATCTTCCATCCCTCTGTTCATTCCAGCAAGCGTGTTTCTCCTTTATTGTGTCCTCAATGTCTACTGTATTATTTCTTATCTCTAGTCAGGGGTCTCACTCTTCTACTCATTTTGCAACTCCAATGAGTATCCTTATAATCATTGCTTTCAATTCTTTATCAGGTATGATACTTATATCTCTTTGGCTTAGGTCTCTGGCTGTGGCTTTGACTAGGTCTTTCATTGTGGACAAACATCTCTGTGTGTCCATTTTGTCTGTCTCTCTGGCTCTATTTCTCTATGTTAAGAATGTCAGCTGTGCCTTCTGCTCTTGAAACTAATGACATTATGAAGAAGAGGTTCTGGAGACCTCCGTAGTGCACGTCTCCATTTATAGGACCTGGACCTTCAGGGGGATATCATATTGCTCACGGCCTGATGTTGTGTCTGGGTTACTTTTCCTTTTAGTACAGGTGTCTGCACTGATTGCATGCCTGTTGTGGGCTGTGCTTGCTCTCATTGGTGTTAGTGGGACCCAGGCAGGCCATCTGCGGAGTGTTATGCCCACTGGGTAACTTGGGAGCAGGGCAGGAGTGTTAGCAAACTTGCACAGGGCTACTAGTCCTATGCCATATTTCCCAATGTTTGGTGGCTGGGGCCAGGGGTGGAAGCTTGGGGCTTGAGGATATGCACAGAGCATATCTATGCCTGAGGACATGTGGCTGGGTGAGACGGATGAGGGTGCCTGGATGTGCACAGCTGGGTGAGGTTCAGATGTGTACAGCATGCTGTGGCAGCTATGCATGCAAGTTGTCCGGCAGGGTGCCCTTGTGGTTTTAAGAATGTTTTCCCTGAGACCAGCAGTCTTGGTTTGGTGAGTCCCCCAATGAACCCTTGGGACTGGCACACTGCTAGCGGGTTAGGTAGCAAGTGTGTGCAGCCTCACCCTCCGGTGGGTGCTTCTATGCTTATTCTGGGAGGCTGGGGAGAAGAATGGTGCCTGTGAGCGCCCTCATTGTTGGAGAAGTCCTCCAACACACTCAGGAATCAGCATGAATACATCTGTCTCCTGTGGCCTCGGCATTGTGTAAAATGCCATGTTCACATCGCCTCACTACACAGGCAGGGACCTGGCTATCACTCATCCTCCTGGATCACCCAGTGCTGGGTCAGCTGACCTCCAAAGCTCCAGGATCTAAACTCAAGGGAATTCAGCCCCTCTGGGTTTTAATGCCAAGTGTTACGGAGATTAGTCTTCCCTGTGTCAGCTCCCTGGTGTGAGCTCACTTTCTCTGCCCATTCTGCAGGCAGCCATCCTCCACCTTTCTGACCTTCCTAACCTTTCTGATGCAGCTTCTCTCTATTTAGGTGTGGAGTTTGTTCTGCCAGTCTTTGGATCGCTCTCTGGTTCATGGACTTGGATGTGGATGTTATGTAGTTGAAAACATGGGGCAGGGTGAGCTCAGGGTCCTCTTATTCTGCTATTATTAATTTTTTAAATGTCTTATTATTTTGGATTTTTGAGACATGGGCAGACAGACTCATATCACTCATGCGCTTCAGGATTAAAAAGGAACTTTCCCACATTTTCTTCTAGTATTTTATGTTTTGAAACTCTCTTTAATGAGGTATAATTACATATAACAAATAGCCTCAAGTTAAAGGGTATAATTTGATGAGACTTGAGGGTACAGGACCATGGGTACAGCACCATGAAATCATATGGTTTCCTCCTAAACCTTCCATCACGATCCCTTTGTCTAAGGCTAATGTTGCTTTTGAAGTAAGGAGTACTTTTTTTTCACGTTTTCAGATATTGCCCAGGTGTCTGAAAACCTGCCTTGTGGCACCTCCTTTTCCGATAGTCTATATTCTTATAAGTATTGCAGTCCGTCTACCTTTGGACTTTTGCTTCTAGTGTATCTCTCTGTATGTTCACATACTTTTGTTCCACTGCTTTAATGTTGAGGCCTTCATCATTGCTTTAATTTTCACTAAATAGTATGAGCTGCAGTTCCACTTATGACAGAAAGCACAGGCTTCCTGTGTTAGGTGTTCAAGAGCAAGGCAGATATCCTGAGCACGTGAGCTGAGAATTTCACTGTGTCTTTTTTCCAGCCCTCTTCCCTTCACTTGGAGACAGGAATCTCCTTTTGTTCACACAGAAATGTGGGTGAAGTCAGTAGAAAACATTCCCTTCTCTCCTCTTCCCTTTATCTCTCAAACTCCCTGTCGCTACCTTCTGCCTTTCCCTTTCTCTGACTCAATCTCCCAGGCCCACTGTTCCACTCCAGCCATGATCAGGGTGTCCTCCAGCTGCTGGCCTCTGCCCTGTCCATCCCTCAGTAAGGAATCTGGAGTAGGATTATGGAGTTCACAGGACTGATCAACAAATCTGTGATCCTCAGAGCCCTCCTGCACAAGGTTGCTCTCTTGTGGAGACATGGCATCCTGGGTGAGGATCTGACTCCATGTCTGGTCTCCTCACTCATCTCCCACAGTCACTGTTGGTCCCTGATCCTTACCCACCCTTAGAAACCAGCCATATGCTAGGGTCAGGTACCTGTCTATCTGACCCCAAGCACCAGGAGTCAGTGAATATTTCTAAAATAAATGAGCACAAGCACCCCATGCATCTAGATGTAGGAAGTTACCATCACCCCAGAAAACTCTCTTGGGATCCTCTGCACAAAGGGTTATCTTGCTACTATCCTCCATCACCTCAATTTCTGCTAGTTCATTACCGGTGTGTATAGGAACCGACTGTGTGCATTCGATGGGCAGTGAGATTAGGTGCTCCTAGAAGCAGACACTGAAACAGAGACAGAACAGTAAAAGTAGAATTAAGGGATACTAAGAAGGACAAAGTGGAGAGCGCAGGGTGGGCAGTGAAAGCATGCAGACAGATCTGACACATTTTTAAGATATATAACCACCATAGTCTGTCACGTCACACAGTCCTCTTGAAATTTCAAAATAGGTGTCATATAAGGCAGTGAGATTTACGAGATTTGGGGTTATTTCCCTATGGTCTTATGTTTTCCTACATGCATTCCTCTTCAGTAGTTAATCAGTGGCCTCAGATGAACACTTTAGTGTGTGGATGCATCTGTGAGTCTATATGTAATGGAATATGATTGTCTTCAGATCTCAGATGTAGAACTCTGATATACATACAGATTCTCATAATTATCTTTTGCTTTCTTTGTCTTGTAGGGCCTGAATTTTAATAGAAAAAGTGTGTCTTTGTTTTATTGTTTAAAATGGCGATTCCCAATCCCTGGGCTGAGGCTTTAACAGTCTTAGTTTAATGTACTTCCGTGAACATCTTTTTTTGATGATCATTTGTGTGGAGATATCTTAATTGAAACTGTGAGAAGGGTGAGTGGACATTTCCCAGACATTTTGCAGATGCATTCTGTATTCAATGTCTTCTTTTTGTTATGTCCTTAGAAACAAATATTACCTCTGTTTCACAGATAACACAGCTCAGGCTCTGTGTAGGTCCCACTGAGAATTGGTATTCTGTCTGAGACAGCAGGAACACAGGCAAATCCTTGGGATATTGTGAGAGAAGTTTAAGGAGATAGATGCAAAGCTGTAGTCAGGGTGATGTCAGGGGTCCAGCAGGGGTGGCATCTGGGCATCCCTGAATTGTAGGTTGACCCGGGCTGAAGGCCAATGCAGGCACTCAGCTGATCTAGATCCTGTCTTCGCTTTTAGTCTCACTGAGGGATATGAACTTAGGCAGACAAGCAATTCCTTAAGACCAAGTTAAATTTCCTATATATCCAGGGCATTTTTTTCACCCATAAATATCCCGAACCTTAGAAAATGCAGGGAGACAACCACCCTTTTAGATGATCACCTAGGTGCACTTTGACAAAAATGACATTTTGGAGATGAACCCTGCATTGTGCACTGAGAGTGATCCCACATAACAGCTCTGTGTGGAACTCATGCTCCCTGCTCAGGCTGTGGTCAGGAATGGCCTGCAATTGCATCTCACTGAACCCAGGACCCTCCCCTCTGCACCTCCTCAAACTCTGCTTACTGTCTTCAACTTCCCTTCTATTCCTGTGTGATTCAAGTTTCCCCCATTCCTTCACTGGTGCTTCCATTATGGTGACCACAAGGTCTGTGTCATATAATGTATGTGCCCTATTTCACACAGGACACCTGGAGCACCTACACTTAGGGGTGCATCTCATCCTTCACAGAACTCAAAACATTGTGTCTGTAAAATATACACCAGTACTCCCGATACATCTGCCTTTGTGTAAAAATCCTTTCTTTTGACCTCATTACAGGGAAATAACACAGTCCATTGTATATATGTACTGAGAAACTTGAGATATGTTACACTGTCCTCAGGCAGGTTTGCAGTTGAATTGCCAAGCCCTCACAACCATCTCTACAACATTCCCACCAAGTCTTTCATTAAGAAGATGAATATGCTTTACAAGACCCTCATCCAGTTCAGGTCATCTTACCAAATGGAGGAGATTGGGGTGAGTGGTTCATAGCCCATGACTGGTGATGAAGGACGGTCCATGGAGTAGGACATGCAAAGCAGTCGTGGGTAAGGACCAGGCTCTCTTGTATACATAATGGCCCATAGAATATAAATTAAAGGTATAACATTTCCGAGGCTGTGTCATCCCCCTCTTTCCGATTACTAGGGTTAGGACTCTCATTTTTTTAGTAGAGCATTTAGGGGCTGAGCCTTAAGAGAGAAGTTTGGAATTCAGTTTTGAGAGTAGACAGCCAGTCCAAGAAAGCCTTGTAATTGGCTCTTAGTTTTAGGTTGTGAGAGATTGTGGATGCCTTGAGTCTGCCTGGATCTAGATGTGGGCCTTGTTCTGAGAACAGGTGAGCTAAATACCTAACCTGAGTTTGAGCAAACTGTAATATTTCTTTGGAGATTTTATGGGCGTTTTAAAACCAAAAGTTTTCCTAGGGGGATGCTGTCTTCATGTGAAGAGGCATGAGCAGGGGAGCAGAGAAGCAAATCATCTACGCATTGTAACAAAGTAGAGCCTGCAGAACACTTTCCATCATCCAAATCAGCCTTTAAGGTTTGTGGGAAACATGAATCACTCTGTGAAACCTGTACATTTTAATTTCCTACTTAATTTCTTGGTTAGCCCATTCATTCTTTAGTAGGATGTTCTTTACTCTCAAAGTTTTTGTGGAGTTTCCAAATTTTATCTTATGATTGATTTTGAGATTCATAGAATTGTGATCTGAAATTATGCACAGTATGATCTTGATCCTTTTATACTTGTTGAGGGCTGATTTGTGACCCAGTAAAGTAATCCATTCTGGAGAATGTTCCATGTACACTGAAGAAGAATGTGTATTCTTGTGCTTTAGGAAGAAATGTTCTGAATATGTTAAGTCCATCTGGTCCAGTGTATCATTCAAAGCCATTGTTTCCTTGTTGATTTTCTACTTAGATGATCTGTCCATTGCTGTGAGTGGGGAGTTGAAGTCCCCTACTATTATGGTATTATTATCAAAAAGTGTCTTTGTATTTGTGATTAATTGGTTCACATATTTGGGTGCTCTCACGTTGGGGGCTTAAATGTTTACATTTGTTAGCTCTTCTTTGTGGGTAGACCTCTTAATTATGATATAATGCCCTTCTTCATCTCTTTGCACAGTCTTTATTTTAAAATCTAGTTTGTCTGATATCAGTATGGCTACTTGGTCTTTCTTTTGGCGACAACCAGCATGATAGATCCCCTTACTTTCTATCTGAAAGTGTTCTCCATCCCCTTACTTTCAATCTGAAGGTGTATTTAGGTCTAAAATGGGTCTTTTGTAAACAGCCTATAGATAGATTTTGTTTTCTTATCTGTTCTGATACCCTGCATCTTTTGATTGGAGTGTTTAGTCCATTGACATTTAGAGTGAGTACTGAAAGATATAAATTTATTGCATTGTGTTGCCTGTAGAGTTGGAGTTTCTGGTGGTGGTCTCTGGTCCTTTCTAGTCTTTGTTGCTTTTGGTCTTTTTGTTCTGTTTCATCTTTTCTCCCCTCAGAGAGTCCCCCTTAACATTTCTTGCAAGGCTGGTTTGGTGGTCACAAACTCCTTTAGTTTTTGATTGTCTGGAAAACCCTTTATTTCTCCTTTATCTTGAATTACAGCCTTTCTGGGGAAAGAATTCTTGGCTGCATATTTTTCTGATTCAGCACAGTGAATATATTCTGCCACTCTTTTCTGGCCTGCCAAGTTTCTGTTTAAAGGTCTGCTGCCAACCTGACCTGTCTTCCCTTGTAGGTTAAGGACATTTTTTTCCCTTGCTGCTTTCATGTTTCTTTCCATTACTGAATTTGACTATGATATGCCTTTTTGATGGTCAGTTTTTGTTGAGTCTAATGGGAGTTCTCTGTGCTCCTTGGATGGTGATGTCTGTGTCCATCCCAGATTAGAAAAGTTTTCCATTACAATTTGCTCACATAAACCTTCTGCCCTCTTTTCTCTCTTTTTATCTTCTGGGAGTCCTATGATTCAGATGTTATCCCTTTTTTTTAAAAGACTGAGTTCTCTACTTCTTGTATTATGCTCTTTTGCCCTTGTTTCCCTATTTTTTTCCTGCTTAATTATTGTCCATAATTTTGTCTTCTGTGTTGCTGATTCACTCCTCTGTTTTGTCTACTTTTTCCACCATGGCATCCACTCAAGATTGCATCTTGGTTATAGTAGTTTTAATTTCATCCTAGAAATTTTACTAGGTTCACTAGATTTTACTTCCTTTATCTCTGCAGGAAGGGAAATGGATTCTATGGTTTTCTCAACCTGTGCTAGTATTCTTATTATTGTGGTTCTAAATGCTAGTTCAGACATCTTGCCGTATCTGTGTTGAATAAGCCCCTGGCTGCCACTTCTTCCTGTTATTTCTTTTAGTTTGAATTCCTTCACTTTGTCATTTTGGAAGAAGAAAAAAACATTAATAAAATAAAAATTAAATTAAAAAATTAAAACAACACATAAAATCAAGTAAAGGTAGCTAGATCCTAGGTGTGTTTCAGTCTTGTGGTTGAAAGAAGTTTGATAGAATAGAGGAATAAAGGAAATAAGTAAAAAAAAGAAAAAAATAAAAAAGTAAGAAAAAGTTTAAAAATTAAAAACAAATATATACAACAAAATACAATAAAATGAAATGAAGAAATTAAATAGAATAAAAATATTTACAAAAAATTTTTTAAAACATGGTAAAAATTTTTTTTTAACATTTTATTTATTTATTTTTTTTTTTTTTTTATTTTTGGGACAGAGAGAGACAGAGCATGAACGGGGGACGGGCAGAGAGAGAGGGAGACACAGAATCGGAAACAGGCTCCAGGCTCCGAGCCATCAGCCCAGAGCCTGACGCGGGGCTCGAACTCACGGACCGCGAGATCGTGACCTGGCTGAAGTCGGACGCTTAACCGACTGCGCCACCCAGGCGCCCCGGTAAAAATTTTTTTTAAAAAAAGGAAAATAAAAATATTTTTTTCCTTTCTGTATGTAAGAAAAAGAAAAGAAAGGTGGAAAAGGCAAAAAAACAATAGAACACATGAACCAGCAGACAGAACGAAATCTGAATCAAGTTACATCCAGTTTCCCCTAGAACTCAAACTATGAAGCACTCTATAATCCATACTCTAAGCAGGCAGAGAGGTTTGTGGTCATCCTCTAGGGCATGTGCTTAGAAGGCATAGTTGGGCAGGGCTTGATATAATGGCTCCATTATCCACTAGGTGGTGCTGCTTAGCTTACTGGGCTGGATTGTTGTGGCATGTGAGCACGTGCATGCACATGCATGAGACAGGTGAAACTGGCATCACCCAGCTTCCTAGTTTCTGGCACAGGAACCCTGTGCTCTCACCCACCCACAGTCAAGTATTCCTCCTTTTTCTCTGGCTTCCATCCACTCCCCGCTTCTACACTGTCCATGTGCAAGCTGTCAGCCTGCCAGGTAGCACCTCTCTCTAGAATTTTATCTCAGATGGGGCTGTGTTTCCAAACCCCTCAGTTCTGAGAGCTCTGCTGCTTGGACCCACTCCGACCATCTGGGGGAGGGTCTCACTGAGCAGTGGCTGGATGCTAGCTTGCCCCAGAAAATATTCATGCGATCCTTCCAGTGGTAAAGGTTCAGAGATTATGGCAAATTACAACACATAGCTGGCACCAGGTTTCACTCCACTCTGGCATCTTTGTTCTAATACCAGCAAACATGGCTGCTCTCCAGGGTCCGCTGGGACCTTTGCCTGTGGGAAGACTGTATGGCCTCTACCAAATGCCCTCCAAGCAGGGGAACCACTTCTCCACATGTGGCCCACAGACCCCTCGGGCCTCGCTGTCTGCTATTGGGGATTCACCCGTCCCACCAGAGCACCACCAGGTATTGAGCTCTGGAATTTCCAACTTTGTGCTCCCCTGTTTATAGAGTCCTAATGGTATTGAAACCCTCTCCTTTCTCCCCATCAGTGGTTTTGGGGAACAGATTTCTTGTTCAGTCCATTATGGGTATTTCCACTCTTCCTCTTTCTCTCCAGCAGCTTTCAGGGGAGTGTTTTTCCTGTTCTCTCACAGTGCATCACACTCTCCCCCAGTTTCTCTGTCCTCTCTCCCCCAAAACAGCTCCTCACTGTCTGCGGCCTTTCTCTCCCCCACTTTACTTCTCTGAACCACATACCTGAAAGTCCTGTGGCTCAAATTATGCACATTGTTGTGTTAATCCTCAGATCAATTTCCTAAGTGTGCAAAATGATTTGGTGCTGATCTAGCTGCATTTCAAGGATGAGAGAAACTGAGAACTTCCATGCTGCTCTGCCATCTTGGCCCCACCCTGAGAAGTTTCTCTGTTTCTCTAAATCTAGTTCAGGATGTTACCAGTGGGAGAGTTTTATGCAATATTTGGCCTAGCCCTCAGCAACAAGCATGTGAGCCAACTGATAAAAATCTGACAAACCAGGTTGGTAAGTTGGAATAAATATATTAAATTGTTCAGCAAACGTATCGCGGTCTTCAGTCACTTTAGGAAATGCTTTAACTCTGGCTTGAAATTCAGCTTTAGTCTTATGCACATAAAATACTTGGGGTCTGTTTATTTTGATGAATTTCCAATAGTTTATTTTTGCTTTTGATTCCTTTGTCTTAGATGTATCTAGAAAAATGTTGCTGTAACTGATGTCAGAGAAATGACTGCCTGTGTTTTCTTCTAGGATTTGTATGGATTTATGTCTTTAATCAATTTTGAGTTTATTTTTGTGTATGGTGTTAGAAAGTAGCCCAGTTTAATTATTTTATATGTAGCTGTCTAGTTTCCCCAGCAGAAGTTATTGAAAAGACTGTCTTTTCCCTATTGTATATACTTGTCTCCTTAGTCATAGATTGGCTGTCTACCTGTGGGTTTATTTCTGGGTTCTATATTCTGTTCCATTGATCTATGTGTCTGTTATTGATCTAGTACTATCCTGCTTTGATTACTACAGCTTTAGAATATATCTTCAAATCTGGATTGTGCTATCTCCAGCTTTGTTCTTCTTTCTCATTATTGCTTTGGCTACTTGGGGTTTTCTGTGGTTCCATATGTATTTTTGGATTGTTCTAGTTTTGCACAAAAATCCTTTTGTTATTTTGATAGGGGTTGCATTGAATCTGTAGATTGCTTTGGGTAATATGGAAGTCCCAACAATCTCATTATTCCAATCTATGAGCATGGAATATCATTCCATTTGTGTTATCTTTGATTTCATCAGTGTTTTATAGTTTTCAGAATGCATGTCTTTCACTTCTCATAAAGAACTTTTGCACTGCAAAGGATACCATCATCAAAACAAAACACAACCTACTGAATGGGAGAAGGTATTTGCAAGTGATATATGTAATAGGACTTAATATCTAAAATATAAAAAGAACTCCTACAATTCAACACCAAAAAATGATCCAATTAAGAAATGGACAGAGGACCTGAAAAGACATTTTTCCAAAGAAGTCATACTGATGGCCAACAGACACATGCAAAGATCAGATGCTCAACATAATTCATCAACAGGGAAATGCAAATCAAAGCTGCAATGTGATACCACCTCATGCCTGTTAGAATGGCTAAGATCAAGAACACAGAAAACAAGTGTTGGTGAGGATGTGGAGAAAGGAGAACCTTGTGCACTGTTGTTGGGAATGTAAGTTGGTACAGCCACTGGAGAAAACAGTATGGTCTTTACACGCAAAATTAACAACAGAAATACCACATGACCCAATAGTACCCCTATTGATCTTTACCCAGGGAAAAGGAAAACACTAACTAGAAAAGATACACACACCGTTATGTTTATTGCAGTACTATTTACAATAGCCAAGATATGCAAGCAACATTAGTGCCCATTAGAACACAAACGGATAAGGGAAAATGGCATACATACATGATGGAACAATATACAGCTTTAAAAAGCATGAGATCATGCCATCTGAGACAACATAGAAGGACCCACAGGGCATTATACTGAGTGAAATAAGTCATGCTGAGAAAGACAAATACCATATGATTTCACTCATACATGGAGTCTAAAATAGTGAATAAGAAAACAAGCAGAATCAGAACTATAAATACAAAGAATAAAATGATGGTTGCCAGACGGCTGGGGGGTACAAAATGGAAGAAGGGGAGAAGGAGATACAGGCCTCCAGTTGTGAATGGAGTAAGTCATGGGAATAAAAAGCAGAGCATAAGGAATACTTATTATATTAATATAATATGTAATATGTAATAATATGATATTGTAACAGTGATGTAATGGGATAGGTGGTAGCTATGTGGTAGAGGCCTTCTCAGAACAAAGGAAGGCAATGTGGTCCCATGAACTCCCACACATATATGCATAGCTCTGACATAACTCTGTAACTTGGAGTGGGTCCAATCAGACTATATGTGTCAGCACATATGGGAGACAAAGAAATAGAAATTGCATAAAAGGCTACATCACGCTGTACTTGGGGTTCAGTTTTTCAAGTATGAACCCACTGAGCCTGGGAAAGCACGACGACAAAAGTTGCTTCCAGGACAAAGAAAGCCTCAGTGTCTTGTCTCTCTGTGCAAGAATCCTGTTATATTTCTTGGGGGTTTGCTTGTGGGACTCAGGGATGGTGCATTTCCACCTCCTTTATCGCTGGGGTATGAACCTTGGAGCTCCAGGAGAAGTGACCTTGCCTGGTGCCATCAGACCACTTGATTCTTAGGAGACCAGCCCCTCCCGACACACTGGGGCAAGGGCCCCAGATACACAACAGAACATGGTGAGGCCCAGGAACCAGCTCAGGGAGCAACAGTGGTCAGACTGGTAAAAACCCAGGTTCGTTTTGGTAGACCTGCCCCTAAGAGGCAGAAGGGGAGCCTGATCACCTCCCAGAGATGCCTGAGTAGTTCCATAAGAAATAAGGAATAAAGCCGCAACTCTAAGGTGCTGGTCACTGGGTGGCTGGTTGGAGTCACTCTATGACTGTGTGAATGAGGTGGACAGTGGAAAGGTTCCTACCTGATGAGGTGGCTGGAGCGAGTGCTGAATCCCAATCTGTAGTTCTTTGGTGACCCGTATGGCTTAAGGCAGTGTCAGAATTCCTCGGGAGTCTTATCCGGGTCAGGACTTGATACTGGACCTGCCAATGCTAAGAGGTGCCTGAAATACCTTTTGGAGAATGGAGATGCCTGGTCTCCTGATGGAGGCATTCAGTCAGTACTATCTTAAAGTTTGATCTATATTGTAAAAGAGAGGGTACATGGTCAAAATTTCCTTATGTAAGAGTTGTAAGTTAGGTGCCAACCTTTTGGCCCTTAAAGGGGCTGAGAAAAGCAAGTTCTTGCAGACTTGCCCTCTGAGGGCTCTTCTCAGGAAAAGCCACCTGTTAGACCCTCATGCCCTCCTTATCCAGGATTGTCAGAGATGAAAAATCTTCTCCTCGAAAGGAAGGCACATTCCTTTGTATCTATTGACTAAAATGCTTCACGGTGAATTTGGTCCCATGAAGGTTCCATTTTCACTGCAATATTCTAAGCAAATAAAAGGACCTGAGCAAAGTTGCAGACAACCCTGAGCAATATATAGAAGTGTTCCAAAACCTAACCCAGGGTGCTGGGGAAAGAAAAAGGCACAGGCCATCCCTAACAAAGGGGACTCTAACACTCTTTCACTGCTTTTCCTAATACATTCTGGTTACTGTAACTGTATGTGGGGGCCTCTCCCTCATTCATTTCCTGGTTCAATGACTATGGTGATTAGAGCCAACTGTCTCTAGTTAGTCTACCTCTGAATGGAGGCTTTCAGGAATATTCCCAAGCTGCTGCCAAAACTCCTTTTAATTGGTGGGAAGTTCTCTGTCTTCTCTAGCCCGACATGGACTGCCTAATTTCTCTTGTTGGTGGAAAAAAACCTGACGTCTGCTCATCTGTTCAAGTTGACAGACTTTAGGACCAGAAGATGTCTCTCTCTGCCCTCTAGGCTTTTATCTGCCTCAGGCTTTTAGGCAGAATCTTGCCTCTTCTGCCTTCCCCTCCTCCTCCTCCTCCTGTTTCTGCTCCACCTTGGGTGAGGCCTGCATAACTGGCTCCTATACCATCCTCAGTGCCTTAGGCACTATTGGCTTCTCCTCCCACCCTCTAATGTCAGGGAGTGAAGAGCATGACATTGGGCCACCCACTTCAGATCTCCCCACTAGTGTCCCAGGTAAAAACTGACAATAGGGAACAAATTGAGTGTCTTTTAAGTGGATGTAAGAGAAACTTAATTAGGTATGTAAACGAATTTAAGTTTGTTGGCTTAATTAAAAGTAGAGTTGTCAGCATTAAATAGAAAACTTTATTCTATCTAGGTTTACTAAAGGTCAAATAAGCTCATGTTATCTGTGTTGCAATTTGTTAGCAAAAAGGTAACTGAAAATGATGGTTAATTCTTTCTCAAAGTTTTCATGGGTAATTGTGAAGATGGCTTTCAAAGTCTTTGGTAACCTGAAATGTATAAGTTTTGCTAGGATGATAAATTGAAATTGAATTCATTGGACATCTAGGTCTTTTCCAAAAGAGATAAAGTGATAAAGCTTTGATTGCTAAACATAGGTTTGTGCTTTTGGCTTCTTATTGCACAGAAACAAAGGATATTTGGGTCTTTCAGAAAACATGCTTTTGCTTAATTGATAAACTTGCCATCTGCAGAATTCTTCTGTAACAGTTTACAATTGGTTACTACTTAGTTTTCACTGGAGACTAAGGTTTCTATGAATTAAAATTCTGCTTAATGTAATTAGATGGATAAAAATAAGAAAGTTATTATGTATAAAAGTAGAGATATGTAAGAAAGATATAAGGAATGGGAATAGATTTTTCTTGAAGGTAAAAGAAAGTAATTTTGTCCCAAATGAGACTGCTTGTTTGGAGAAAAGGGGCTTAGGTCACAATCTGAAAGCAAGAGAAAGTTGTAAAAGGTTTGTGAAGGGAAATATTTGGAAATAAATTTTATATGTGCTCAGGATGGACTAAGGTTCAAATAAATGGATTTTAAAAGTACAGTGGTATAAGATTAAAATTCTGCCCTAGTCTCTGTTACAAAAGCAAAGGTTTCTTGGATTGTTGGTATGCTTTTGATGAAAAGAAAAAGAAAAAAAGGTAAGGAAAGTTCCCCCCTCACACTTTTGTGCACACTTTTGTCTGCCCAAAAAGATGGAAAAAATGTGATTTTAACCAAAAGGGCAGGATAGCATGCCGTTTTGATTTGTTTTACTCAAGCCTTGGTTGAAATTTCCCCTTCTTTGATCCAAAGGCTGGGGAGACGGTGACAGTATCCTCGCTGCCAGACTCCAAATGCTCCACATTTGGGTTGTTTCTTTTTAGAACAGGAATGGATGCCTGTACCACTTAAGGGATAGATCACTATTATATATAAAGGGCTTGTACTAAATACATAGGAGCCATTTTGCTACACTTAGCCCAGTGTCTGCCAATTTGTAACAACCTAGATACTCTAAATGGCTGGAACATATTTCTGTGGGCACTGCTGAAAAGGGCAAGGAAATAGACCTGTACTTTGGCCCTTTTAGCCCTCTTGGCTGCCGATTTTATCCTTACAAAAAATGGTTTTTGCAAGCCTTTCAAAATATATTTGTAAAGACGATTACTGTTGGGCCAAAATAAAATTAGTGCATCCTTCTACAACCAGGGAAGTCTTGCTTGGTCGTAGTCTATACCCCCAAAGTCCTGCAGGTGGAAAACGGAGGGATAGGAGAAATCAGGGAGGACAAGGTCCATTCTGGAAGGTAGGGTCAAGCCTGGATAAGAGTGACTGCTCCCAGCATCTCATGAGACTGACAAAGCTTCTGGTTGCCAGTCGAATAGCCAGACAAAATGCAGGGCCCAGAATTGAAGCTTCTTCTCCTGTCCAACTATCAGGGTCAGGACATGAGGCTTCTTCTGGCCAGCTATGAAAAATTAAGATAAGGGATACCTCTTCCTGCTTTTCCTATAGATGGGCAATTCCCCAACCAAGGCCAATACTCCTGTGGGAGGCATTCTGAAAAGTTGGATGATTTTGACCCGTAAATTCTGAAAGAAAAACATAAAGACAACTCATTAATTATCATGGGGTTGCAGGCCCTATAGGGAACTTCCAGTTTCCTACTGGGGCCCAGGTAATTACATCCCAAGATCCTAATTGGGACTATGAGCATCTCATTAAGAATGGTATTGCTAGGGGCGCCTGGGTGGCGCAGTCGGTTAAGCGTCCGACTTCAGCCAGGTCACGATCTCGCGGTCCGTGAGTTCGAGCCCCGCGTCAGGCTCTGGGCTGATGGCTCGGAGCCTGGAGCCTGTTTCCGATTCTGTGTCTCCCTCTCTCTCTGACCCTCCCCCGTTCATGCTCTGTCTCTCTCTGTCCCAAAAATAAATAAAAAACGTTGAAAAAAAAATTTTTAAAAAAAAGAATGGTATTGCCACCACTTCTAAGCTTGTGCTTTAGAGACATTAAGGAGGTCTAAGGTTAAGCCCTTAAATTATGTTAAATTAGCCACAGTTTTACCAACACAAAATGGGAGCCCGATGGCCTTTCTAGAGAGGTTGAGGAAGGCTCTCTTTAAATATATGGCTATCTCCCCTGACACCCCTGAGGCTGAGATGATTTTAAACGACAAATTTGTCACTCAATTGCCCCCAGATATTCAGAGGAAGCTGAAAAAATTGAGTATTGGCCTGGAAGGGATGCTGGAGGTGGTCTTATGAGCTGCCAATTGGGGACATTACAACCAAGATAAAAACAAATCAAAACAAAACAACAGGAATGGAGCCTTAAGAGAAACCTGAGGCCTTAGTCATAGCCTTACACACTATGTCAGACAGAAGAAGGTGGGCACCAGAGGCAGGGCCTGAGGTGTGGCCTGAGCACAAGGTGGTTGCCTCCTGTCTATAGACAGAGAAGGTGGGGGAAGGGACGAAGAGGACTCAGAAGCCCTGTTTTGTCTTTTTAATCTATGCTTCCGTCATTTAGTTTGTAAATTGTATTTGGAGAGATGGAATTTTTGATTCTTGATAGCATTTGGAAGCTTCAAAACACCTATTGAAATAGACATATCATTCAGTTTTGTCCATTTTAGAACCACAGTTGTTCAATTTAGCTTTGAGAAAATTAAGTTTGAGATGACCAAAAGTTCCCCATCATGGCCATTGAAGTTTTAAATTATTTCTGGTTAAGTCAGTCTATTAATTTATAAATGTGTATACAGAGAGGGACCACTGTTTTTTAAACATAAAACCATCCAGAGTCCCAGTAGGCAGGATGCCCTCAAAACATTTTGATGTCTGGGATCCCATTTCTTAGAAACTTTTCAGGGATAGCCTGTTTCCAGAAGGAATCAGACCCAGGCCAGCACAGTTCCAGAGAGAAGAGTCGAGTCCCAAACAGGTCATAGACTGAAAGCTAACACAGTTCCAACTAATAGAGTTCCAGTGGGAACAGTCCAGTCACAAAGAGGAATAGGAACAAAGGCCTTCACAATTCCTACTGGCACAGTTCCAGCTGGAAAGGTTTGATTGTGAAACGTACTCAGGCTGAGGGCTAGCCCAGTTCCATTAGGAGCAGTCTCATTCAAAACAGGAATTAGACCAAAAGCTAGCACAGTGCCTTTAGACTGAAGGCCAAACGAGTACCCCCACCCCCCCAAGATGATTAAAAAAACCCCAAACAAATTGTAAGTAGATCCCAATTAAATCCTGGAGAACTGACACATGAGGTGTGGAGCTTGAAATCCAGGATAAAACTTGCACTTAAAACCCCAGGGTAGGCATGAAAGCAGCTCAAAAAGTCCATGGGTACTGCACCCATTTGCTAGCCAGCTCTGGAGCAGTTGGGGTCTTCTCTGGAGCCCACTTCTGATCACCACTTCTGATTGTTAACCTCAAAAATAGAAACTGCCAGTTATTTTACCAGAAGAAGATGTTTTTATTGAGGAATGAAAGAGAATTGTAATCTGGGACATACAAGCTGTGCCAAAACCATAAGCAAGTACAGGAAACAAAGGAGGGGAATGCTTTTTTAAGGAGAAAAGGGGTAAGTAGGAAAGGCTGATGAAAAGTCCATTGGAGTAAAATGAGGGTTTGAAATGTGGTGGCTTCTCATTGTTTGAGCTGTTGCAGAGATGGTGGTGGTGAGGAAAGAGTTTCTTCGCTGTGGCTGGAGTAGTAGATTAGTATCCACATGCAAGGTCAAGTCTTTGTAAGGTCAAGGCCTTCTCTTCCTGTTGTGTCTACAATTAATTTGCCATGGTAGGGTGGGAGAGCTGCCCCTACCAAAACATCCTGTGTCCATTTTGTCATGTTTTCCATTACTAATTTTCACAAGTTCATACATGTTTTTAATGAAATGTGAAAAATTTTTTGAAGGTTTGGGTTTGAGCGAGCGAACGGCTAAGAAAGAATTCTTGAGATGTCTTTGGTGCAAAAATGTGATTTTTTTTTATAACACAGGGACAGGAACCATGGGCAGAAAGATCTGCACTGGGATTTTTAAAATTTTATTTTAAAGAGAGTGAACACAAGTTGTGGAAAGGGGAGAGAGAGAACCCCAAGGAGACTCCATGCTCTGCCTGGAGCCTGATTGAGCTCTTCTAATCTGGAAGAGCAAACATTAGAGAACAAATAATGTTTCAAACAAAAATCATAAAAATCATATATTTTTTTCAGTTCATTTAGTGTCATGTTACTCATCTTTTGTTCAGTTTGAATGTAGCTTCTTAGTTCTAGAAATTCTTGCCCATTTCACTTTTATGATTTTGAAGATATCAAAAAGCTGTATTTGTTTTTTTAAAGTTCTTTTTATGAATCTTCTTGAAGATGAAACTTATTTTGCAAATGACAAATGACTGTAATGCACTTGACAAGAAAATTCAGTTATTTTTGTGACACAGAACACTTCAATAATCAGAATATCAAGTGATGACCTTATTATCAAAGCATATTAAAACCTCCGGAATTTCATATATATATATTTGAACACTTACAGAATTTACCCAAGCACTACAACCTAAGGTTTATCATTATTTGTTTGAGAGTTCTTTCCAAGTAATTTAACATACCAAATAAAAAAGCCTAATTAGTCAAAAAGACTTCATTTACAATTCACATCTTGAGGAAGTTTGTTAAAACCCTCTGAGAGTTTTACATTTATTTATTTTTGAGAGAGAGAGAGAGACAGAGCACAAGTGGGGGTGGGGCAGGGAGAGAAGGAGACAGAGAATCCAAAGCAGGCTCCAGGCTCTGAGCTGTCAGCACAAAGCCTGATGCGGGGCTCAAACTCACAAACCATGAGATCATGAACTAAGGTGAAGGTGGATGCTTAACTGAGTCATTCAGGCACCCCAACCCTTAGAAAGTTTAAACTACATGTCTAAATAGGATTATGGATCATTATAAAACTTAAAACTTAACTATTTATTTAACCAAGGTGGCAATAAGATTTTAAAGGCAAATATATAGAGTTATATAGCTGTGAGTAAAACTTAGCTCCTTTAATATTTAGAAGTTTTAACATTTTGTAAGTAACCAAAGACCTGATAAAGACAAAACATAGAAACTTTGGTTATCTAGGGAGACAAAAGAGAAGAAAAAAACAACCTTGTTTACATTTTTTCATCAAGAGCCGACCAACAATCCAAGAAACCTTTGTCTTTTTTAAAAGAGAGAAAAGCAGAATTTCAATCTTATACCAGTGTACTTGTTAAAATCCATTTATTTCAACCTTGTTCCAACAGCTTGTAAAATTCCTTTCCAAAGATTTCCCTTCATGAAACTTTTACAACCTTTTTTAAAAAAATTCAGAGTTGCTTTCCTTATTTCCATCAAAGTTAATTGCATTTAGCAGAAGAATTTTAACTCTTAGAAACCTTAGTCTCCAGTGAAAACTAAGTAGTGACCAATTGTGAACTGTTACATCAGAATTTTTCTAGATCTGAATTTTAATACAGGGGTTTTTCCCTAGTACAATCTTTCAACGAAGCACGCAGCATATTTACCAACAAACCCAAGTATGCTCAGGTTCTGTGCAATAAGAAGCTGAAAGCACAAAACTACCTTCAGTAAACATTGTTTTCGTATTTTATCTCATTTGGAAAATACTTAGATACCAATGAATTCAAACCAATTTATCATTTAACTTAGCAAAACTACAAAGTTACAGGTTACCAAAGCTCTTGATAGCTATCTTAACAATTACTCATGAAAACTTTGAGACAGATGAAATTAACCATCATTTCAAGTCATCCCTTTGCTGACAAATGGCCACAGAGATAACAGGAGCTTATTTGACATTTAGCAAATGTTGGTAGAGTAAAGCTTCACATTTCATGCTGACAACTCCAAAGACATGTCTATCTAAATTAAACCATCAAACTTAAATTAGTTTAAATATTGAGTATGTTCCACCTGTGTCCACTTAAAAGTCAACCAATTTGTTCCCCATTGTCAATTTGTAGCTGGGACATTGGTGGGGAATCTGAAGTGAGCATTTAAAGTCCAAGGGGGTGTTCTTTGCTCTCTGACAGTGAAGGGAACAGGAGGAGCCAATGGTGCCAGAGACACCCAGGATGGTATAGGAACCAGTTAGGCAGGCAGTACCCAAGATGGTGCAGTAACAGGAGGAGGGGGACGGGAAGGCAGGGATGGGAGACCATCTTCCTGCTGTCAGGCAGGCTGGAGGCAAGTCAAAGCCCAGAGGGTAGAGAAAGAGCTTTTCTGGTCCTAACGCCTGTCAGCTCAGACAGATGACCAGATGCAGATTTTTTCCCCCCACCAACAAGGGGAAATGAGCAGTCCATATCTGGCCAGAGAAGACAGGGAATTTCCCTGAAACAAAAGGAGTTTTGGCAGCTGCTTGAGAATATTCCTTAAACTCCCTGTCCCAAGGTAGACTCACCAGAGACAATTGGGTCAATTATCATAGCCATTAACTTGGGAAATGAATGAAGGAAACACTCCCACTTACACCTAGAGGAACCTGAGTCTGTAAGGAGGAACGAAGAATGTCAGCATCCCCTTTGTTAGGGATGGCCTGTGTTTCCTCCAGCAAGCTGGGTTTATTCAGAGGAGGCTTGTTGAGGCAATCATCCAATATATCAGAAGGCAATTTATCAGCCTGGTTAGTGGCCAAACACATTCTGCAAGAGGCCCTTAGATTGGGCTCCTGATTTAGGACCACTCAGGCTTGGACATAGGGTACCTCAGTCCATGTGCCCTGTTTCCTGCAGAATAGACCTAACAGAAAGTTTATACTGAAGCTTAATGTCCCATTAACTGGCCATTTTTCCTCATGTCCTAAGGAATAATGAGGTCTTGCAGTGTTAGAGAAGACCAGTCCTTTTGTAAGCCTTGCAATCCTAATTGGTTCCAGTGGGTTGAAAGGTAGGCCAAAGGAGAGTCCTTGGGAACCAACGAAGCAGCTAGAGAAGGTCCATTACCAAAAATCCACACCATCCGTGCCCCCGCTCCCACCCCCCCTCCCAACTCCTGGGTGGAATCCCACACAGGATATGTCTTGGACACTAGGAACCTATGTATGACCTACTGTAGTTTTCATTTGGGTTCACTCTTGGATTGTACATTCTGTTGGATTGGACAATTTTTGATGACATGTATCCACCATTATACTATCATACCCACTAGTTTCACTGCCCTAAACGTCCTCTGTGCTGCACCTATTCATCCCTCCACTTCCCTCTGCCCTAAGTCTTGACAGTCACTGACCTTTTTACTATCTCCATCATCATTCCTTTTCTAGAATGTCATATAGTTGGAATCATAGTGTATGTAGCCTTTTCAGATTGGCTTCTTCCACCTAATAACATCTGTTTAGGTTTTCCTCCATGATTTTTCACAACTTGATACCTTATTTCTTTATAGCCCTGAATAATATTCCATTGTCCAGATGTACCACGGTTTTCTTTCTTTTTTTTCTTAAATTTTTATGTTTATTTTTCAGAGAGAGAGAGAGAGAGATAGAGAGAGAGACAGAGCGTGAGAGGGAGAGGGTGAGAGAGAGAGGCAGACACAGAACCTGAAGCAGGCTCCAGTCTCTGAACTGTCAGCACAGAGCCTGCCACGGGGCTTGAACCCACAGAACACAAGATCATGACCTGAGCTGAAGTCAGACACCTCACCGACTGAGCCACCCAGGCGCCCCATGGATATACCACAGTTTTCTTTATCGTTCGCCTACTGACAGACACCTTGGTTACTTCCCACTGTTGGAAATTATTATTAAAACCGCTCTTATCATCCATGTTCAGGGTTTTGTGTGGGTAAAAGTTTTCAACTTTTTGGATAAGTACCTGAGGAGCACAATTACTGGATTGTACGGTAAGTGTTTTGTAGAAACCACCCAACTCTCACCAAAGTGGCTATACCACCATTGTGCATTCCGTCCAGGAATGTATGAGTTTCTGTGGCTCCACATCCACAACAGCATTGGTGTAATCAGTGCCCTAGGTTCTGGCCATTCTAACAGGTGTAGTGGTATCTCACTGTTGTTTTAATTTGCATCTACCTTGTGACATATGATGTAGGGCACGTTTTCATATGCTTATTTATTACGTGTTTATTATTTATTTATCTTCCTGTTGTGGCATCTGTTAAAGTCATAGCCCCATTTTTCTATCAGGTTGTTTGTTTTCTTACTGTTGAGTTTGAAGAGTACTTGGCATATTTTAGATAACAGTCCTGTACAGGTGTCTGCTTTACAAATATTTTCTACCAGTGTGTGGCTTCTCTTTTTGTTCTTTGATGAGGATGACTTATTATTTGGTTTTGCTCCTAATTTTGTATTTGAAACATTGGAATCCAAAACTTAATACTAGTGTTGAGAAAAGAAAGCAAAACTGTTTGAGAATTAGCCCTGAAAGCATCTTGTGTATTTTAGCTTACTTTGTGTAATAACATTGAAGCTATAGTTGCAACTATGTGCTCATTCCTGACATAAGGACTTACTGAGTCAAGTGTTGATGTAGGAGAGTTTGGATGCAAATTTTCTGACAAAAATTATGTGTCAACTATACTTTAATGTTTTGAAATCCATTCCTAATTGTACAATACTATCATGAAAATTGTTCTTTTTAAAAATTTTCTTGGAGAGACAGTGCACATGAGCAGGGGGAAGGAGCAGAGAGGGAGAGAGAGAGAATTCTAAGCACGTTCCATGCTCAGTGTGGAGCCCAATGCAGGTCTCCATCCCATGACCCTGGGATCATGACGTGAGCCAAAATGAAGTCAGATGCTCAACAAACTGAGCCACTCAAGCAACCCCAAAATGGTTCTTGTTTAATGAAAAATATTTGAAGGCTTCAGAAATGTTCTCAGGATATGGAATCTGCTCTTTTTTTTTTTCTTAAAGGGCTTGCCACATCATTCCTTCTGTTCATTTTCTCTCCTTCAGATGTTTCTGATCTAACTCTCTGACATCCTCCTTTGTCATGTTATGAGTGATTTCAATACTTTCCAACATCAGTCCTCTTAGCATCTTGAAATCTTATACCTCATAGACCATTGGCAGCAGAGGCCAGCTTCAAGGATGTTGCAAGGAGGGTGAGGAATGGCCACTTGAATGAATTAGAGAGGAATACGTGAGAACATTACCCAAGGACAAAACTTTCTAGGGAAAGAATTTAGTGTGTTTTCAGTTGTACAAGGTTTAGTTGGATCCTGGGGGAAGCATGACTTTGTCATTGAATTTGTGTGGAGGTTACATGTGGGTTTAGGAAATGTGTGTGGTGCTCTGCTGAAGCATGACAAAGCCATCACAGTGATTAGTGGTACATGCAGCAGGTTCCTTAGGAAAATCATTGTGTTAGTGGCCAGTGCTGGTTCCCTCAGCATCATCCTAACCATGGATCCTAATGAGGATCTGGATGATCCCTTCCCCATGGTTCAGTCTGAAGCAACTGACTGTTCTAGGGCTAAGATGAAATTTTCTAATGCCCACACCACCAGGGCCATGATAGTTGCTACTTTCATCCCTTCTGAGATGGACAAGGCCTCTCAGAACTTTTGTACTCACTTCTGAGGAGGAAGCCTGTTTGAGGGATCAAGGGAGGATCTCATCAGCCCTTCTTTGCTGCATAACACGTGGGATCAACACCTGACCCTTCTAAGTCACTGCCTCTTGTTCTTTAAGAATGGTTAGTGGTCATTCTGGGGGTGAGAATACCAAGTGGGAGAGGGCCTGGGGAGCCAACTAGGTGGCTGGAGGTGTCCTAAGAATCTTGATGTGGTAGGTGGTTACACAGATGAATGCACATTTACAAATTTCATTGATCTGTTTTACAGTATGTGTGCAAATTAAATTGTGTATTTTATAAACTCACATATTATTTTAAAATAATTTTGATAAGAACAAAGTGTACTTAAAAGCAAGTGCATCTAGCAGTGATGGTTGTAGAACCTTATGAATATACTAAAATCCACCATGATAAATTTCATGGTGTGCAAATATCTTTTTCTCTCATTTTCTAAAAAAAAATTAACTGAAGTATAAAATATCTACATAAGAGTGCTCAATGAAGTATCCCACAGTATGTCAATATCTCAATTAAAATATCCAACCCAGAGTGATTCTGTGATAATTACAAGTTGTTCAGCTTCTCTGGAACCTCAGATTATTCATCCTCCACTCAGCTTGTTGTCTTACTGTGACAGAGAATGGGGAATGGATGTTGGGTGACAGTTATCATCTTGGCTGTAAATGGTCTGGAAGGTCTAGACCAAGCCCACCTCTCAATGACCCCTGACATCCAACCTCCACACTCAGTAGTGTGTGTATGACCCTTCTGAGCGTTCCTCCGGTGCAAGCTGCCCCCCTTCCAGGCACCCCACCTCACCTGGTAAAGTCCCATTTATCCTTCAGATGTCAGGGCAAGTAGGACTTTTTTTAGGGAAGGTATCATTTTTCTCCTAAAATAGGTAATTTCCTTCTAAATGTATCTTCATGGCCTTATCCAGTCCTTCCCATAATAGCACTTATTTCAGTTTGTGGCTATATTCTTACCACATGGTTTTTAGACTAAATTTTTTTCCTCTTCTGTATCTGATTCCCATGAAGCTGGGCCATGTGTTCTGGTTCACCACGATGTACTTTGCTTAGAAGAGAATAGGCTTATGATGGGGGAGTTGCCCAGCAAGGTGACCAGGTAGAAGTAAAGCACCTCCCAAAACAGAGGACCCCGAAGGGGACAAAAACCTGAGAACCCCAGCAAAACAAACTCAGTTACTGCTGTGCCATTGCCACTACCCATATCCTCAAGTCCAGACTGGAAGAAGGAGCTGGGCAGGGGCTCATGCAGCACCAGAAGGCAGCTAGTCAAAGGCAAAGGCTCCTGCTGCAGTAGGAAAGGCATGAAATAGTCTACAGGAACATTGCAGTTACCAGGAATGAGATGGGTGAGCACCTGAGTTGCCAACAATTCCCTCCCAGAAAATCCCTCAGAACAGAAAGAAGACAAAACAGAGGAATAGAGGGAGAATGGCAGGCCTTCCTCAAGCCTGGGAACTGGAAAGACATCAGGGTGGTTGTTCTACTCACTGAGTCTGGGTTCGAGGAGCAAAGAGCTGGTACAGGTAAAAGAACTCCCTTTGAGAAAGTCATGGTGAAAATGGGCAGAAAGATGGGTGAGCAGACAGAATAAACAAAGCTAGTAGCAAACTGGAAGAAAACGAGATCAACCATGAGGCAGAGGAAGAGCTGGAGTGAGAACAAGAGAAAGAAAGGAAAGCACAGAATCACAGGATAAAGAGAGAAGGCACAGGGTGCTTTTACCTACAGATGAGTCCCCAGAGCCCTCAGGATGCCCTCCTTGGCAGCACATCAACAGGTGCTCTATCCCCCCAAGAGCCAGATTCCCAGAGGATAGGGAGGGAAAAGAGGCAACAGAAGCTAAGGAGGGGGAAGAGAGTTTTGTCTGGGGCCCAGGAACAAGGGAACAGTTTTCTGCTGCCCCATCACCATGCCTAAGCACCTCTGAATTCCCTGCTGTCAAGCCTGGGGTCTGGATCCCACCCCAAGGACAGTGGAGAGACCACAGTGCAGACACGGTAGAATGTATCTAGGGTCCCTCTGCAAGGCCTGAATGAATCTTGGCTCAGAAACAAAGTGTTCTATCTCCCTGGCCAATGCCTCTCTGCTAAACTGTTCAGTCTGCTGCCCTAAAGGCTGCCCTCTGCCCGTGGCCCATTCCAAGAATCAGTCCTGGGCTTCTCCTATCCACCTAGAAAGCAGTGAAAGCACTTTTTCAAAATCCTTTTGTAAAACAGTGCTAATACTCAAAGAAAAGAAATTGCTGAAATAGCAGCAGGTCTGACTTCTGGTAGAACTTCCCAAACCAGCCCAAGGATCCAGACCTGTCTCCAGCTGCTGAGGAAGGCTCTAGAAATAGGAAACACTCACCCAAATCTCAGCTGGGGCAAAATCGTCCCAACAGCTGGTGATGACAGAGATGGCCCAAGAGAGTGTCTGGAGCACTAATGGCCCAGTGAAGAAAGACCAGAGAGAAATTACAGATCCTTTGAATTATATGTTATCACTTAACCAGGAAAGAAGTCTTCTTCGTTTCCATTGGTTCACATCCTGTTTAGTGTTCTGTGGTATCCTTCTAATTCAAGGAAGTCTCTTGTTTGTTTGTGTTAGAGTCTTTCCTAGGCTGCAAAAAGTTTATTAAGAATTTCAAATAATTCATGTAAACAGTCCACCTTCAAGGAGGGGAAGGATAACTCCCTACTCCTTAAGTGTGGGCTACATATAGTGACTTTCTGGAAAGAAGGTGACAAAAGAGTAACTTTACAGTGGAGCAACCTCGCAAACACCACCTCAGCCAAGTGATAATCAGCTGTGTCAAATCATGTTGATAGTATGTACCTTTGATCTCGTGTGATGACAATGGCATGTCACTCCTGTGGCCTTTCTCCTGAAACCCATAACTCCAGACTAATCATAAGAAAAATGTCAGACAATTCCAATAGAGACACATGCTACAAAATATCTGACCAATACTCCTCAAAACTGCCAAGGAAGGTCATCCAAAACAAGGAACATCTGAGAAACTACAGAGCATAACAACTAAATGAAATGTAGTATCCCTGAAGGGAGAAAAAAAAGAATATTGGGCCAAAACTAAGGAAATCTGAACAAAGCGTGAATCTTAGTTAATAATAACATATCAGTATTGGTTCACTAATTGTGAGAAATGTATCATACTAATTTAAGACGTTACTAATAAAGGAAACTGGACACGGAGTAAAAAAAAAAAAGAAGAGAATAGGCTTTCTGTTAGTATTCATGGAATGAATGAATGAATGAATGAATGAATCAGAAACTTGGATACAGACAAGGATGTAGGGGAACCTTTGCATGTTCCTTCAGTTGTTCCTTAGCACACGGGAAAACTAGGTCTTGGATCTCAAGTTCAGAGTATCTCCACATTATTTTAGAAAATCCTTCAAAGTATAAGAAATGTTGACTTTGTTCATACCTTTGTGTGTTATCTGCCTACACGTTGGAGCGAGCCATATTTTTTTTAAAGTTTATTGGTTTATTTTGAGAGTGCAGGGAGAAGGAGGGGCACAGAGAGAGGAAGAGAGAGATAATCCCTAGCAGGCTCCACACTCAGCATAGAGCCTTATGTGGGGCTTGATCCTATGAACGTTAAGATCATGGCCTGAGCCGAAATCAAGGGTCGGACGTTTAATGGACTGAGCCACACAGGTGCCCCTAGAATGAGGCATTTTCATTAACCTGAAAACTCATAAGCTGAGATAGTAATACAATAGGACATGTAGGAGGCAGTCTTCAACTTCAGATCAGAAAATCTTATTGACTTTGTTACAATTACAGTCCATGTGCCAAAAAACATGCAGCCTGAACATTAGAATGAAACAGGTGATAATTCAACTCTGAGGCCCCAACACTAGCTGGTGACATGGGACAAATTACTTCACCATTTGAGTCTGTGTTACCTTAGAGAAACTGGGGAAGTAACTGTGTACTTTCTAATCCTTTATGAAGTGTAAGAGTCATGATGTGTGGAAATGAATCTGCACCACGCTTGCATGCTGTAACAGCTTAATCTGTGGTAACCTTCTTATCATTGTGAGAATGTAACTTACTGAGAGTCTGTTTGTTCTCTACGGTGTCCCCAAGACCATGAATCATGTCTGACACATAGCAGGTACTTAACATTTGTTGAATGAATATTTGGCAGTCTTGGAGAGAAAGCAGAAGGAGGAATGGGACATATTTGTAAAATAAAGTGATTTTTCTAGGAAAAAGTTTACATTATCCTACAGCACCCCATTTCCATGTATATTTAGACAATAGAGAGTCTTTTCTTCTTTTTCCCAAAACATGCTCATATAATGAGGAATAGGATGCAGAATTTTCCTGAAGGTTTCAGATGAAGCCCCAGAGCTCAGGGATGACTAAACATGTGTCCTCTTCCCTGACCAGAGGCAGTGAGGTAAAAAACTTTGGGGAGCATGTGACTATCATATTTCTTTTTTTTAATCCTTATTTATTTTTGAGAGGGCAGAGAGAGTCAGAGTGTGAGAGGAGAAGGGGCAGAAAGAGAGGGAGACACAGAATTTAAAGCAGGCTCCGGGCTCTGAGCTGTCAACACAGAACGCAATGCAGGGCTCAAACTCACAACCTGCCAGATCATGACCAGATCTGGAGTCGGATGCTTCACCCACTCAGCTACCCAGGTGCCCCATGAGTGTCATATTTATTACATGGAGTGCCCATTCTTCATATTTGGGGCCCAAGACAGAGGCAGGTCACAGGTATCTGGGCTCCCTGAGACAGTTATCCTACATACCAAAGTAAGATGTGACACTCCAAAATATTACACTTTATGGCCTGGGTCACCCAGCCTTGCCAGTTGCTCAGAAGCTGACAAGGAGTCATTGATCCTTCAGGTGCTGAATTGGGCCAGTGAGGTGGAGAATGCCCTGATGGAATATCTGGCAGTGGCTGAATCAGCTGTGGTGAGCAGCTGCACCCAATTCAAAGGGAGGTAGGGACGAGGACACAGAGAGCATCATGTCTGTGTGTGGCACCCGGAAGGCAAGTGCAGGAAAAAGATTTTCCAGGCCATATCTCCCCAGCCTCCCACCTAAGGTGGAGGGAGGGCAAAGTGAATGTGCACATGCATTTACACTGTGTGGCCATCAGAAGGTATTGTGGCCCTAACTGTGTGTGACAGAAAATGAGGCTTGTGAATGCTGCTTCTGCTGCTGCTGCTGCCAATCTCCTACTGAATGAGACCTTACTATGTACAAGCTCATTTTCCCTTCACAACAGCCTAATTCATTAAGGATTCTGATACCCTTTTTTAATAGCAAAGAAGCATAAAGAGATTAAACAACTTGTCCAATCACAAAGCCCTTAAGTGGTGGAGGTGGAATGGGAATCTGAGAGGTCTGGCTTCCGAGCATGCATTCATTGATTCAACATGTGTGTGCTGAGTACTCACTATGTACAAGGCCCTGTGTCCATAAACCAGGTTTATGGTTGTAGGGTTATGGCTAGAGTTGGTATGAAGTTTAAGTTGAAGGGTATGTTTAGGGTCACGGTTACTGTTAGGGGTAGGACTCAGTAGGTTCCAGGCGGTGAACCCCTAGCAGTGCAGTTGTCTCCACTGAGGGCTGAGTGGAGGCTGCATGGGAGCCTTCAGTTCAGACTTAGTCTTTTCATGCCAGGACCAGAATCCCTTGTGTGTGACTCTTCAGTTGGGCCTCAGAAACCTCCTTGTGCAGCTCCATCCTGGCGGTTCAAATGACATGATGATGTTCCAATTCCATCCTGAACAATACAGCAGGGATTGGGCGCTATGTGCGTGGTGTTCTCAGAGTTAGGAACCGAATCCCCATTGGGAGAGAGCTATAGCTAGGGTGAGGGATGGTTCCAGGGACATAAGCACGGCCGAAGCCACACCAGTCCCGTTATCTACATGGAGGGCTGAATGAGGGCTCATGCACGGGTGTGTAGGGTTAGGGTTAGTGCTGGTGAGGTTGAGATTGATGTGTTTGGTTCTGGTGACTATTAGGTTTGGGATGACATCCCAGGCGGCTCCAGGCGATAAACCATCAGCAGTGCAGGGAGCTTCCTGGAGGGCTTAGTGGAGGGCACATTGGAGTTTGCCCATCATGGTTAGTCTTTGTGTGCAGGGGAAGCCTCCCTTGTGGGCCACTCTTTGGTTGAGCCTCAGCAACTGCTTCCGCAGCAACATCTGGGCTTTGGATATTACATGGTGATATTCTTTGTTCCACGCCAAGAAATCCTGCTCCTCTTCTGGACCCATTGTGTGTGGTATCCTCAGGCTTAAGAATTGGTTCACCATCAGGAGAGAGCCTTAGTTTGAGTTAGGGTTTGGTTCAGGGCCGTAATCAGGGCTGAAACAACACTACATCTGTTATCTACATTGGGTGCTGAATAAGGGACCATGCGCGGGTGAGGGTCACATATAGGGTTAGCATTAGAGTTGGAGTGAAGTTTATGTTAAGGAGTACAGTGAGGGTCACAGTTAGGATTAGGATCCAGGAGGCCCTAGGTGCTGAAACCCAAGAAGTGCAGTGGTCCTCATAGAGGGCTGGCTGGACGGAGCATGGGAGGGTGCCGGTCAGGCTTAGTCTGAGGCTGAGCCTCAGCAACCCCCTTGTGCATCTCCCTCTGGGCTTTGGAAATTACCTGGTTATGTTCCACGTTCCATGCCGAGGAATCTGGCTCCTCTTCTGAACCCCATGTGTGTGGTTTGCATAGAAGTAAGTATTGGGTCGGCATTGGGACACAGCCTCAAATGGAGTTAAGGTTTGGTCCAGGGACATAAGCAGGGCTGAAGTGACAGCAGTCCCGTGATCTCCCTGGAAGGTTGAAGTGAGGGCCCCTGCAAGGGTGTGGGTCAGTTGTAGGTTATGTTTAGAGTAGGGTTGATGTTTAGGTTGAGGGGTACTTTGAATGTCATGGTTAGTGCTAGGTTTCACAAGACCCCAGGCACAACAACCCCACCAGGGATGTGGTCTCCCAGAAGGGCTGAGTGGAGCCCACATGGGATTGTGCTGGTCAGGCTTTGTCTTTGAGTGCCAAGTCAGTCCTCTGGTGTAAGCCACTCTTCAGTTGTGCTTCAGGAACCCCCTTGTACAGCTCCTTGTGGGCATTGGAAATGACATGATTATGTTCCAGGATCCATGCCGAGTAATCCTGCAAACCTTTGGGCCCCATGTGTGTGGTCTCTCAGAGTTTGGCATTGGATTCCCATCAGGACTCAGACACAGCTAGGGTTAGGGTTTGGTCCAGGGAAGTAAGCAAGGCCAAAGCAACAACAATCCCATTACCTACACGGAGGTCTGAATGAGAGCCCATGCGCGGGTGAGGGTCAGGTGTAGGGTGTCAGGTGTAGCCTTGGAGGTGGGGTGAGGTTGAGGTTGAAGAATATGGTGATGATCATGGTTAGGGTTTGGGTTATGTTCCAGGAGGCACAAGGTGCTGAAACCCAAGCAGTGCAGTGGTCTCACTCGAGGACTCAATGGAGGTCGCATGGTAGGGTGCCAGTCAGGCTTAGTCTTTGGGTGCTGAAGCCACCATCGGTTGTGGGCCAATCTTTGGTTGGGCCTCAGCAAACCCTTTGTGCAGCTTCCTCTGGACTTTGGAAATTACCTGTCAATGTTCCACGTTCTATGCGAGTAACGCTGCAGCGCTTCTGGACCCCATATGCATGGTGATTCAGACTTAGGAATTTGGTCCTCAATGGGAGAGAGCCATAGCTCGGGATAGGCATCGGCCCAGGGATGTAGATAGGGCCAAAAAAACATGAGTCCCATGATCACTCTGGAAGACTCAATAGGGCCCATGCTTGGGTGTGGGTCAGGTGTAGGGTTAGTGTTAGATTTGGTGTGAAGTTTAGGTTGAGGGGTATGGTGAGGGTCAAGTTTAGTGTTAGAGTTAGTTCCCAGGAGTTTCCAGAAGGTGAACCCCTAGCAACGCAGTGGTCTCCAAGGAGGGCTGAGTGGAAGCTGCATGGGAGCCTACGTTTAGACTTAGTCTTTGTGTGCCAGGGCCAGCCTCCCATGAGTGGCATTCTTCAGTTGGGTCTCAGCCACCTCCTTCTGCAGCTCCATCTCAGCAGTGGAAATGAAATGATGATGTTCCAATTCCGCACTGAAGAATACTGCAGGGGTTTGGGCCCTATGTGCATGGTATTCTCAGAGTTAGGAACTGGATCCCCATTGGCGGAGAGCCATAGCTAGGGTCAGGGTTCGGTCCAGGGACATAAGCAGGACCGAAGCGACACCAGTCCCATTACCTACATGGAGGGCTGAATGAGCGCCCATGCAGGGTTGCAGGTCAGGTGTAGGGTTACCTTTAGAGTTGGGGTGAATTTGAGGATGATGTGTATGGTTCCGGTTAATATAATGGTTAGGTTATGTCCCAGGTGGTTCCAGGTGCTGAAGCACCAGCAGTGCAGTGGTCTCCCCAGGAGGCTCAATATTGGGCACATGGGAGGGTCTCAGTCATGCTTAGTCTTTGAGAGCCAGGGCGAGCCTCCTTCATGGGCCACGCTTTAGTTGAGCCTCAGGAACCGCTTCTGAAACAACATTTGGGCTTTGGATATTACATGGTGATATTCCATGTTCCATGCCAAGTAATCCTGCTCTTTTTCTGGACTCCATGTGTGTGGTATCCTCACACTTAAGAATCAGGTCACCATCAGGAGAGAGCCTTAGGTAGAATTGGGTTTCGATCCAGGGCCATAAGCATGGTCGAAGCTACACCATTCTACTTACCTCCATGGGGTGATGAATGATGGCCAGTGTGCAGGTGAGGGTCAGTTGTAGGGTTAGTGTTAGTGTTGGAGTGAGTTTTAGGTTCAGAGTATGGTGAGGATCACGGTTAGTGTTAACTTTAGGGCCCAGGAAATTCCAGGCAGTGAACCCTAAGCATCGCAGTGGTCTCCACAGAGGGCTGAGTGGAGGCTGCATGGGAGTCTTCAGTTGAGACTTATTCTTTGTTTCAAGACCAGCCTCCCATGTGTGCCACGCTTCAGTTTGGCCTGAGCACCCTCTGTGGGAAGCTCCATCCCGGCACTGGAAATGAAATGATGATGTTCCAATTCCATACCAAATAATACTACTGAGGCTTTGGCCTATATGCGTGGTGTGTCAGAGTTAGGAACTGAATCCTCATTGGGAGACAGCCATAGATATGGTGAGGGTTCCGTCTAGGGACATAAGCAGGGCCAAGCGACACTAGTCCCAATATCTCCATAGACGCCTGTATGAGGGCCAATGTGCGGGTGAGGGTCAGGTGTAGGGTTAGCATTAGAGTTGAGGTGAAGTATAGGTTGAGGAGTACGGGAAGGGTCACGCTTAGGGTTAGGGTTTGGTTCCAGGAGGCCTAACGTGCTGAAACCAAAGCAGTGCAGTTGTCTCCTTGGAGGACTCAGTGGATGGTGCATGGGAGGGTAATGGTCATGCTTAGTCTTTGGGTGCCACGACCAGCTCGTGTGTGTGCCACTTTTCGTTTGGGCCTCAGCAAGCCCCTTGTGCACCTCCCTCGGGGCTTTGGACATGACATGGTGATGGTCGACGTTCCATGCGGAGTATCCTGCACTGCTTCTGGGCCCCATGTGCATAATGTTCTCCGAGTTAGGAATTGGGTCCCAATGGGAGTTAGCCATAGCTAGGGTAATGGTTTGATCCAGGGAAGTAAGCAAGGTCGAAACAACAATAATTCCCTTATCTCTGCGGAGGTCTCAATGAAAGCCCATTCACAGGTGCGCATTAGGTGTAGGGTTAGCGTTAGTGTTGGGGTGAGGTTTAGGTTGAGGAGTACGGTAAGGGTCATGGTTAGGGTTAGGGATAGCTCCAAGCAGCCCCCAGGTGCTGAATCCCAGTCAGTGCAGTGGTCTCCCTGGAAGGCTCAGTGGAGGGCACATGGGAAGGTGCTGGTCAGGCTTAGTCTTTGGGTGCCAGTGCCAGCATCATGTGTGGGTCACTCTATGGCTGGGCTTTAGCAAGACCTTTGTGCACCACCCTCTGAGCTTGGACATGACATGGTGATGTTCCCGTTCCATGCAGAATAATCCTGCACTGCTTCTGGGCCCCATGTGTATGATGTTCTCCCAGTTAGGAATCGGGTCCCCATCAGGATTGAGCCATAGCTAGGGTTACGGTTTGATCCAGGGACATAAGCAAGGCCAAAGCAACAACAATCCAGTTATCTCCATGGAGGTCTGAATGAGGGCCCATGTGCGGTAGCAGGTCAGGCAGGTCTAGGGTTAGTGTTAGTGTTAGGGCGAGGTTTAGGATGAGGAATAGGGCGAGGTTCATGGTTAGGGTTTGGGTTAAGTTCTAAGAGGCTCTAAGTAGGGAAACCTGAGCAGTGCAGTGGTCTCCTGGAGTATTGAGTGGAGAGCGCATGGGAGGGTGCCAGTCAGGCTTAGTCTTTAGGTTCCAGGGCCAGCCTCGAGTGGGGCCAATCTTCAGTTGGGCCTCAGCAACACCCTTGTGAAGCTCCCTCTAGGCTTTGGAAATTACCTTGTCATGTTCCACATTCCATGCCGAGTAATCCTGCTCTTCTTCTGAACCACATGTGTGTGGTGTCCTCTGACTTAAGATCTGTGTCACCATCCTGAGAGAGCCTTTGCTAGAGTTCGGATTTGATCCAGAATGTAGATAATTCTGAAGCGACATGAGTCCCCTGAAGTGAGGGTCCATGCGTGGGTGAGGGTCAGGTGTAGGGTTAGCCTTAGAGTTGATGTGAGATTTAGGTTGAGCAGTATGATGAAACACATGGTGAGGGTTAGGGATAGGTCCAAGGAGGCCCCAATGATGAACCAAACGCAGTGAAGTGGTCTCACTGGAGGGCTCAGTGGAGGGCGCAAGGGAAGGTGCAGGGAAGGCTTAGTCTTTGGGTGTCAGGGCGGCTGCAGTTGTGAGCCACTCTTCGGCTTAGCCTCAACAACCCCCTTGTGCAGCTCCCTCTGGGCTTTGGAAATGCCATGGTGATGTTCCACGTTCCCTGCCAAGTAATTTTGCACCACGTCTGGGCGCTACGTGCGTGGTGTGCTCTGAGTTAGGAATTGGGTCCCCATCGGGAGTGAGCCATAGCTAGGGTTACGGTTTGATCCAGGGATGTAAGCAAGGCAGGGGCAACAATTCAGTTATCTCCATGGAGGACTGAATGAAGGCCTATGCACGGGTGTGGGTCAGGTGTGGGGTTAGTGTTAGAGTTGGGGTGAGGTTTAGGTTGAAGAGTATGGTGAGGGTCATGTTTCAGGTTAGGGTTAGCTTCCAGGAGGCCCAAGGTCCTTAGAGCAAACCAGTGCAGTTGTCTCCCTGGAACACTCAGCGGAGGGCACATGGGAGGGTGCCAGTAATTCTTATTTTGGGTGCCAAGGCCTGCCTTGGGTGTGGGCCACTCTTCGGTTGGGCCTCAGCAACCCCACTGTGCAGCTCCCTCTGCGCTTTGGAAATTACCTGGTCATGATCCATGTTCCATGCTGAGGAATACTGCTCCTCTTCTGAACCCCATGTGTGTGGTGTCCACAGACTTAAGAATTGTGTCACCATCAGGAGAGAGACTTACCTAGAGTTAGGGTTCGGTCCAGGGACGTAAGCAGGGCCGAAGCAACAGCAGTCCCTTGATCTCCCTGGAGTGTTGAAGTGAGGGGCCATGTGAGGGTGCGGGTCAGTTGCAGGGTTATGTTCAGTAGGGGTGATCTTTAGGTTTAGAGGTACGTTGAAGGTCATGGTTAGGGTTAGGTGCCAGGAGGCTCCAGGTGCCAAAACACCAGCAGGGATGTGGTCTCCAAGAAGGACTGAGTGGAGGCAACAGGGATCGTGCTGGTCAGGATTTGTCTTTGAGTGCCAGGGCAAGTCTCCGGTGTGGGCCACTCTTCAGTTGGGCCTCAGCAACCCCCTTGTGCAGCTCTATGCAGGCAGTTGAAATGACATTATGCTCCACGTCCCATGCCGTGTAATCCTGCACTGCTTTGGACCCCATGTGTGTGGTCTTCTCAGAGTTAGGAATTTGATCCCCATCATGAGGGAACCATAGGTAGGGTTGGGATTCGGTCAAGGGACATAAGCAGGGCTGAAGTGACACTAGTCCCATTGACTCCATGGAGTGCTGAATGAGGGCCCATGCATGGGTGCGGGTCATATTAGGGTTAGTGTTAGAGTTGAGTGAGGTTGAGGATGATGTGTATGGTTTTGGTAATTATTAGGGTTGGGGTTACATCCGAGGTGGCCTCCTGTGCTGAACCAGCAGCAGTGCAGTGGTCTCCCCCGAGGGCACAGTGGAGGGCACATAGGAGGGTGTTGGTTGTGCTTAGTCTTTGAGTGCCAGGGAGAGCCTCCTTTGTGGACCACTCTTTGGTTGAGCCTCAGCAGCCCCCTTCTGCAATGACATCTGGGATTTGGATATTACATGGTGATATTCCACATTCCATGCCGAGTAATCGTGGTCCTCTCCTGGACCCCATGTGTGTGGCATCCTCAGACTTAAGTACTGGGTCACCATCGGGAGAGAGTCTTAGCTAGAGTTAGGGTTCTGTCCAGGGACGTAAGCAGGGCCGAAGCAACAGCAGTCCTTTGATGTCCCTGGAATATTGAAGTGAGGGCCCATGCGAGGGTGTGGGTCAGTTTTAGGGTAATGTTTAGATTAGGGTGATCTTTAGATTGAGGAGTAGGTTGAAGGTCACTGTTAGTTTGGGTCTCAGGAGGCTCCAGGCGCAAAAACCTCAGCAGGGATGTGGTCTCCCAGAAGGGCTGAGTGGAAGCCACATGAAATTGTACTGTTCAGGCTTTGTGTTTGAGTGCCAGGGCAAGCCTCTGGTGTGGGACACTCTTCAGTTGGGTCTCAGCAACCCCTTAGTGCAGCTCCATGCGGGCAGTGGAAATGACATGATTATGCTCCACATGTCATGCTGAGTAATCCTACACTGCTTTTTGCCCCACGTGTGTGCTCTTCTCAGATTTAGGAATTGGATCACCATCAGGAGTCAGCCATAGGTATTATTGGGGTTCGATCAGGGATCATAAGCAGGGCCAAAGCGACACAAGTCCTGTTATCTCCATGGAGGGCAAAATGAGGGCCCATGCAGGGGTTCGTGTCATCTGTAGGGTTAGTGTCAGAGTTGGGGTGAGGTGGACAATGATGTGTATGGTTCTGGAAATATTAGGGTTGGGTTTACATCCCGATTGGCCTCATGCGCTGAACCAGCAGCAGTGCAGTGGTTTCCCTGGAGGGCTCAGTAGAGGGCACATGGGAAGGTGTTGGTCATGCTTAGTCTTTGAGTGCCAGGGCGTGCCACCTTTGTGGACCACCCTTGGGTTGCGCCTCAGCAACCCCTTCTGCAACTATATCTGGGCTTTGCATATTACATTTTGACATTCCACATTCCATGCCGAGTAATCCTGCTCCTCTTCTGGACCCCATGTGTGTGGTATCCTCAGACTTAAGAATTGGGTCACCATCGGGAGAGAGCCTTGTTGCATCCACACGACTCCTGAAACAGAATGCTACGGGCACCAGTGACAGTTGCAACAAAGTTTATTACAATGAGAGGCAAGGCCGACCGATCGGGACCAACACTCTTGATAAGAGTGTGGCCTCGAACAGCCGGGGTACAGAGTTTTTAAAGCCGATCACATTGTTTTATCATTATCTGGGAACAGAACAGAGAAACAGTTCCCAGATGAGTCAGAAACAGTTATCGAATGAGGTGATTATTTTAGACTTTCTGCCACTAAGTTGCAACCAGTGGATCTCCTTGACCTTGTCTCTGATGCTCTTTTTTGAGGTTTTGTTTCCTTCATTGGTAAAGCCTGATTCACAAGAGTATGAAGTATGATTTACAAGAGTAAAAGCAAGGTTGTTACCTTTTGACCTTCAGTGTCAGAACAAAGTTATCTTTCAAGCTAAGCGTTAGCCCTACAGTACAATTTAACCCTTACAGCCTTAGCTAGAGTTAGGGCTCGGTACAGTGACATAAGCATGGGTGAAGCTACACCAGCCCATTATCTCCATGCAGGTCTGTATGAGAGTCCATGTGTGGGTGAGGGTCAGGTGTAAGGTTAGCATTGGGGTGAAGTTTAACTTTTGGAGTATGGGGAGGGACACTCTTAGGGTTGGGGTTAGGTTCAAGGAGGCCCAAGGTGCTGAAACCAAAGCAGTGCAGTTGTTTCCCTGGAGGACTCAGTGGAGGGCACATGGGAGGGTGCAAGTAATGCTTAGTCTTTGGGTGCCAGGGCCAGCCTCGGGTGTGGGCCACTCTTTGGTTGGGACTCAGTGACCCCCTTGTGCATCTCACTAGGGGCTTTGATAATGACATGGTGATATTCCACGTTCCATGCCTAGTAATTCTGCACTGCCTCTGGGCCCTATATGCGTGGTGTTCTCTGGGTTAGGAATTGGGTCCCAATCGGAGGTGAGCCATAGCTTGGGTTACGGTTTGATCCAGTGACGTAAGCAAGGCCAAAGCCACAAAATCCAGTTTTCTCCATGGAGGGTTGAATGAGGGCCCATGCACGGGTGTGGGTCAGGTGTAGGGGTAGAGTTAGAGTTGGGTTGAGGTTTAGGTTGAGGATTATGGCATGGGTCATGGTTAGGGTTAGGGTTAGGTTCCAGGAGGCCCAACGTGCTGAAACCAAAGCATTGCAGTGGTCTCCCTGGAGTGCTCGGTGGAGGGCGCATGGAAGGGTGCCATTCAGGCTTACTCTTTAGGTGGCAGGGCCAGCCTTGCGTGTAAGCTACTCTTCAGCTGGGCCTCAGCAACCCCATTGTGCAGCTCTTGAGTGCATTGGAAATGACTTGTTTATGCTCCACCTTCCATGCCGAGTGCTCCTGCACCACTTTGTGCCTCTTGTGTGTGGTCTCTCAGATTTCAGAATTGGATCCCCATTGGCAGTGAGCCATAAGTAGGGTTAGGGTTTGGCCCAGGGACAGATAGGGCCACTCACTTGATTGCCCTTGAGGGCTGATGTGACGGCCCATGCGCAAATGCTTGTCAGGTGTAGGATTATGTTTCCAGTTGGTGTGAGATTAGGTTGAGGAGTATGGTGAGGGTCATGGTTAGGGTTAGGGGTAGGGCCAAGGAGGCTGCAGATGCGGAAACACAAGCAGTGTAGTGTTCTGTATGGATTGGGAGAGAGTCCTAAGTAGTCTTGGGTTTCGGCCCAGGGACGTAGATAGGGCTGATTCATGGGGTGCTGAATGATGGCCAGTTCTCAGGTGAACGTCAGTTGTACGTTTAGCGTTAGTGTTGGAACGAGTTTTAGATAGAGGAGTATGAAGAGGGTCATGGTTAGGGTTAGGGGTAGGTCCAAGGAGACAACAGATGCTAAACCCCAAGTAGTGCAAGTGTCTCCCTAAAGAGCTAACTGGAGGGTGCATGGTAGGGTGCCAGTCAGGCTTAGTCTTTGAATGCCAGGGCCAGCCTCAGTTTTGGGCCATTCTTTGCTTGGGCCTCAGCAAATCCCTTGTGCATCTCCCTCTGGGCTTCAGAAATTACCTGGTGATGTTCCACGTTCCATGGCGAGTAACATTGCACTGCTCTGGGCCCCATATGTGTGGTGATATTAGAGTTAGGAATTGGTCATAATTGGGAGAGAGCCTTAGCTAGAGTTAGGGTTTGGCCCAGGGATGTAGATAGGGCCGAAGCGACACGACTCCCATGATCACCCTGGAGGGCTGAAGTGAGGGCTCATGCAAGAAATGCGTGTCATGTGTAGGTTCACGGTTAGAGTTATTGTGAAGTTTAGGTCCAGGTTATGGTGAGGGTCACTGTCAGTGTTAGAGTTAGGTCCCAGGAGGTTCTAGGTGGTGAAACACTAGCAGTGCAGTGGTCTCCCCGTAGGGCTAAGTGTAGGGCACATTGGAGGGTGTCAGTCATTGTTAGTCTGAGTGACAGGGCAAACCTCCTTTGTGGGCCACTCTTTGGTTGAGCCTCAGCAACTGCTTCTGCAAGTACATCTGGGCTTTGGATATTACATGGTGATATTACATGTTCCATGCTGAGTAATCCTGCTCCTCTTCTGGACCCCATGTGTGTGGTATCTTCAGACTTAAGAATTGGGTCACCATTAGGAGAGAGCCTTTGATTGAGTTGAGGTTCTTTCCAGGGCCGTAAGCAGGGCCAAAGCTACACTAGTCCAGTTATCTCCATGGGGGACTGAATGAGGTCCCATGCAGGGGTGAGAGTCAGGTATAGGTTAGTGTTAGTGTTGGGGTGAGGTTTAGATTGAGGAGTATGGAGAGGGTCATGTTTAGGGTTATGGGTAAGTCCAAGGAGGCCCCATATGCTGAGGTCCAAGCAGTGCAATGGTCTCCCTGGAGGGCTGGGTTGAGGGCGCATGGTAGGGTGTCAGTCATGCTTAGTCTTTGGGTACCAAGGCCAGCATCAGGTGTATGTCACTCTTTGGTTGGGCCTCACAACTCCCTAGTGCACATCTGGGCTAGGACATGACATGGTGATGGTAACCTTCCATACGGAGTAATCCTGCACCAATTCTGGGTCCCATGTCTGTGATATTCTCCGAGTTAGGAATTGGGTCCCCATCAGGATTGAGCCATAGCTAGGGTTATGGTTTGATCCAGGGACATAAGCAAGGCAGAAGCAACAACAATCCAGTAATCTCCATGGAGGTCTGAGAGAGGGCCCATGCCTGGTAGCATGGAGTATGTTCAGGGTCACGGTTAGGGTTAGGGGTAGATCTAAGGAGGCTCCAGATGCTGAACCCCAAGCAGTTATATGGTCTCTACGGAGGGCTGAGAGGAGGCTGCATGGGAGCCTTCAGTTCAAACTTAGTCTTTGCGTGCCAGGACCAGCTTCCCATGTGGGTCACTCTTCAAGTGGGCCTCAACAACGTCCTTGTGCAGCTCCATTACAACAGTGGAAATGACATGATGATATTCCAATTCCATCCTGAACAATACTGCAGGGGTTTGGGCCCTATTTTCGTGTTGTTCTCAGAGTTAGGAACCGGATCCCCATTGGGAGAGAGCAATAACTATGGTGAGGGTTTGGCCCAGGGACATAAGAAGGGCTGAAGCGAATCCATTCCCGTTATCTCCATAGAGAGCATGCATGGGTGCAGGTCAGGTGTAGGGTTAGCGTTAGACCTGAGGTGAGGCTGAGGTTGATTTGTATCGTTATGGTCAATATTTTGTCCCCAGTGGATTCAGGCGCTGAAGCACCAGCAGTGTACTTATCTCCCCGGAGAGCTGAGTGGAGGGCACATGTTAGGTGCCAGTCAGGCTTGGTCTTTTGATGCCCGGGCCAGCCTTGGTGAGGGACACTCTTCGGTTGGGCCTCAGCAACCGCCTTGCTCTGCTCCCTCTGGAATTCAGAAATTACCTGGTGATGTGTCTCGTTCAATGGCAAGTAACACTGCATCGCTTATGGGCCCCATATGCGTGGTGATATCACACATCATGGTGAGGGTCAGGGTTAGTGTTGGGATTAGGTCCCAGGAGGTTCTAGGCGGTGAACACCTAGCAGGGGAGTGGTCTCCACAGAGGGCTGAGTGGAGGCTGCATGGGAGCTTTCAGTTAAGACTTAGTCTTTGCGTGCCAGTGCCAGCCTCCCTGATGGTCAACTCTTTAGTTAGGCCTCATCAACTGCCTTGTGCAGCTCCATTCTGGCAGTGGAAATGACATGATGATGTGCCAATTCCATACTGAATAATACTAAGGGGGTTTGGGCCCTATTTCCGTGTTGTTCTCAGAGTTAGGAACTGGATCCCCATTGGGAGAGCCATAGCTAGAGTGAGGGTTCATTCCAGGAATATAAGCAGGGTCGAAGTGACACCAGTCCCGTTATCTCCATGGAGGGCTGAATGAAGGCCCATGAACAGGTGCGGGTCAGGTGTAGGGTTAGCATTACAGTTGGGGTGAGTTTGAGGTTGATATGTATGTTTCTGGTCAGTACTAGGGTTAGGGTTACATCCCAGGTGGCTCCAGGCACTGAACTGCCAGCAGTGCAGTGGTCTCCCCAGAGGGCACAGTGGGGGACACCTGGGAAGGTGTCGGTCATGCTTAGTCTTTGAGTGCCAGGGCAAGCCTCCTTTTTGGGCCAATCTTTGGTTGAGCCTCAGGAACCGCTTCTGTAAGTACACTTGGGCTTCAGATATTACATGGTGATATTCCACGTTCCATGCCGAGTAATCCTGCTTCTCTTCTGGACCCCATGTGTGTGGTATCCTCAGACTTAATAATTGGGTCATCATAGGGAGAGAGCCTTGCTTAGAATTGGCATTAGGTCCAGGGCCGTAAGCAGTGCCAAAACTACACCAGTCCAGTTATCTCAGTGGGGCCTGAATGAGGGCCAACGTGCAGGTGAGGGTCTGGTATAGGGTTAGCATTAGAGTTAGGGTGAGGTTTAGGTTGAGGAGTATGGTGAGGGTCATGGATAGGGTTAGGGGTAGTTCCAAGGAGGCCCCAGATACTGAAACCCAACCAGTGCAGTGGGTCTCCCTGGATGGCTGAGTGTAGAGAGCATACTAGGGTGCCAGTTAGGCTTAGTCTTTGGGTGCCAGGGCCAGCCTCAGGTGTGGGCCACTCTTCAGTTGGGCCTTAGCAAACCACTTGTGCAGCTCCCTCTCTGCTTTGGATAGTACCTGGTGATGTTCCACGTTCCATGACCAGTATTGCTGCACCGCTTCTGGGCCCAATATGCATGGTGATATCAGACTTAGGAATTTGGTCCTCATTGGGAGAGAGCCTTAGCTAGGGTTAGCGTACTTCTGAAGGACGTAGATAGGGCCATAGTGACATGAGTCCCGTTATTGCCCTGAAGGGTTGAAGTGAGTGCTCTTGTGCGAGTGCGTGTCAGTTGTAGGGTTGTGTTTAGAGTTGGTGTGAAGTTTAGGTTGAGGGGTATGTTGAGGGTCACTGTTAGTGTTAGGGTTAGTTCCCAGGAGGTTCTAGGCAGTGAACTCCTAGCAGTGCAGTGGTCTCCACGGAGGGCGGTGTGGAGGCTGCATGGGAGCATTCAGTTCAGACTTAGCCTTTCTGTGCCAGGGACAGCCTCCCGTGTGTGCCACTCTTCAGTTAAGTGTCAGCAACCTCCTTGTACAGCTCCATCCAGGCAATGGAAATGACATGATGATGATCCAATTCCATACCGAATAATACTAGAGTGGTTTTCACTTTATGTGCGTGGTGTTCTCAGACTTAAGAACTGGATCCTCATTGGGAGAGAGCCATAGCTAGGGTGAGGTTTTGGTTCAGGGACATAAGCAAGGCTGAAGAGACACCAATCCTGTTATCTCCTTGGAGGGCTGAATGAAAGCCCACGCACAGGTGTGGGTCAGCTGTAGGGTTAGCGTTACAGTTGGGGTGAGTTTGACACCCCTCTGGTTATCTCCCTGGAGGGGTGAAATGAGGGTCCATGCGTGGGTGAGGGTAAGGTTTAGAGTAAGGGAGTAAGGGTGATGGTTAGGTTGAAGAGTAGGTTGAAGGTCACAGTTAGGGTTAGGGTTAGGTCCCAGGAAGCTCCAGACCCAGAAACCCCAGCAGGGATATAGTTTCCCCGAAGGTCTCTGTGGAGACCAAATGGCATCGTGCTGGTCAGTCTTTGTCTTTCAGTGCCAGGGCAAGCCTCTTGTATGGGCCACTCTTCAGTTGGGCGTCAGCAACCCCCTTGTACAGCTCCATCTGGGGTTTAGGCATGACATGGTGAAGTTCTATGATCCATGCTGTGTAATTTCTCACCACTTCAGGGCCCCATTTGCCTGGTGTTCTCAGACGTAGGTATTGGTTGCCCATCGGGAGAGAGTCTGAGATAATCTAGCATTCTGTCCAGGGACATAGATAGGTCCAAAGCAACAGGAGTCCCGTGATTGCCCTCGAGTTCTGAAGTGAGGGCCCTTGCGCAGGTTCGAGTCAGGTGTAAGGTTAGGGTTAGTGTTAGGGTGAGGTTTAGGTTGACGGTTAATGTGCGGGTCAAGGTTAAGGTTAGGCTTAGGTCCGAGGAGGCTCCAGGCACTGAACCGCATCAGGGCAGTGGACTCCCCAGGGTCTGTGTGGAGGGCTGATGGGTGGGTGCCAGTCAGTCCTAGTCTTTGGGTGCAAGGGCCAGCCTTGGTTTTGGACCACTCTGCAGTTGTGCTGTAGCACCCCCTTTGTTCAACTCCATCCAGAATTTAGAAATGACACGGTCATGTTACATATTCCATGTTGAGAAAACCTGCATTTCTTCTCGGCCCCACATGTGTGGTGTTCTCAGACTTCTTAATTGGGTCTCCATCGAAAGGGAGCCTTAGCTCGGGTTAGGGTTCAATCCATGCATGGCACCAGGGCCTACACGATACCAGTCCCGTGTTTTCCCTGAGGGCTGAAGTGAGGGCCTGTGCACCAGTGCGGTTCAGGTGTAGGGTGAGGGTACACTTGGGGTACCCTTGGGGTAGATTGAGGGGTATGGTGCGGGTCAAGGTTAGGGCTAGGGTTAGGTCCCAGGAGGCTCCAGGTGCTGAACCCCCATCTGGGAAGTGGTGATGTTCCACATTCCATGCCGAGTAATCCTGCACTGTGTCTGCGCCCCATGTGCGTGGTTCCCCTAATTCCAAAGGAGAGATCCTTAGCTAGGATTAGGGTTTGGTCAAGGACATAGATAGAGCCAAAGCAACACCATTCCCGTGATTTTCCTAGAGGGATGTTTTGAGGGCCTATGCGTGGGTGTGAGTCAGGTTTAGAGTTCGGGTGACGTTTAGCTTGAGGGATAAGATGCGGGTCATGTTTTGGGTTTGGGTTTGGTCCAAGGAGGCTCCAGGCACTTATACTGCAGCAGAGCAGTGACCTCTCCAGAGGGCTGAGTGTAGGGTGCATGAGAAGGTGCCAGTCAGGTTTAGTCTTTGGGTGCCAGGGCCAGGCTCGGGTGTGGGTCACTCTTTGGTTGAACCTCAGAAACTCCCTTGTACAGCTCCATCCATGCTTTGTAAAAAACATGGTGGTGTTCCATGTTCCATGTCAAGTAATCTTGCAAATCTTCTGGGACCCATGTTGGTGGTGATCTCAGACTCAGGAATTGGGTCCTCATCAGGAGAGAACCTTAGCTTGAGTTAGCGTTTGGTCTAGGGATATCACTAGGGCCAAAGCAACACCAGTCCCATGATCTCCCTGGAGGGCTGAAGTGAGGGTCCATGCGCTGGTGCGAGTCAGTTGTAGGGTTAAGGTTAGAGTTGGGGTGCAGTTTAGTTGAGTTCTATGGTGAGGGTCATGGTTAAGTTTAGGGTTAGGTCCCAGGAGACTGCTGGCGCTGAACACCCAGCAGGGAAGTGGTCTCCCTGGAAGGGTGAGTGGAGGGTACATCAGAAGGTGCCGGTAAGCTTAGTCTGTGGGTGCCAGCCCCAGTGTCTTGTGTGGGCCACTCATCATTTGGGCTTCAGAAACCTCCTTGTTTACCTCTGTCCAGGCTTTGGAAATGCCATGGCAATATTCCATGTTCCATGCCGAGTAATCTTGCTCCTCTTCTCAGCCCTATGTGAGTGGTGTTCTCTGATTTAGAAATTGGGTCCCCATTGGAAGAGATCATTACCTAGGGTTAGCGTTAGGTTCAGTGTTGTATATTGGGCCAAAGTGACACCAGTCCTGTTATCTCTCTGGAGGGCTGAAGTGAGGGCCCATGCACGGGTGTGGCTCAGGTGTATGGTGAGGGTTACATTTGAGGTGAAGTTTAGGTTGAGAGGTACTATGAGGTTCAAGATTACGGTTAGGGTTAGGACCTAGGAGTCTCCAAGCCCCGAACCCCCATCAGGGCAGTGGTCTCCCAAGATGGCTGAGTGGAGGGTGCATGGAAGGGTGCCAGTCAGGCTTAGGCTTTGGGTGCCATGGCCAGCCTTGGGTGTGGGCCACTCTTCAGTTGGGCCTCTGCAAGCCCCTTGTCCAGCTCCATCTGGGGTTTGGAAATACCATGGTGATGTTACACATTCTACGCTGGAAAATCCTGCATTGCTTATGGGCCCCATGTGCTCGTGTTCTCACACTACGGAATTGGGTCCCCATCAGGAGAGAGCCTTAGCTAGGGTTAGGGTTCTGTCCATGGACGTCTTCAGGGCCAAAGCGACACCAGTCCCGTGATCTCCCTGAAGGGTTGAAGTGAGGGCCCATGCGCAGGTGCAGTCAGGTGTAGGGTTATGGTTACAGTTGGGGTGAGGTTTGTGTTCAGGGATAAGTTGCAGGTCAAGGTCAGGGTTAGAGATAGTTCCCAGGAGGCTCAGGAACTAAACCCCCAGCACTACATAGGTCTCTCTGGAGGCCTGAGTGAAGGCTGCATGGGAGGGTGCTGGGTCAGGCTTAGTCTTTGGTTGCCTCCGCCTGCCTCATATGTGGACCACTCTTCTGTTTGGCTTCACCAAACCCCTTGTTCAGCTCTGCCCCGGCAGTGGGAATGACATGGTGATGTTCTATGTTCTGTGTCAAGTTATCCTGCACCACTTCTGGGCCCCATGTGCGTTATGTTCTCAGCCTTAGGAATTGGGTCCCCTTCGGGAGAGATCTTTAGCTAGGCTTAGAGTTAGGTCCTAGGATGTCGCCAGAGCCGAAGTGACAATGGTCCTGTAATCTCCCTGGATGGCTGAAGTGATGGCCCATGCACAGGTGCGGGTCTGGTAAAGGGTTAGGGTTAGAGTTTGGGTGCGGTTTAGGTTGAGTTCTACTGTGAGAGTCAAGGTTAAGTTTAGGATTAGGTCCCAGGAGCCTCCAATTCCTGAATCCCCAGTAGGGCATGGTATCCCTGGAGGGCTGAGTGGAGGCTGCGTGGAAGGTGCCTGACAGGCTTAGTCTTTGCATGTGAACACCAACCTCTTGTGTGGGCCACTCTTTGTTTGGGCCTCAGCAATCCCCTTGTGTAACTCCATCTGGGCTTTGAATATAACATGGTAATATTCCACGTTCCATGCTGAGTAATTCTGCACTGCTCTTGGGCCCCATGATTGTGGTGTTCTCAGACTGAGGATTTGGGTCCCCACTGGGAGAGACCCTTAGCTAGGGTTAGGGATTGGACCAGGGATGTAGCAAAGGCGAAAGTGACAGCTGTCCTGAGATCTCCATGGAGGCTGAAGTTAGGGCCCATACACAGGTATGGGTCAGGTGTAGGGTGACGGTTAAGGTTGACGTGAGGTTTAGCTTCAGGTGTATACTGAGGGTCACAGTTAAGGTTAGGGTTAGGTCCCAGGAGGCTCCAGGCGCTGAACCCCCAGCAGGGCTGTCGTCTCCCCGGATGGCTGTGTGGAGACCGCATTGGAGGGTGCTTGTCAGCTTAGTTTTTGGGTGCCTGTGCCAGCCTCAGGTGTGGGCCACTCTTTGGTTTGGCCTCAGCAACCCCTAGTGCTTCTCCTTCCAGGAGAATGTTGGAATGTTGGATTACTCGCCAGTGTTTCACATGGCGAGTAATCCTTCACGTCTTCTTGGCTCCATAGTGGTGGTGTTTTCAGACTTTGGAATTGGGTCCCCCTTGGGAAAGACCCTTAGTTAGGATTAGGGTTCGGGGGATGTCTCCAGGGCCAAAACGACACCAGTTTGGTGATCTCCTTGGATTGATGAAGTGAGGGCCCATGTGCGGTGCGGGTCAGGTGTAGGGTGAGGGTTAAAGATGAGGTGAGGTTTAGGTTCACATGTATACTGAGGGTCACCGTTAAGATTAGGATTTGGTCACAGGAGTCTTCTGGCACAATACCCCCAGTAGGGCAGTGGTCTCCCCACAGGGCTGAGTGGAGGGTTTTTTGGAGGGTCCCAGACAGGCTGAGTTTTGGGTGCCAGGGCCACTCCTCGGTTAGTATTCAAGAAGTCCTCTGTGAATCTCCTTCTGGTCTTTGGAAATGACATGGTGATGTTCCAGGTTCTATGGTGAGTAATCCTCCTCCGCTTCTGGGCCCCATGTCCATCATGTCCTCAGACTTAGGAATTGGGTCCCCATTGGGAGAGAGCTTTAGTCAAGGTTACGGTTCGGTCCAGGGACATTGCCAGGGCAGAAGCGACACCAGTGCCGTGATCACCCTGGAGGTCTGAATGAGGGTCCATGCCCGGGTGCGGGTCAGGTGTAGGGTTAAGTTTAGAGTTGGGGTGAGGTTTAGGTTGAGCGGTATGTTGAGTGTCACGGTTAAGCTTAGGGTTAGGTCCCAGGAAGCTTCAAGCGCTGAAACTCCAGCACAGTAGTGGTCTCCCCAGAGGATTGAGTGTAGGCCTCATCGGAGCAGGCTGTTCAGGCTTCGTCTTTTCGTGCCAGGGCCAGCCTAATGTGTGTGTCATCTTCAGTTGGGGCTCATCAACCACCTTGTGCAGCTCCATGCAGGCCTTGGAAATGTCATGATGATGTTCCCCGCTCCATGCCGAGTAATCCTGCACTGCTTTGGGCCCTTTGTGGTGTTCTCAGAGATAGGAATTGGGTCCCCATCCAGAGAGAGCATTAACTAGGGTTAATGTTTGGTCCAGGGACTTCACCAGTGCTGAAGTGACACCATTCCTGTGTGTCGTGGGCATTGGGTTAGGGTTTGGGATTGGGTTTGGTGTTAGGGGTTAGCGTTAGGGATTAGAGTTAGGTTTATGCATTAGGGTTGGGTTTAGGGTTATGGTTAGTGTTTAGGATTATGGTTATGGGTTAGGGTTTGGAGTTAGAGTTAGGTTTAGGCATTAGGTTTGGGCTTGGTTTAGGCTTAGGTTTAGGGTTTGGGTTTGAGAGTTAGGATTATCGTTAGAGAGCTAGGTGTTAGCATTAGTGTTAGGGTTTGCATTAGGTTAAGGGTTAAGTTTAGGGCTAGGTCTAGGACTTGGATTAGGGTTAGGGGTTAGGGATTTGGATTAGGGGTTATCGTTAGGGTTACTGTTAGAGTGTTATGGTTCAGGTTAGTGTTAATTTTAGTTTTTTTAGTTTTAGGGTTTGCGTGTTAGAGTTAGAGTATCAGGGTTAGGGTTTTAGGGTTAGAGTGATAGGGTTAGGGTTAGAGGGTTAATGTTAAGTTTAGGGTTAATTAGGTTATGTTTACATTTACGGTTAGTTAGAGTTAGAGATAGGGTTAGGGGTAGTGGTAGGGGTAGTGTCAGGGTTTAGCATTAGATTTATGGTTAGGATTAGGTGTTAGGTTTAGGTGTTGGGATTTTGGTTAGTGATAGGTTTAGTGTTAGGGCAAGGAGTAGGTCATGCTTGCACCCGCACTTGGAGTGGGAGGGTGTTCATGCCTGGATACCCCCCTCCATCTGTGAGGGAGTGTGTTCTTGATATTGCCCCAGTCTCTCTGCACTGGAGGTTGTTCTCGTCTCTCCCCAACCCAGCTTTGCTCTGGAGTGTTTCCCGCCGTCACTCCTCCTTCTCTTTGTATGGTAGGATTTTATGTGTCACCCCATCCCTTTTTGGTGCATGGGGTGGGTTCACACATGCCACCCTCTAATCCTTCTGCATGCGAAGGCATCACCCATGTCCTCACCACACCTTAGATTGGGATTAGTGATGCCAGTATTAAAACTGATGTTTCTTGAATGGCTATTTTCACTTTCACAGGTGAAGAGGCAGACATCTATTAAGGTAAGGGTTATGGTTAGGATTAATAATAGGTGTCAGTGTAAAGTTTAGGTCATGATCTCAATCCACCCTTAGTGTGCAAGGGCTTCATGAATGTGCCCCATTAGCTCTACTTTATCCGCGATGTAGCCGTGATACTCCTTTTAATTCAGATGTTTTCTTTGACTCCTAGGTGGCTCATTGGGTTAAGCGTCCCACTTCATCTTGGGTTGTGGTCTTTAGGTTGCTGGTTTTGAGCCCTGGGTGGCCTCTGTGCTGATGGCTCTGAATCTGGAGCCTGGTTCAGATACTGTTTGTCTGTCTCTTTCTCTCTGCCCATGCCCCACTTATGTTCTGTCTTTTTCTCTTTCAAAAATTAATGTACCTAAAAGCATTTTCAATCAGACATTTCCTGGATGGCTCTTTTCACTTTCATTCCTGAAGAAGCAGGCATCTGTCTCATCCATTGTTCTTTTGTTATCTTTGGAATAGGTGAAGACATATACGACATTTCCCCAGCCAGCATCGGGGATGTGCAGCATTTGTTCTATCAGCTGGATACCTCTCATCCACTGAAATACTGCATTCCTCTATCGCATCCTACATGCTCCCAGAAACTGGACTGTAACTGTGGATGGTAGCACTGTCCCATAGTCTTCTGATGGTATTTCAGGAGGCTCTTTATTCACATCTTTGAATACCTGAGTGTCTTCTGACATATTCTCTCATTTTTCCACTAGGCCGCTGCTATGACACCCGACAGGGAACCTGAAGTAGAGAGGGATCCAGGAGCAGCCCAGCTACTCTTGGCTCCCAAAAGTAGTCACCCTGCAACTCTTTATGGAAGAGGAGAAAACATCACCACCACCACCACCACCACTACCATTTCATAACCCTGCACTGAATGTGGATACAACAAGAACTCACTCCCAAAAGGAAACTCCAGCAGGGTACATGTACAGAACCTACAGTGTTGGTCAAGTATTTTGGATCACTAAGTGAGATTGTACTTTTGACTGGTAAGTGTACATCTAAATCTCTCGGAGGGGATTTTATTCTCCGAGGTCACCACAACCTAAATTGTTGGCCCATGGGGAGATGTGTTGTCCCTATTGGTTGTATTGATGTAGTCTCTTTGGGCCAGTGAATTAAAGCTCCATAGGGTCTTGTCCTATTCCCGCCTCTTCACGGGAAGGTCCATTTCACCGATTGGAAGAGACGGTAAAACCCTCGTGTGGCCATTCATATGAGTCACTATTTAGTGACTCATGTCACTAAACAAGTGATTATGCTACCTTTGCACGATCAGGATACCACGGCCATTTCACGAATGTCCCTGGGCAGGCAAGGCCTCTAATACTAGAAATGCTAGAGGTGATTTTACTGGTAAACAGGCGGGGTTTGTGTTCGCTGATTTCCTTTACTTCTTTTCATCTTTGTGTGATTGTCTATCTGTGTTGGGTCAGCAATTGGTTTGATATTGACTTTACAGTTAGGTTATTTTTATCTCATTGTTAACTATCCGTGTTTATCTGCTTTGATAGGAGCTTATGAAAGGCAAATATTTCTTGTTGCACATACTAGCATTATTGCTTCTATTGTGAAATTCACCTAGTCATAACTTAGGAGTTGGTTGTCTGGTTTTGGTATTCAGTTCTTAAGATAATATACCAATGCCTGAGCCCTACTATGAATGCTCATCGCCACAGCCCTAACAGCCACCTACAGTACACAAATCATATTTTTCGCCCCTCTAACAGCCTCAGTACACCTACTTGGCGATGCAGGGGTGTAATGCTCGAACCCCTCATTGGCGATGGAGGGGTGTCACACTTGCACCCCCCCCCCATCAGCAAGGAGGTAGTGATGCCACTACTAAACCTGACATTTTGTGAATAGCTTTTTTCACTGTCAGAACTGAAGAAGCAGTCATATGTTACAGTTAGGGTTAGGGTTAGGATTAGAGTTAGAGTTAGGGGTTAGGGCAAAGGTTAGGTCACACTTACACCCTCCATTAGGTGTGGGAGGGAGACACCCATGCACCTTGCCACACCTCAGCATGGGAGGGGGTCATCAATATGCCGGGCCCCCCCTCAGTGAGGGAGTAGTGATGTCCCCCCTCTGCATGGGAGGGTGTTCATGTATGTGCATGAACCACCACCCCCGCCCCCCCGCCCAGCATGGGAGGTGGTTCACGCATGTGCCCTGCCCCCCTGTGGCACTGGAGGGGTCACCCGTGCACAGCGCCACCACTCAGTGAGGGAGTAGTGATGCCACTATTAAATCTGATGTTTCATGGATGGCTGTTTTCACTTTCACAGCTTAAGAACACGCATCTGTTAAGGTAAGGGTAGGGTTACCATTACAGTTAGGGGTTAGGGTAAGGGTTAGGTCATGCTTGCTCACCGCCTCTGTGTGGGAGGTTTTCACGCATTACCCCACCATCCTCAGCATGGGAGGGTATACACCCTTTCTCCCTGCCCCGCCCCTCAGAGCGGGAAAATATTGAAGCATGTGCCCTGCTCCACTTCCGTGGGAGAGGGCGTTCACGCATGCACAGATCCCCCCTTGGGACAGAAGATTTTTCACACATGTGCACCACCACCCCTCGGTGGAGGAGTGTGTTCACTCATGGGCACACCCCACCTCCGCATGGGAGATGGTTCAGGCATGTGCCCCACCCGTCTCAGCATTGGAGAGTGTTTAGGCATGTGCACAGCCCCCCTCCGTGTGGGAGAAGGTCACCCATGTGGAGCGCCTCCAATGAGTGCCTCCAATGAGGCAATAGTGATGCCACTATTAAGTGTGACGTTTCATGAATGGTTCTTTTCACTTTCCCAGCTGAAGTAGCAGATATCTCTGAAGTAACGGTTAGGGTTAGCATTACCATTAACGGTTAGGGTAAGGGTTTGGTTGTGCTTCCACACCCCCTCATCGCCAGAGTGTATTCACGCAATAGCACCACCCCTCAGTGCAGGAGAATATGTACGCATGGGCCCTGCTCCCTTCAGCACAGGAGGGCGTTCACACATGCGCCCTGTCCCCTTCTGCTCTGAAGGGTGTTCACGCATTCCCACATTTGCACAGCCCCCCCACGGGGAGGGAGGGCGTTGGCACGTGTGCCCTCTCCCCCTCGGTATGGGAGGTGGTTCACACATGCTCCCCACCCCCTCAGCGAGGGAGGGTGTCACCGGTGAACAGCACCACCCCTGGGAGAGGGAGAAGTGTTGTCACTATTAAATGTGATATTTCATCAATGATTCTTTTCACTTTCACAGCTGAAGAAGCACGCATCACTTAAGGTAAGGGTTAGGATTAGCATTTCATTTAGGATTTAGGGTAACGGTTAGGTCATGCTTGCTCCCCCTCTCTGCAGGAGAGGTGTTTCACTCATGCTCCCTGCCCTGCTCGGCACGTGAGGGGTTCACGGATGCGCACAGCCCTCCCTCGGGGTGGAAGGGTGTTCTCACGCACAACCCTTCTTGGCCACAGAGGGCGTTTTTGCATGCACCCTGCCTCACTAGCACAGGAGTTTGTTCTTGTGTAAGGCCCCCCTCCTGACGGAAGGGCGTTCACCCATGTGCACCACCCACCCCCTCCTTTGGCATGGGAAGGTGTTGACCTATGTGCCTTGACACGTCAGCATGAGAGAATATTCACGCATGGGCCCCGCCACCCTTGGGTGCAGAAGGGTGTTCGTGCATGCGCCCAACCCCCTTCGGCATAAGAGGTGGTTCCCGTATGCCTCTTCAACACTCTGGCGTGGGTGGGTGTTCATGCATGCAGACAAATCCCCTTCAGGGAGGAAGGGTGTTCATAGATGCACACAGCACCTCTCGTGGCAGAAGGGTTTTCACGCTTGCGAGCAACCCCTGCTTGGGGAGGGATGCCATTCGCGCATGGGCCCTGTGCCATACCACGGCGGGGGGGGGGGGACTGTTCACACATGTGCACAGCTCTCCCTACTGGCGCAAGTGTGTTCACGCATGCACACAACTCCCGCTCCAGGAGGTAGCATGATTCCACATGCGCACAACCTCCCTCAGCAAGGGAGAGCATTCATGCATGCTCCCTGCCCTCTACTGCAGGAGGCTGTACACGCTTGCACACAGCCCACTCTACTGGCAGGTGTTCATGCATGCGCACAGCCCCCCTCAATGAGGAAAGTCATTTGCACATGCGCCCCACTCCTCTGGGTAAGGAAGGGTGTTCAGGCATGCGCAGAACCCCGACCTCAGTAAGGGAGGTTGTTCGCGCATGCGCCTTGCCCCACTTAGCACAGGAGGTGGTTCAGGCTTCCGCCTGGCCCTCTGTCAGCATGTGAGTCGGTCACCCATGCACAGTGCCACCCCTCAGGGAGGAAGTAGTGATGTCACTATTAAATGTCATGTTTCATGAAAGGTTCTTTTCACTTTCATAGCTGAAGAAACATGTGTCTCAAGGTAATGTTTAACGTTAACATTACTATCGGGTAGGGTTAGGGTTTGGTCAAGCTTCCTCTCCCCCTGGGCATGGATTTCCAAGCATTAGCGTGTCCCCCTTTGGCACGGGAGCATGTTCACCCATGTGCCGGACCCCACTTTGGCACAGGAGGATGTTGACCTATGCGCCCCACCCTCATATCGCAGGAGGCTATTCATACACGCACACTGCCACCCCTAGGGAGAGAAGGGAGTTCACACGTGTGCACAAACCCTCTCATTGAGGGATGGTGTTCATGTATGCGCCCAGCCCTCTCCACAAGGGAGATGGTTCTCATATGCACCCCACCCCTGCGTCAAAACGGGGTGTTCACACATGTGCAAAAACTCCCTCCTGGCGGAAGGGTGTTCAGGCATGCCTTCAACCCCTGCTCGGTGAGGTAGACCATTCTGACATGTGTACAACCCTCCCTCAGTGAGGGAGAGTGCTCGTGCTTGGCCCCACTCACCTCGGCAGGGAAGGGTGTTCACGCATGCACAGAACACCCCTCGGCGATGGAGGGTGTTCACCCTTGCACGCTGCCCCATTTGACACCAGAGGTTGTTCAGGATTCTGCCTCAACCCTGGTTGGCGCGAATGCTCATGGCTGCATCACTAACAGCCCCTGCATGTCGCTAATCATATTTCTCGCCCTTCTTGGACAGCCTCGATATACCTACATTGGCGATGGGGGGGGGGGTCTGACGCTTGCTCCTCTTCTGTGCCCCTTCATCAGCCATGTAGATATGGCACGTCTGTGCACCTTTATGGGCCATGTAGGGGCGAGCTGCCTGTGCCTCTTCATGGGCTATGTAGGGGTGTGCCACCAGCACCCCTTCATGGCTACTATATGTACTGTCTGTGGTTTCAGGGACCCTCCTGGGGTCTCTGGACGTATCCCCATGGATAATGTGGAGCCTCTGTAGTCGTGTTCCTCTGCATTACAACTACCCACAAGACCCTCATCTCCAGATAAATATTACAGGATCAGGAACCAATTTTCTTTGCACTTTCTTCTTAGTGGAAACATCTTGCTTTTCTTACCATGGCCACGTTGCCCTTTCTTCCATCTCCAGGAGGTTCCCTTTACCTGCACTTCTCTTCACTCACTGCTTTTGGGTGTGCTGTCTGCCTCCTGTCCCAGTCCTGCACCAATGGTAGTTTGTACCATGAGTGGCTGTAGGAAACCGCCTATGGAACTGGGACTCTGGGACTGGACTGCTCTTCTCCCTGGTAGACATACAAGTAGCTTCCTTGATGGCAGAAGTGGATACTGGTCATTGGTGGCAAGAGGTGATTTCACATTTGCTCACATTTCCACTGGTGCTGGTGTTGAATGATGGAGGACACCATGCTGGAGGATCGCGGATGGAGTCGTCACTGTGGCCATGGGGGGGGGGTGGGCAGCTACAGAACCTGTCTGGGGTGAGTTTTGGGTGTATAGGGTATACGCAGGAAATAGGATGGGTTGAAAGCAAGGGCAACACATCAAAAAACATATGGCCTCATGAGTGGGTATCTTGTGTTTTGTTGCCAAGGGAAACGGCTCCCCCTCATCTGAGGAAAATAGTCTTACCCCACTCCCAGGACTCCTAGAGGATAGGTTTCAATGGCTTCACCTAAGACAATACAGTCGTGACAGAGAGCAGTGATCTTCAGGCTCCGAGTCTCTCATCTGTGTTTACTTCCTGGAAAATAATGGGATGCAAGTGTATTCCAAATGGAGGTACAGAATCGGGCCCACACAGGATCCGGTGCCCATGCAGGAGAGTTGCAGAGTATTACCACTTCGCACTGGTAGGAGATGGGGGGACGAATATGGGAGTGGGTTCAAAGAATATTACACCAAAGAGGGTGACATATGACAGGCCAGACATGGATACACGGTTCTTCCTGCAGGAAATGTAATTCAATGTGTTGCCTGGAGAACTGGGAATGGTCATAATAATGGCTCAATGGCTGCCTGCAGTCAAGTAGATTGAAATGCCAGAGCTTCCCTGATTTTCTCAGGGAAGGAAGACTCCAAAGTCTGAGGGAGATGGAAATGGGGGCCTGTTGTGCACACACCTGCTCATTTACCATAAACTTGGTGGTTTATGAGAACAAAATCATGTTCTCTCACAGTTCTGGAGTCCAGGAACCCAAAATTTGCTTCACTGAGCCTAAGGTGTCAGCAGGGCTGTACTCCCTCTGGAGACTCCAGGGCTCCAGGGGACAGTGTATCCCTTCCCTCTGGTATCTCCTGGTGGCCACCAACCTCCCTTGGCTTGTGTCCACATCACCCCGGTCTGTCTCCATGGACACAGTACTTCCTCTTTTGTCAACTCTCCCTTTGCCTCTCTAAGGATGCTCGTGATTCCATCTAGGGCTCACTCAGACAACCCAGGACTCAAGATCCTTAACTAGATCCCATCGATGGGAGTTAGATTCCAGCTATTAGGACTTGCTTTCTTTAATGGCCATTGCCCAGACTGGTACAACCTGTCCTTCCATAGGGAGACAGCCAAACCATGCTATCCCCATGTGGTGGGGCACTCACCGGTCAGCAGTCCCACGGCATGCACTGCTGATAGACATTGCAGCAGGACCAAATCTCCAGAGAATTATGCCCAGAGGGGAAAAGCAAATCCTAAAAAGGTCACATGCTTTTTTATTCCATTTGTATAATATTCTTGATGTGACAAAATCATAAAAATGGAAAGCAGATCAGGGATTGCCTGGCATCAGAGAGGTGATGGATGCAGGAAGGAGGTGGGAATATCTACTCTAAGAGGACAACTTGGGTGTCCCTATGGAAGGCTCGATGCTGTTTCTCATGTGCATCAGTATTGAAATGCTGGCCATGATCCTGTTCTACAGGCAGAGAGAACATAGGGCATCTTTATTGTGTTTTCCAATCACACACAGTACCAGCACCTCACAGCCATCCACCTTAGTACATCTATCCCCACGGCTCTGGCTGGTATCCCGTTGCCACAGTTGAGTCGTGTTCCTAGGGGAGGAAACCATGTCTCGCTAACAGGCCTCCCACACCACTTCCCTCTCTCCTGCACACCGGGAGTTTCTTAGGGACCTGGCCATCCTGTGCACCTGCAGCTGTTTCTCCCAGCCCACAGGGAGCAATCACTTCCCATACAGCACCAACTGTTTGGTCTTCCTATGCCTAGCATTGCACATGCCGGCACCTGACGTCCTTACCTCGTTGTCTCTGTCAGCTGAGTCTGAGTGGGCTTCCTCTCCCACTCGTCCCTAGTTCTCATCTCATTAATGAACGACACTCACATCGCTGAAGCTTACAGTGAAGTCTCAACCCCCAGTATGTGGACTACGTGGCACCATTTTACAGACTCACTTGATTACTCCCTTTAAAAATTACTTCCTTCCTCCTCCCACCATCTGGGCCTCTGCTCACCAGTGTCTGTGTTGGTTGGTCCACATCTTCCCGCCCCCCATTTGCTTTCCGTCTGCCCTTACTCTGGGGTGATCTCAGCCAGCCCCAGGCTTTTATATACCAGCAGCTGGGGCCTCCAAGTCTTTATGCACTGCCCCCAGCTCTTCATGTCTCCAGACGCCTGACTCCAACTGTGCACCACACAGGTGCTACCCTCCCCAGACTCTGCTACCTGCCTGAAGGTATCTCCTCTTCCCCTCCCCTTGTTTACTGGTCTGTGGCCACAGTGACCCCTCCCTGCTCCCTGAGGATGTCAGGCACATACATACTCCTGCTTCAGATTTTTGCACTCACTTTTCAACTCTCTGTCCGGAATGTTCTCCCATATGCCAACATGACATACTCCATCATTTCCGTGATGCTTGCTCTGACATCTGCTCAGAGAAGATCAGTGGGGTCTCTGCTAGCACTCTATCTAAAACTGAAAACTGTTCATTCTCAGACCTGGACACCTGATATCACTTCCCTGCATTCTTTTTCTTCCCCGTCCTTGGCATCATCTGTTTTTCTTACTTGCTTGCTGTCTGTGGCCTGCTTCAGTCCCTGCCAGAATGTTGGCTCCATGGGGTCCAAAGACCAAACTAGCTTTGTTTAGGGTGTTTCATCAGGGCCCTAGAACAGTGCCAGACTTCTTCAAAGGCTCAAACACTATTCATTGAGGGAGTAAATGTTGGGATTTTGTATTAGTTGGCTGGGTCAGCCACCACAAAGTACCACAGACTGGGTGGCTTAAGCAACAGGAATTGATTTATTTATTTTCTCACACTTTAGATCAAGGTGTGGCCAGGGTGGGTCTCCTCTCTCCGTGACTGGTGGACGACCTCCTTCCCACTGTCTTCACGGGGTCTTCCTTTTGTGTTTGTAGGTGCCCATTCTCTTCTTATAGGACACCAGTTATCAGATTAGGGTCCTTCCCCCAAAATGAGCTATTTGAACCTCCACTTTACCTTTCAAGATCTGGTATCCACGTATAGTCACATGGGTAGTTAAGACTTCAACGTATGCATTTTGGGGGCAAATTCATTCCATAACAGGTTTCTGTCTGTTGTACCTAGTCACTACCTACATGGGTTTTTTTCCTGTATGCCCTTGTCCCCATTATTTGCTCACTCACTGCTAATCCCAGTTTGCCCTTAGCCCAATTTATAACTGTTTATTTATTTGTATAGGCTTGCATCTTCCCTCTACCTCTATACTCCAAGTTCCTGGCTGGCACTGGAATTACATCCTTAGCATGGGCATCATGCCCTCCAGGTGAGGTAAGTATGATTACTCTCATTTTGAAAATTGACAATCTGAAGCTCAAAAGAGAGTAGGTCATGTTTCTGAGATCACAGTACTAGTAAGTGCTGTCCTTCTGATAATTTGTTCTCATAGTCTCCAAAGCCCAATTTTTTTCATCTACCACACTGTCCCCAAGATGAACAGGGAAAGCCATACTTCAGCCTGATATATTATAAGCAATTGTACCTGTAAAGCTCATGTCACATTTCAGGAAATGGGTTTAAGTTTAGAATCTGAGTAATTATACCCACAGGTTGAATTTGAATCTGACATCCTTTAATTTTTTACTGCTGCAAGTTCTGTTATCTTTAATGATTATCTAAATGTATTCTTCCCTTTGCAAAATTTAGCCACTAAGAGTACTAAGAGAGTTTGTTTCCTTTGTAAGAGGTTGGAATTATACAATGAATTCATAATGTCAAGGAAATAGCTGTTATTTTATCATAAAATATAGAGGAAAAGGTCATTGCCTTTGTTGTAAGAGTTTACCATGTGTTATTGATAACATGCCTGAGCTCTATTGGTGAAACCATCATAGTCTTTGAAAGTCAGTTATTTATAATTAAGAGAGTATTGTTCTCTCTTTGGGTGCAGCTGATTGTTTAAAATAGAACTTAGGATTTTTTTGCATAGATTTTATGTTTCAGAATGAGCTTTGGTTTAAAAAGTATGTTAAATTTGCATTCATGCAAGTTGTGCAATCATTAAATTGATGGGAAAGCAGTTATTAATAGTTTTCTTTTGAACATGTAGATGGAAATAATGTAGGTCATGTTGTTACTCCTTACACATGTTGAGCTCTGGTTTCGTTTGGCATTTCCAAACCATTGCCCTGAGCTTATGGATGTTGATCAAGTAGCCATGTAATGGTTCTTTTAAATTGGTAACAGGGGTGTAGAGATGATTCTTAAGATGTGTATGAGGAATCTGTTGGTTTCTGCTTCTATGTCTGTGTAGCTCTTAAAAATAGAAGACTAGGGCATCTTATTGAAATTAATTTTGTTCAAAGTAAATGCACCTTGTGAATGAGCTAAAGGCTTAGATAATAGTCAATACTTTTGGAGTCTGATATTAATTTGCAAATTTAAAATAGGTCTAGGGGCATCTGTGTGGCTCAGTTGGTTAAGCATCTGACTTTGGCTCAGTTCATGATCTCACTGCTCATGATTTTGAGCTCCGTGTTGGGCTCTGTGCTGGCAGCTGGGAGCCTAGAGCCTGATTCATATTCTGTCTCCCTCTCTCTGTCCCTCCCTGGTTCATGCTCACTGTCTGTCTCTGTCTCTGTCTCTGTCTGTCTCAAATATAAACTAAAACATAGAAAATAGGTCTAGGATAAATCTGTAGACAGTAACATACTTATAGTGACTGCTGGTTGGAACAAAGAAACAACCTGAAACTCCAAGCATAAATTACTGTTGTTTTCCTAGGAACCCATCATATATCAAGTTGACCATTAAGCTGAATACAAGCATTTATCTTTTAGAAACTTGGAAGAGATAAGCATACTATATTAGCTAGGAAGGTTTGGTATATGTCATTGTTGTAGACCTATTTTCTTTAATGATCAAAAATTTAATTTGAGATCTCTTTTATTTGGGTATTCAGGATTTAGATAAATAACCTGAAGCATATGAATTAAGACCATTTTAGAACTGACCTGGACTTAAAAATCCAGAGAATGGAGTCATGATAAAGATAGTTTGAACATTCCATTTTATAAAAAAAAAAAAATTACAGCTCCTGGGTGACAATAGTTATGTTGGAGAAGGGTTTCTGTGGTTCCCTCCACAAATGGTACATGATTTTGAGTCAAGGATACAGCCTCACTGACTGTACTTTTACTGAAATGATGGATCAGATAGCAACATTTCTGAATACCCTCTTTCTGAACCATAATCCCATTTGTATTTAAAGTTATTAAAAATAGTATTTCTGAAAATGCTTAATAAATTGGAAGTCAACCTAAATTTGCTTGTGAAGTTATCAAATGGAAAACTGTTTCCAAAGCAGTTATGTTACATTTTATAGGAAAAATAATCTTTTATGTCCTTACTGCATTTATATCATATTCACTTTTGTTTCATGCTATTTGTGTGTGTGTGCGTTGTGTGTGTGCATGTGCACGTGTGTGTGTGATTAAGTGAAATGTGCAATATTTTGTCATTTAAAAAGCTTCACTAATTTAGGCAAAGTCAGCCAGAAACAAATGCAGTACATTATGTCGAAAGTAATCATGTAGATTTCCATCATGAGAAATAGTTGGTTTATCTCAAATGAATTTTCTTTCCTCTTTTCTTTTCCTTTTAACAATCCAAGTCATAGGACAATATTTTCTTTCTGCTAACCTTGAGACAGGGCAAGCGCAGATTTGTGTCAGAGCACATGGTCTGTATTTATGAGAAAGTAGGGAAATTAAGAGAACCACTTAGTTACAAAGCTTAGTGGGGACTCATGACTGACTCAGAGTTTTCAACATTATTCTGTGGGGAAGTCTTTTATTTACTTGTTAGTTTTTTTTAATTTTTACTTTATTTTTTTAAGTTACATCCAAGTTAGCATAATATGCAAGAATGATTTCAGGCATAGATTCCTTAATTCCCCTTACACATTTAGCACACCACCCCTCCCAAATCCCTCCAGTAACCCTCTGTTTGTTCTCCACATTTAAGAGTTTCATATGTTTTTGTTCCCCTCCGTGTGTTTATATCATTTTTGTTTCCCTTCCCTTATGTTCATCTGTTTTGTATCTTAAAGTCCTGATATGAGTGAAGTCCTATGATATTTGTCTTTTCCTGACTAATTTCGCTTAGCATAATACCCTCTAGTTCCGTCCATATAATTTCAAATGACAAGATTTTATTCTTTTTGATTGCTGAGTAATACTCCATTGTGTATGTATATATGGTATATATATGTGTATATACATATATGTATGCATATATATGTATATGTGTGTGTGTGTGTGTGTGTATATATATATATATATATATATATATATATATATATATATATACCACATCTTCTTTATCCATTTATCCATCGATGGACATTTAGGCTTTTTCCATACTTTAGCTATTGCTGATAGTGCTGCTATAAACTTTGGGGTTCACGTGTTCCTTTGAAACAGCATATCTGTATCCCTTGGATAAATACCTAGTAGTGCAACTGCTGGGTTGTAGGATAGTCCTCTTTTTCATTTTTTGAGGAAACTACTTACTGTTTTCCAGAGTGGCTGCACTAGTTTGCATTCCCACCAGCAGTGCAAGAGTTCGTCCTTCTCCATTTCCTCGCCAACATCTGTTGTTGCCTGAGTTGTTAATGTTAGTCATTCTCACAGGGGTGAGGGGGTGTTTTATGTGGTTTTGATTTGTATTTCCCTGATGATGAGTGATGTTGAGCATTTTTTCATGTGTCAGTTGGCCATCTGGATGTCTTTCTTGGAGAAGTGTTTGCTCATGTCTTTGCCCATTTCTTCACCGGATTACTTGTTTTTTGGGTGTTGAGTTTGATATGTTCTTTATAGATTTTGAATACTAATCCCTTATCTGATATATCGTTTGCAAACATCTTCTCCCATTCTGTTGGTTGCCTTTTAGTTTTGCTTATTGTTTCCTTCTCTGTGCAGAAGCTTTTTATTTTGATGAGGTCCTAATAGTTCATGTTTGCTTTTGTTTCCCTTGCCTCTGGAGATGTGTTGAGTAAGAAGTTGTGGAGGCCAACATTAAGAGGTTTTTGCCTGCTTTCTCCTTGAGGATTTTGATGGCTTTCTATCTTACATTTAGGTCTTTCGGCTGTTTTGAGAGTCATTTTGTGTGAGAAAGTGGTCCAGGCTCATTGTTCTGCATATCACTGTTTAGTTTTCCCAGGACATTTGCTGAGGAGACTGTCTTTATTCCACTGGATATTCTTAATTTTTGTCAAAGATTAGTTGGTGATACATCTGTGGTTCCATTTCTGTGTTTCTATTCTGTTCCATTGATCTGAGTGTCTGTTCTTGTGCCAGTACCATAGTGTCGTGATGATTACAACTCTGTAATATAGCTTGAAGTCCGGGATTGTGATGCCTCCTACTTTGGTTTTCTTTTCCAAGACTGCTTTGGCTATTCAGGGTCTTTTCTGGTTCCATACAAATTGAAGGATTGTTTGTTTTAGCTCTGTGAAGAATGATGGTGTTATTTCGATAGGTATTGCATTGAATATGTAGATTACTTTGGGTATTTTGACATTGTAACAATATTTGTTCTTCGTATCCAGGAGCATGGAATGTTTTTCTTTTTTGTGTGTTTGTCATCTTCAATTTCTTTCATAAGCTTTCTTTAGATTTCAGTGTATAGATTTTTCACCTCTTTGGTTAGAGTTATTCCTAGGTATTTTATGATTTTGGTGCAATTGTAAATGGAATCGATTCTGTGTTTTCTCTTTCTGTTGCTTCATTGTTTGTGTACAGGAATGCAACTAATTTCTGTGCATTTATTTTATATCCTGCCACATTGGTGAATTCATGGTTCATTTCTAGCAGTTTTTTGGTGGACTATTTTGGGTTTTCCACACAGAGTTTCATGCTTACTTCAAAGAATGAAAGTTTGAGCTACTCCTGGCTAATTTGGATGCCTTTTATGTCTTTGTGTTGTCTGATTGCTGAGGTTAAGACTTCCAATATTATGTTGAATAACAGTGGCGAGAGTAGACATCCTTGTCTTCTTCCTGACCTTAGGAGGAAAGCTCTCAGTTTTGCCCCACTGAGCATTTTAGTGTCGGGTCTTTCATATATAGTTTTTTTGATCTTGAGGTATGATCTTTCTATCCCTACTTTCTTGAGGATTTTTATCAAGAAACGATGCTGTATTTTGTCAAATGCTTTCTTTGCATCTTTTGAGAGCATCATGTGGTTCTTGTCCTTTCTTTTATTGATGTGATGAATCACATTGATTATTTTGCGGATATTGATCCAGCCTTACATTCTAGGTATAAATCCCACTTGGACGTGGTGAATAAAGTTTAAATGTATTGTTGGATCTGGTTGACTAATATCTTGTGGAAGATTTTTGCGTCCATGTTCATCATGAAAATTGGTCTATACTTCTTGTTTTTAGTGGGATCTTCATCTGGTTTTGGAATCCAGGTAATGCTGGCTTCATAGGAAGAGTTTGGAAGTTTTCCTTCCATTTCTATTTTTGGGACAGCTTCAAGAGCATAGGTGTTAACTCTTCCTTAAATGTTTGGTAGAATTCCCCTGGAAAGCCATCTGGCCATGGGCTTTGTTTTTTGGGAGATTTATGATTACTAATTCAATTTATTTACTGGTTATGGGTCTGTTCAAATTTTCTATTTCTTCCTCTTTCAGTTTTGGTAGTTTGTATATTTCTAGGAATTTGTCTATTTCTTCCTGATTTCCAATTTTATTGCATATAATTGCTGATAATATTCTCTTATTATTGTTTGTATTTCTGCTGTGTTGGTTGTGATCTCTCTTCTTTCAATCTTGATTTTATTTATTTGGGTCCTTTCCTTTTTCTTTTTTGATCCAACTGGCTAGTGGTTTATCAATTTTATTAATTATTTAAAGAACCAGCTTCTGGTTACTTTGATCTCTTCTACTGTGTTTGTTTTTTTCCTGTGTGTGGGGGAGGTTTTGTTGTTGTTTTTTGTTTTTGATTTTGTTTTCAGTTTTGATAGCATCGATTGTTGCTGTAATCTTTATCATTTCTTGTCTTCTGCTGGATTTGGTTTTTATTTGTTGTTCTTTTTCCATCTGTTTAAGGTGTAAGGTTAGGTTGTGTATCTGAGACTTTTCTTCCCTCTTTAGGAAGGCCTGGATTGCTATAAACTTCTACTTATGACTACCTTTGCTGCATCCCAGAGGTTTTGGGTTGTGGTGTTATCATTTTCATTGGCTTCCATGTACTTTTCAATTTTCTCTTTAACTTCTTGGTTCACCCATTCATTCTTTTTTTAATTTTATTTTTTATTATTTACAATTTACATCCAAATTCGTTACCATATAGTGCAAGGGTTATTTCATGAGTAGATTCCTTAGTGTCCCTTACCCATTTAGCCCATCCCCCCCCCAAACCCTCCAGTAACCCTATGTTTGTTCTCCATATTTATGTATGTGCTTCTGTTTTGTACCCCTCCCTGTTTTTATATTATTTTTGTTTCCCTTCCATTATGTTCATCTGTTGTGTCTCTTAAAGTCCTCATATGAGTGAAGTCATATGATTTGTCTTTCTCTGACTACTAATTTCACTTAGCATAATACCCTCCAGTTCCATCCATGTAGTTGTAAATGGCATGACTTCATTATTTTTGATTGCTGAGTAATACTCCATATTATACACACACACCACATCTTTATCCATTCATCCATCAATGGACATTTGGGCTTTTTCCATACTTTGGCTATTGTTGACAGTGGTGCTATAATCATGGGGATGCATGTGACCCTTAGAAACAGCACACCTTTATCACTTGGATAAATGCCTAGTACTGTACTGGCTGCATCATATGGTAGTTCTGTTTTTAGTTTTTTGAGGAACCTCCATACAGTTTTCCAGAATGGCTGCACCAGCTTGCATTCCACCATTCATCCTTTAGTAGGATGTTTTTTAGTCTCCAAGTATTTGTTATCTTTCCAAATTTTTTCTTGTGGTTGATTTCGAGTTTCATAGTGTTGGGTCTGAAAATATGCACGGTATGATCTCTATCTTTTTGTATTTGTTGAGTATAAGTAAACATAAAATTATTTATGTTTATTTATTTTTGAGAGACAGAGAGAGACAGAGCGTGAGTGGGGTAGGGACAGAGAGAGAGGGAGACCCAGAATCCGAAGCAGGCCTCAGGCTCTGAGCTGTCAGCATAGAGTCCAACACAGGGCTCAAACTCACAAACCACGAGATGACGTCCTGAGCTGAAGTCTGATGCTTAACTGAGTGAGCCACCCAGGCACTCACTTTAATGAAATTTTAAATGACATCCTTCAAAGTGAAGTTGCTACCAAACTCAGAAAGAAAGAAATGAGAAGAATCAATAAGTGATAAGAGTTTACTGCTGAGTTTTACTGTAATTTGGCTTTGGAGGCTTTTTGTTCATTGGCTGAAGTGAGCACAGCATATTTGCTTGCCGTTTACCACAGTGGAGAGTGGGCCTCTGGGATCCAAACCTCTTTCTGACGAATGAGCTGGAATTTTATAGGACCACGAAGATGAGTTTTGCTATTTCAAGGACTAGGAGTTATCTTTTATTTTCACAACTAGGTAATTATCACATCATTCAACTCTGCCCTCCAAGATATGTACAAAATACCCAACTATAGTTGAGAGAAAAAGGGTGATAGCCAATGTGTATAATCCTTTCCCTTAAATTTTTTTTAAAATTATTCCTTATGAATTCTTAAAAAAATTTTTGTGAGAGAGGTCATGAGAGTGGGGGAGAGGGGCAGAGGGAAAGAGAGAGAATCTTAAGCAGGATTCATGCTCAGTGTGGAGCCCAACACATGTCTGGATCGCATGATCCTACAATCATGACCTGACCCAAAATCAAAAGTCTGATGCTCAACTTACTGAGCCACCCAGGTGCTCCATAGTCTCTTTCTCCCTGAATGGTGAATAGTGAATTTTCAATGTGAATGGGGGGATAAACACATACATACATACATACATACATACATACATACATACATACATATGTATACCACTAAGAAAGCCATTTATGAGTTGTTAGACATGAACTATTTTCCACCATCTTTGTCTTCTAGTTATATTCATGCCTCAAGGTGTTTGTTCATTGCAATGCACGATCTTGCTGTGTGAGGTACAAATTGTTGTGTGATCAGTTTTCCGTGAAAGTCTTTCCTCATATCTGCCTTAACCACAAGATGCAAATATTGAATTCGAGGATGTAGAGCTAAGAACCTTGAGGTCCAATAACCGTCAACTAGAAGGTATATTTTCTGTTGGGGAGAAATCCCCATATGATGGCAATGACTTTGCATTGGTAAGGGAAAGAATACCTTTATGCCTTCATGGTTCTTGCCCTTTTTCTGTCTCACCAAAATCAAGACTCAGGTCATGTGCATGTTTATTGAGAAAACACCTTTTTTTTTTCCCCCAGAAGATAAAAAGGTATTGGAAGACAAGTGTAATGCATTGAGGTCTGTGAAAGCCACAAAGGAACAAAAGTTAAACAGCTGAAGGAGAAAGCACATAACCTGGAAGAATTTTATGAACAAAGAAAAGTGCCTACAGAAAAGTAAGATGGGGCGCCTGGGTGGCTCCATCGGTTGAGTGTCCGACTTCAGCTCAGGTTACGATCTCACGGTCCATGAGTTCGAGCCCCATGTTGGGCTCTGTGCTGACAGTTCGGAGCCTGAAGCTTGCTTTGGATTCTCTATCTCCCTCTCTGCCCCTCCCCAACTCACGCTCTCTCTTTATCAAAAAATGAGTAAACGGTAAAAAAAAAAATGTAGAAAAGTAAGATGTTCATGTGAGAACTGTCACAAGGACTGCGTTGTATGAGAGAACGTGGTGGCCAGTAGAGATAATTGTATTTCTTTTGGAAATGGGTCCAGAGCATTTTTGCCAAATACATTTAGTAGAATTGTGCCTGCCCTTCCTATCTTGCTTTCTGTAATGTAACCTGCATTTTCCTTTCTGTCCTAAGTGCTTGTCACACATTGGGTCATGTATTTGGGGTGGAAGAGGGAAGGTACCATCATGAATAACGTTGATACCTGGATCCACTCTGGATTCACCTACACTGTCCTATAGGTTTCAATCGCATCACACTGTTTTGTCATCCAGCAATTAGGTCATTTTTCTTCAGGACCAGACATGGGTCAAAAATGTGTGGGGAAAAATTGAATTATCTTGCTGGAGAAACAATGGAAGTTGCTTTCTGGAAAGTGGGTAGGGGTGCCAGAAGCACTGGATCCCTATATCCATTCTGCCAGTGAGATTGTTCACTGCAGGCCCAATCCCTAAGAAAGTCAAGTTGTTTCCTGTCCCCTGATTTTTTTAGTGTAACTTTTCTGAGTCTTGACCAAAGCCCACAGCTTCACTAGGGCTCATCTTTGCTGGCCACCCCTGAACTACACTTGTTTACTTCTAAGTCTGTGCCCATAAAGTTGTCCAGCTTCTTTGCCATTCAAATGTATGTCCCCCATATCAGAAATGAGTTCTAGGGAGTTTGGGTCCAACTGCCAGGCTGGCTTTGTCCTGGGCTTGCCTCTTCTCCATCTTGGTGTTGTGTGTTTTCGTGGGGTTGTTAGATATTTGGTGCATTCAGTCACACGCTTCTTCCCTTGTACAGTATTTCCTTTTGTTCTCAGGAGGATATCGGGGACTTTAGAGTCCCTCACTCATGTTGGAAAGTGAAGTCTTCCTTCTCTTCCCTGGAGACTCACCTTTATGTTAGTCCTTCCCACACCTGGGGTTAGCACCTGCTCTGTCTCACTGGCATCTTGTTTTTGTTAATTCATAAGCTCTTTCTGTGAGTGGGTACAGCACCATGGCCACCTCTCTATCTTCAACCCCTTACAACAGAGCCACTACATTACAACCACTCCAGCAAGCATTTGCTGAAGGACTGCCTGAGGGGCCAGAAGGAAATGCATGTGACTTTCTCTGTCTAGTGCTTTTGTGTCTGTTTCTAAGAGATTTTCAATTTTGCATGTGATTCTTGAGAACATCAATGTCAAGTTGAAACCGTCTCAATCAACACCACAAACAAATTAGTCTGAGGGCAACACAGCCACCCAGCCTTGCCAAGCATTGCCTTTTGCTGCCTTCAATATCAATGGAATGAGTCTTGTTAAAGTAGATTTGGCTCCATGTAGTTGAGAGTTTTCCATCTGAAATCTGTTTCCTGGAAGTAAACCCAGACTGTGACACTTCATATCAGGTGGTATTTCAGGAGATGTTGTCACTCTAAGATTGGCCTTTTCCTCCACCAGAATAGGTGAAGGTGGAGGCAGGGGTTGCAATCTTGAATTCTTGCGATGTCTGGGAGTGAGCTGCAATGTTGGTGAAGCCATATCCTGGCAGGTCGTCTTTCAGGGTGATTGTCTGTGTCATGGTACAACTTTCGGCCTGAGAATTGGGGCTCCCCATGGAAGTCTAAGACTAGTGATGATCCCCTGCTTCATCCTAATGGGTACAGTTGGCCAGACATGGTTTTTCACTCACTGATGAAATGAGTCTTCACCATCTCAAACAAAAGACCAACTCTGGGAAGGCACAAAGTGCAATGTTATTTGATGACTTTATGATAAAGGAGAGGAAACAGAAAACTAGAAAGACAGTTCCCATAGCATAGATGTGGCAGCAGACAGAAGTTTAATTTTCTTTAACTTAAATGGGGTGTTCACTTCATTTCTCTGATTGGGTTGTCAGTCGGTGCACTTATGGGAGAGGTGGGGGAAGGGATATTTGCATAGGCCTTCAAGAGTGCTGGGAGGTAAAAAGGGGGATCTTCTGGACCTTCTGGACCTCCTTATTGTGTATATATCTTTCCCATTTTAGGAAGCTGAAAATGACACTGAACCGGCGGCAAAGAAGAATCAGCTGGCAGCTGCAGGTAAAACTTGAAAATAGCTACAGAAGGGGCACTGGGGTGGCTCAGTTGTTTAAGCGTCCAACTTCAGCTCAGGTCATAATTTCACAGTCTGTGACTTCAAGCGTCGTGTCAGGCTCTGTGCTGACAGGTCAGAGCCTGAAGCCAGCTTCGGATTCTGTTACCTCTCTCTCTTTGCCTCCCCTTCTCATGCGTGTGCTCTTTCTCTGTCTCAAAAATAAATAAACATTAAAAAAAGAAAATAGCTACAGAAGAAATAAACAAGTACAAGTGAGTTCAGCTACGAATTACCAACAGCTCATGAATCCACTGTTCATTTTTTTGTTTTTAATCTTTTTTGCAATGTTTAAAGTCAACATAGTAATATAAACAAAAATTCAGAGGACATATGCATAGAGTATTAACAGATAAAAAAGGTAAGTTTTAGAAAGAACAAAACAATTGAGTGTCTGAAAATTTGCGGATCTCAAGTAGTGGGCAGACTGTGTGGAAACTTTGTCCATGCCAACATTCCTTGGGGGTGGTGTCAATTGTCACAATGTATAGGAAAACAGTGTGTCATACGATGAATCATATCCTTCAACATGGTAGTGCCATTTCATTGCCCTCGTCTTTGCAACCCTGGGAAACATGGTAAGGATATAAGTTAATGAAGAATAGAGCTTTATGATAACAGACACTTGTCACATGATGAGTTATGGAAAGATTGAAAATGGGAAGGAATTCTATGAACTCTGAACCCTATGGGAATGGAATAATGAGTAGGGAAAGGATGTAACAATAGCTTTGATCCTACTGTACATTGATAATCATGTGCAAAGTGTTTCATGTATAAGAATAAATTGTATCAGGAGACAGATATGAGGTTGTTGGGAACGTGGGCAGATTATTTAAAATCATACCCAATATTGGGCCTTATCTGACAAGAGCAATTGTAACTCACAGGCAACAAATTGAACAAACACAGGAATAGTTGCAGCAGGCAGAGCTCACCTTTAGATACCATGTAACCTGAGTTCTGCCTGACATACTGAACCCTTAGCACCTCATGCGGGTGAGAGTAGTGGCCCTTGGAATCCCTAACCACGGGCTTTTCATTGTTGGCTTTTTCAGATCGCAGTTCATGAGAAGAATGCTCAGGACAACTAGGTAAGTGTTTTCTTGTTTCCTCCGCTTTCTTTGGTGCACAGTCTGACACGACTGAAGGTAGATGTGTTTTTTCTCCCCCAGATCAAGACTCAGATCTGGGACAGGAAGATGGCGGAGCAGGGCAGGGAGGTCACTTACTTGAAATACAGGTGTGGTCATTTGACTTGCGTTTTTATGGGTGTTTCCAGGGATGACACCCGCGCTGTTTGTTGTCTAGTAGACGACGTGGTGTTGCAACTCTTATAGAAGTCCATTATTTTTCTGTATCCAAGACTGAACTGGATGGGAGCAAAGAGGCTGCCTGAGGGATACACAAGGCAGAAACCAATGGCTGCAAGACCAGAGACGCAGAACCCTCCAAGGAGAGGTAAGGAGCATGTTGTGATGTGCCGCAGTTTAATTTCTGTTGTGCAGCCTGTTCCTGTTGATGATCATCGTGTGGTCTGGAAAGAATCACAAGCACTAAGGACATCAGGTGGTCTGAAGGGGTGACAGAAGGGTGTTCTCCTCTGGTGCCGCAGGCAGTGAGGCACTTGTCCCTGTGACTGGTGGAACTCATGCCCCTCCTCTGACTGTGACCCTCCCACCTCCTCTAGAATCCCCCTGTCTGAAGAGCCTGGAAAGGATGACAGGACATGGGCCTCATCCTTCTTCCCACCCGGACTCAATGTGAAGACTTTAGTTTATTTGAGAAGAAGGTCATTTATTCACTATTTTTAACGGTCTTTATTTTTGTTTGTTTTGGGGAACTGTAGCCCTACATCCCTAAATTCAAGTTCCATAGAGCTTAGCTTAGTCCTCTGATGGTATCAGTGCAACTCTGCAGCTTCACTGCTAAATTCTCATAGTTTTCCTTTTCTCAATAGTGTAAAATTAGTCTTTCGTTATACAACAACTGCTCTCATGTGGAAGACAGCTTGTAGATAAGCTGAGAGATTGAACAATTTGCTGAAGTCTGAAGAAATGCACTTCTTCTTGAGGATTCATTGAGGATATACACCAAACCAGTATTCTCAATTTTATTCTTTTTTTTAATGCTTATTTATTTTGAGAGAGGCAGAGACAGAATGCCAAGCAGGCTCCACACTGTCAGTGAGGAACCCAACGCTGGGCTTGAATTCACAAGCTATGAGATCGTGACCTGAGCCAAAATCAAAAGTCGGATGCTTAATCCAAGCATCTTCATATTTGTTCTTGATCTGTAATAAAATCGTGATTTCCCATGAGGTTTACTGAGAAACCTCTGTTTTACTGATGAATTCTAAATTGCTAGTTGTGCCTGACCTGTCCACAGTTATGTGATTAATTACAAAACAACATGAACTAGGGCACCGTGAGGTCTTTATCAAGGTGAGGGGATGGTTCTCCCCCTTATCTTTGGGGGTCACCTGAGGCATGTGGGATACCCTCTGCCTCTGGTCAGGGACCTGAGTGTAGGGAAATTTTAAGATATTTGAGGAATGAGATGAGGGATTGTTTTCATTCTGCACAGTCCTCTAAAAGCAGAATAAACCTCTGTCCCTTCTAGGGTCTTTAGTAGATCGAGAAACTGCTGAAACCTCTGTGAGTTACAGCAGCTCTGACTGTACCAAGAATGCAGACAAGGACAAGGTAAATGCCAGGGCCATTATCAGTTGTAACTCTTTTGGGAAACCCTCATCTTTATGTATAGCACGCTTTCCCGGCCTTGTCTCGTTTTGCGTGTTGTGTTATATGTCTGTTTGTTATTTGTTTTCCAAGTGCACACTCAACCCAGGGGCCCACAGGCTTCTCAATTTTTAGTCTGTCAGCTTTCTGTGGTAAGTTTAGAAGCCAAAAGCGCTTACAGACTGAGTACATTAAGGTTTTTCCATGAATTTCAGGAAATAATGAGAGGAGGATGACCTCACACTCCAAACAGAAGTCTCCTGGCCTGGGTGACCCCTTCGAGACCTCACCTCTGTGGGAACAGTGTGGTTGCTGCGTCTTCCTTTCTTGATTTGGCTAGGAGATGAATCTGTTAGAAACGACATCATGACTCCAACTTTATATTTTGTGCCCTGTGCCATTTAGAGTGGTCCTAGATAAAGTCAATGTCATCACTCATCACCTTCCCGTCTTGGTTGGTAAATGATTTGTCTGGAATCCTTCCAGCTATACCTTAGGTAAACATTGTTTGAACACTGTGTCCTTCAATTGTGTTTCTATAAGCAGTTTCTGGTTGTGTCCCCCGTCACAATTAGAGTTGATACAGTCTCATGACACATACCAGGAGTTTTATACCAAAACACTTGCATAAAATCTGTTATGTGAATTTCTCCCTCTTTTTTTCTGTTGCACATAATTACTCTGTGTCCTGAAGTATGCTTAAAGTCAGAATTCCCTATGATTTAAGATGAACACATCTGAGCTTTGTAGACATTCACCACAAGTAACGTGTTCCTCACAGAAGACTCTCATTCCTTACAAGATTCCAGGCATCCTCCACTCCCCAGAGGTCTCAGAGGCCTGTGACAACACTTCAAGAGGGAAGACTCCTTTCTCAGGGAGAGGAGCAGAGGAGGCACAGTGAGGGTCAGGCTTCAGAACTTTTTGCCAGGAGTGGCTGTGATTCCATGAGCAGAATATGAGTCGTTTATTCCCACTCATTTTTTTGTGTTCTTAATATAGCAAAAGCAGAGCATCTTGAGTCGCCATCGAGGAGGGATGAAGGGTGAACCTGGACATTGATGGCTGCCTGTCTGGAGAATGCTACTTCATTAGTCTGTAATTACTTCTGTTAAACCTCTAGGACAGGACACTTGCCATTTTACTTCTGCAGACCTGGGCAGTGATGTGTGGTGGCCATAGGTTAACCTCTTGCATCTACTACCCCAAGCTGTAGGTGGTATCCAGTGTCAGGGACAGAGTTTTCAGGTAGTGATGCTACTCTCTTGGATCCTGGTGGCAGAGAATGTGGCAGGTGCTGACGCATTCTTCTCTGGGTTACAGCTGCTTTTGGTATTGGTTCTCTTCTCTGGCATATGGATATAGCTGTCACTTCTGCAGGGCAGTCTGGATCCTGGGGATCTCCTCTGTTAACTGGACGATTCTGCATGCCTCGCCCCCATGGACTATTAGGCACATCCACCTCCTGAACCTTGGTAGCCCTGAGGCCACCCGGAACCCCTCCACCTGCAACACTTGGTAAGATGATCTGAGCACTAGAAGTTGACTTGTAAAACACACTCACCTTATTTTTGTTGCTGTTAAGTCTTGGGCCAAGGTGCAGAGGCGGTACCACAGACCATTGTGATGCAAGGGGAATGTGTCTGTTGCCATTACCACATTCCTCAAGTTTCTTAGGATCTCATCTTTGTCATTTCCCCCCACCATGTGTTGGTACAGGTGTCTCTTGTGGAGAAGGAATGGGGCTGTATGCAGAAAAGCAGACAGAGCGCTTCAACAGAAATGCCCTGTACACAGTCCACGTGCTGGAATCTGTGAGGCCTGAGGTACAACGTTACGTATGTCCATCCAGTTGTGCCCCAAGCCATCCATAATTGTTCGACGAATGATGAATACATCTGAATCAGGGCTTTCAGGGGTGTTCATCAAGTTATACAGGATGGTTCTTCAAGTTCTTCTTGGGGATCACTGGAGGCATGTGGGATACCCTGTGCATGTGATTTGGGATCTGACTGGGGCAAAGAGTTTAAGTTGTCAGAAGTATGAGGGGAGGGTGTTTTCTTTTTGATCTCCAAACAGTCTACTCAAATCAGAATAAACCTCCATCCCTTCTAGGGCTTTTTGCAGGTCCAGAAGCAGGTGTCACACCTAAGAGTGACATCGACACTGGCTCTGCCAGAACCGCCAAGAAGCACAAAGTAAATTCTGTGGCCCTTTTCAGTTCTAAGTCTTTATGGACAGCCACATCCTTCTGTACAGGACACTCTCCTGCCATTGTCTCTGGTTTGTGTGTTGTATGGTAGGTCTGCTGTTTTTGTTTTTTTCCCAAATGCAAAACCTTTACCCCTGAGTCTTCGGGCTTCCCTGTGTTCCACCTGGCATCTGTTTGTGGTAACTTGAGCAGCTAAGCGTGCCTAAGGGTGGGGACCATAGGGCTTTTCCAATGTGTTCCTGGAATAAATCAAGGAGGATGACACCACACTCCACTTGGAAGTCTCCTACCTTGCCTCATTCTTTGTGGATCTCCTCAATGTGGAATCATTACTCTTGCTGTTTCTTCCCCTCCTGTTTCCTTCTATTGAGGGTTTTACTGTGGTCAGAAAAATCTGTGGGTATCCTTACAACTTGAAAAGGCGAACTCCCTTCACTCCAACTTTTATTTTTGTATGTGTCATTTAGAATGGTCTTAGACAAAGTAAATTTCATACCCATCAGCATTTTGGTAAACATGCTGCGCAGAATCCCTTCAGGTGTGCCCTGGGCATAAATACTCTGAACTATAAGATGTGGCATATTTGTCATAGAAAACATGCACTGAAACTTAAGTTGTGAAGAGAAAAAATTCAAAATTACTTGTGTGGCAAGTCCCCACCATGTTCTTCACTTGTGTTCACATGAGCATGTTCTCTCGTGTCCTGTGTCACAGGTACAGCTAAAACTTGGAAACTTACACCAGACATCAAAGTGCATTTGTGTTAATTTTGTCTTTTAGAATTTCAGCTCATTTTTCCAGAGGACACAATTACCCTGCAAAGTGTACTGCACTTAAGCTGAGAAGTACCTCCGAAGTAAAATAAATTAGCTGAAACCAACTAACATGTATAGGTTACCCGTTTCTCTAAGAACATGCTTTCCCAGGTCCTCTGCAGGCCCTCAGGATCTCCATCTCCCCATGTGTCTCTGTGCCCATGGATAGCACTTGCAGAGAGGAGGAGAACCCATTGTCGGGACAGAAGTAGTTTGGGCACAGGCAGGGGCTTAGAGGCAGAGCTTTGAGCCACGAGGGCTATGATTCCATGTGTGGACACTGGCATTGTCATTCCTTCTCATTCTGTAGTTCTTCAGATACACCATAAACAGCCTCTGTGGTGGAGCGGGATGAAGGGTGGATGGTGATCCTGGACACAGATGTCTTCCTCTCTGGAATATGTTACTTTGTTAATTTGGGGTTCAGTCTATAAATCTTCCAGGAAAAGGACCCTTGCTGTTTCTACCTTTCCAGACACGTGGAGGCACTAGTTTATCCCAATCACATCCATTCCCCACCCCAAAGCTGTAAGTGGAACCCAAAGTATGGGTAGAGATTTTGGCGCTGCTGTTGCCCTCTTGGAACCTGGTGGTGGGGAAGCTAGTAGGATATGAGCACTGCTTCTTTGGGTTTCCACTTTTTGCTGGTGTTGGCGCTCTGTTTGGTCCTATGAACATACTTCTCATTTCTTTTCTGCAGGCTATTTTGTATGCAAGAAGGCCTGGTCCTTTCCCAGGATCGCCTTGCAGGCTGTACCCCATGGACCACTCTTCACCACCAGTCATGGGCTATAGGCCACATCCCCCTCCTCCACCAGCTCCTCCATCTACTATATTTGTTAAGATGACCTGAACTGGATGAGTGGCTGGTAAAGTATATTCATCTTCTTCATGATTGACTTTGTGGCAATGATGTAGCAATGGTTGTGAGTCTTGGCAATCCAACTACAAACTGCCTGAGGACACTGTAGCATATCTCAAGTTTCTCAGGACATACATACAATGGGCAGTGTCATGTCCCTGTAATACAGTGAGCTATATGTTTCTCTTGTCAAATGAAAGAGGATGTTTTACACAAAAGCAGACGTATCAGCAGTACTGGTGCGTATTTTGGAGACACAGTGTTTTGAGTTCTGTAAAGAATGAGGCGCCCCCCTAACTTTTAGAGCATCAGGTTTCCTGTGTGAAAGAGGGACAGTCATTAAACGATGCAGACCTTGTGATCACCATAATGGAAAAACCAGTGAAGGATCCAGTACAAAAATGGGGGAACCTTGCATCATACAGGAATAGAAGGGAAGTTGAGCACAGTAAGCAGAGTTTGAGGAGGTGCAGAGAGGAGGGTGTTGGAGTCAGCTAGATGCAGTTGGAGGTCATTCCTGGCCACAGCCTGAGCAGGGAGTCTGAGGTCCATACAGAACTGCTATGTGGGATCGCTCAGTGCACAATGCAGTGTTCATCTCCAAAATGTCAGTGTGTTGCCAAAGTGCACGCAGGTAATCATCTAAAAAGATTGTTGTCTCCCTGGATTTTCCTGAAGGTTCTGGATATTTGTGGGGGGAAAAACCCTGGAGATATGGGGAATTTAACTTGGTCTTATGAAAATGCTGTATGCCCAAGTTCATATCCCTCAGTGAGACTCAAAGTGGAGACAGAATCTAGATCAGCTGAGTGCCTGCATTGGCCTTCAGCCTGGGTCAACCTACAGTTCAGAGCTGGCCAGATGCCACCCCTGCTGGACCCCTGTCATCACCCTGACTATAGCTTTGCATCTCCTCAAACTTCTCTCACAATATCCTGAGGCTTTGCCTGTGTTCCTGCGGTCTCAGCCCTAATACCAGTTCTCAGTGGGACCTACACAGAGCCTCAGCTGTGTTATCTGTGAAAACAGGGGTAATATTTGTTTCTAAGAACAGGAGAAAAAGAGACATTCAGTGCATAAAGCATCTGCAAAATCTCTGGGAAGTGTCCCCTCACGCTTCTCACAGTTTCAATGAAGATATCTCCACACAATGATCCTCCAAAAAAGATGGTCACAGGAGTTCATTAAACTAAGACTGTTAACAACTCAGCTCAGGGAGTGGGAATCACTGTTTTGAAAAATCAGTCCCTCGTTTTTCTATTAAAATTTGGGCCTTGTCACACAATGAAAGAAAAGATAATTATGAGAATGTGTACATTCAGAGACCTAGATCTGAAGACAATCATTTTCTATTACACGTAATCTCACAGATGCAGCCACACACTAAAGTATTCATTTGATGCCACAGATAAACTACAGAAGACAGAATGCATGTAGGAAAACATAAAATCACAGGGAAAAAAACCAAAATCTCTTTGCCTATAGGACAAATCTTTTGAAATTTGAAGAGGACTGTGCACGGTGAAAGACTATGGTGATTATATACACATTTTAATAAGATGTCAGATCTACCTAAATGGTTTCCCTGCCCATCATGCACCCTACAGTTTGTCCTTCCTACTGTCCCCTAATCCACCTTTCATCGTCTTGTCTCTGTGTCAGAGTCTGCTTCTGGGACCATCTACTCTCACTCCCCCATCGAGTGCACACAGTGGGGTTCCTGTACACACAGGTAACAAAGTGGCAGAAATGGTGGTGACGGAGGATAGAAGCAAGATCACCCTTTGTGCAGGGGAGCCCGAGGAAGTTTTCCGGGGTGATGGAAACTTCCTATATCTAGATTGATGGGGTGCTTATGCTCAATTATTTTGGAAATATTCCCTGACTCCATGGTGCCTTGGGGTCAGATAGACAGGTATCTGTCCTTAGGAAATGGCTATGTTCTAATGGTGGAGAAGGATGAGGGACCAGCATTGACTGTGAAGAGGAGTGAGGGTCAGACCCACGCCCAGGATGCCAGGTCTCCACAGACAGCACCACGTGTAGGAGGACTCTGAGGAGTAGAGATTTCTTGTCAGACCCATGAACTACATAATCCTCCTGCAGTTTCCTCACTGAGCGATGGACAGAGCAGAGGCCAACAGCTGGAGGACACTCTGATTATGGCTGGAGTGGAGCAGTGGGTCTGGGGGATTGAGTCAGGGAAAGGGACAGGCAGAAGGTAGTGACAGGGAGTTTGAGAGACAAATGGAAGAGAAGAGAAGTGACCCTTCTCTGCTGACTTCACCGACATTTCTGAGTGACCAAAAGAGATCCTTGTCTCCCAGGGAAGGGAAGAGGGCTGGCAAATAGAGTGACATTCTCAGCTCAAGTGCCCACGTTATCTGCCTTGCTCTTAAGTACCTAACACAGGAAGCATGTGCTTTCTGTCATGATTGGAACTGCACTCGTACCATTTAGTGAAAATCAATCCAATTATGAATCCCTAAGCATTGAAGAACTGCAATGAAATTAAGTGAATAGACTGAAAGATACAACACAGGATAAAGTCCAAAGGTACACCGACTGCAATACTTACGGGAACACAGTCTATCAGAAAAGGAGGTAGGTACCCCAGTGCAGGTATTCGGATACGTGGGCAATATCTGAAAAGGTAAATATATATGTGTATGTACACACACACACACACACACACACACACACACACACACACACACACACACTTTCCTTACTCAAAAGCAACACTAGCGCTAGACACAAAGAGATCATGATTTAAGGTTTAGAGAGAAACCATATGACTTCATGGTGCTGTACCCATGAGATCAAGTCTCATCAAATTATACCCTTTAATTTGAGGCTATTTGTTTTATGTAAATTATACCTCATTAAAGAGAGTCTCAAAGCACAAAATACTAGAAGCAAATGTGGGAACGTTCTTTTCTAATCCTGAAGTGAATGGGTGATAGTAGTCTGTCTGCCCATGTCTCAAAAATCAAAAATAATAAGACATTTCAAAAATTAATAATAGCAGAGTAAAAGAACCCTGAGCTCACCCTGTCCCATGTTTTCAACTACATAACTTCCACATCCAAGTCCATGAAACAGAGATCAATCCAAAGACTGGCAGAACAAACTCCACACCTAAATAGAAGCTGCATCAGAAAGGTTAGGAAGGTCAGAAAAGGAGTCTGGCTGCCTGCAGAATGGGCAGAAAAAGTGAGCCCTCACACCAGGGAGCTTACACAGGGAAGACTAATCTCCATAACATTGGGCATTAAAACCCAGAAGTTCTGAATTCTCTTGAGTTTAGATCCTGAAGCTTTTTAGGTCAGCTGACCCAGCACTGGGTGATCCAGGAGGATGAGTGGTAGCCAGATCCCTGCCTGTGTAGAGAGGCAATGTAAACATGTCATTTTACACAATTCCGAAGCCACAGGAGACAGATGTATTCATGCTGATTCCTGAATGTGTTGGAGGACTTCTCAAATAATGAGGGAGCTCACAGGCACCATTCTTCTCCCCCAGCCTCCAAGAATAAGCATAGAAGCACCCACCAGAGAGTGAGGCTGCATAGACACTTGCTACCTAACCTGTTGGCAGTGCGCCAGTGCCAAAGTTTCACTGGGGAATTCACGACACCAAGCCTGCTGGTCTCAGAGCAACCATTCTTAAAACAACAAGGGCACCCTGTCTGACAAGCTGCATGCATAGCTGCCATAGCACGCTGTGCACATCTGCACCTCACCCAGCTGTGCACATCCAGGCACCCTCATCTGTCTCACCCAGCCACATGTCCCCAGGCACCAACACACTCTGTGCATATCCTCAAGCCCCTAGCTTCCACCACTGGTCCACAACCCCCAGCCACCAAAGGATATCGGGAAACCTGGCATAGGACTAGTAGCCCTGTGCAATTTTGTTAACACTCCTGCCCTGCTCCCAAGTTACCCAGTGGGCATAACACCCCACAGCTGGTCTCTCTGGGTCCCACTAACACCACTGCGAGCAAGCACAGCCCACAACAGGCACGTAATAAGTGCAGACACCTGCGCTAAAAGGAAAAGTAACCCAGACACAACAGCAGGCCGTGAGCAATACCCATATGATATCCCCCTGAAGGTCCAGGTCCCATAAATGGAGACATGCACTGCTGAAGACTCCAGGACCTCTTCTTCATAACATGATTAATTTCAAGAGCAGAAGGCACAGCTGAGTTTCTTAACACAGAGAAATAGAGCCAGAGAGACAGACAAAATGGACACACAGAGATGTTTATCCACAATGAAAGACCTAGTCAAAGCCATAGCCAGAGATCTAAGCCAAAGAGATATAAGTAACGTATCTGAGAAAGAACTTAAAGCAATGATCATAAGGATACTCATTGGAGTTGTGAAATGAGTAGAACAGTGAGAACCCTGACATAGAGATAAGATATAACACAGTAGACGTTGAGGACACAATAAAGGAGAAACACGCTTGCTGGAATGAACAGAGGGATGGAAGAAGCAGTGGAACAAACTAGTGACATCAAAGACTGAGTGATGGCAATTAATCACACTGAACCAAAGAGAGAGCACAGAATTCTGCAACGTGAGATGAGACTAAGGGAACTCAGTGACTACAGCCAACATAATAATGTTCATATTGTCGAGTCCCAGAAGGAAGAGAAAAGGGGGCAGAAAATTTATTTGAGGAAATAATACCTGAAAACTTACCTAATTGGGGGAGGGAAACAAACATCCACCTACAGGAGGTTAGAGAAATCCCATCAAAATCAACAAAATCAGGCCAACACACAAACATATTGTAACCAAACTTGCAAATTACAGTGACAATAAAAAAAAAACTCTTAAAAGCAGCAAAAGAGTCCTTAACTTAGAAGGGAAGACCCATAAGGCTAGCTACATATTTCTGAACAGAAACTTGGCAAGCCAGAAGCAGGTGACATCACATATTCAAAGTGCTGAATGGAAAAATCAGCAGCCAAGAATACTCTATACAGCAAGGCTATCATTCAGGATGAAGGAGACACAGACTTGCCCAAACAAAACTAAAGGAGTTTGTACCACTAAACCAGTCCTGCAAGAAATATTAAGAGGGATTCTTTGAGTCGAAAGGCAAGACCAACAGTGACAGTATAGATGTAGAAGACACATCAAGTAAAACATGAAAGTTTCTAGAAAAAATCAAGTAAGGAACTCAGAGAAATGGATTTGAAATATAATAACATCTACCAAAAACCTAGGGAGGAGAAAATAATGGGTGCAAAGGTAAATGACCATCAACTTAATACAAACTGCTAAATACAGAAGAGGTTATATAAACACCTAACAGTAACTATATACTAAAACCAGTCATAAATATGCTAAGAATAGAGATAAAGAAATCAAAATATATCACTAAAGAAAATAAGCAAAACATGAAAGAAAGGCAAGAAAGGATCAGAGAAAATCATAAGAAACCACAACAGAACAGGCAATAAAATGACAATACGTACATACATATCAATCATTACTTTGAAGGTGAATGGAGTGAATGCTCCAATCTAGAGACGTAGGGTGTAAGAATGGATGAAAAAACAAAACAGATTTAGATGCCTACAAGTGACCCATTTTACACCTCAAGAATGATAGTGAGAGGATAGAGAAACATCACACAATTGAATGTCAATAGAAAGCTGGAGTAGCAATAATTGAATCAGAAAAAATACACTTAAAAAAAGTACATAACAAGAGACAGAGGAGGACTCTATATAACAGTAAAGAGTACAATCCAAAAAGAAGATATAACAACTGTAAGTATATCCTACAATTAAGTGGGATTTATTGCCAAGCTACAAAGGTGGTTCAATATTCGCAAATCAATCAATGTGATACAATATATCAACAGGAGAAAGGATAAGAACCATATGATCAGGACATCTGGGTGGCTCAATCCTTTAACAGTCTGACATCAGCTCAGGTCATGACTTCATGATTCATGAGTTCTAGTTCCGCGTCAGACTCTGTGTTGAAAGCTCAGAGCCAAGAGCCTCCTTCGAATTCTGTGTCTCCTTCTCTCTCTGCCCCACCCCTGCTCACGCTCCCTCAAAATTAAGAATCGTTAAAAGAAAAGAACCACACGGTCATTTCAATACATGCAGAAAGGAGGATTTGACAAAGTACAACATCCATTCATGATTGTAACCCCCCTAAAGTAGGTTTACCGGGAACATACATCAAACTAATAAAGGTTATCTATGAAAACCCTGTAGTTATAATCAACCTTAATGGGGAAAATCTGAGAGCTTTTCCTCTAAGGTCAGGAAGCAGAAAACAATGTTTAGTCTTACCACTTTTAATAAAAATATCACTGGAAGTCCAAGTCACAGCCAGCAGACAAACGAAATGAAACAAAACAAAATAAAATAAAGTAAAATAAAATAAAGTAAAGTAAAAATAAAATAAAGTAAAATAAAATAAAATAAAATAAAATAAAATAAAATAAAATAAAATAAAAACAAATCCAAATCTGGAAGAAGTGGAACTTACACACTTTGCAGATTACATGACACTATATATAGAAAACCCTAAGGAGTGTACCCAATAACTGCTAGAACTGATAAATGAATTCAGCAATGTCACAGGATACAAAATCATTGTACAGAAATCTGTTGCAATTCTAGACAACAATGAAGCAGTAGAAAGAGAAACTAAGAAAATAGTCCCATTTACAGTTGTACACCAAATAATAACGTATCTATGAATAAATCTAACCAAAGTGCTAAGCGACCTATTCTCTGAAAACTGTAAAACAGTGATGAAAGAACTACAAGATGACACAAAGAAATGGAAGGATATTCTATACTCATGGATAGAAAGAACAAATATCATGAAAATTTCTATACTTCCCAAAGCAGTTGACACAATTAATGCAATTTCCATCAAAATACCAACAGCAGTTTTCACAGAATGAGAACAGTCCTAAAATTTGTATGGAACCACAAAAGACCCCAATCTTCAGAGTAAACAACCTTTATGTGAAGTGATCATTATGGATGGCATTATGCCTCTGGATCTTCTGCTCCAAAACACGGTAACTCTGGCCTAAGCATTTGAACAAACATTAGACATATCCCAAACAAGGATCATTCTACAAAATACATTCTAAAACCGTACCCTCATAACTTTGCAGATTATGAAAAATATGGAAAAATCTAAAAATCGTCATGGCCAAGGGGAGCCTAAGGAGACAGGATGACTGTAATGTGCCAGCTGGGATGAGTCTGGGATACAAGAGGTTAAAACTGAAGCAATCTGAATACAAATATAAATTTTACTTCATACTACTATATCTCTTGGGGATATTGATTGTGATTATGTACCAACTCATAGGACATCAATAGTCAGAAAACAGTCTGATGTATGTGGAGACTCAGTAATACCTTCCCAATTTTTCTGGTAACTAGAAACCCATCACTAATGAAAAGATTAGTAATCATGGTTTTATGTTTTCAACACATAATATTATATGACTAGTTCTAGTATTAGTTCCTAGTGATGGCCATGTACCTATTCTTGTTGTTCTTACTATTGTTTAATTTAAATAATAGCATTCATGGTACAGAAAACTGAATGCATGATATACAATTCATAGAAACATCTACTTTACATATTTTAAGATAATAACGTATGTATATACCACTGTATTATGTGGTATGTAAATTAAGTGTTTTTCTGATTTTGAATGAGCATGGCATTGAATGAATTTCCATAAAGGTGGTTATCCTAGATAAGGAATGATACTCAGATTTTACAGGATGTACTTCACATCATGCCTGAACATTGTCAAAAACAAAAATATACACACGGCCAGATGGATCATTGTGACTGGCTCACTTATTGTAAAGTATCCTTGCTTTAATATTTTCAGGCATATTTTTAGCAGGAATACAAGAGAATCAAATATTTCCATATCAAAGAGATATTCAAAGACTGGAAAAACGATAGGGAGTTCAAGGGGTTTCAGAAGAAAGAGATGTGACCATGAGTGGGGAGTCACAGGCAAGCAGCTTTCTCTGGGCCACTCTGACATGTTTGCATGAGGATATGTGACTTGCCAAAGGGTAAGACCCAGAATTACAGGAGGGAAACGCTCTGGGAAGAGGTGACTTGGAAAAGGTGCTTCTGTGCCTGTGATGGCTCAGCAACCTGGCTGGGGGTCCCTGGGTCAAAGACTTCAGAAGGCCAGCTGTAACCTAGACTCACAAAGATCTTAGTAACATAGATCAAAGTAACTTAGAGCCACAAAGATCTTAGAGCCACAGAGTTGATCCTCACTTATGATTAGAAGATGGCCACAGTTTCACAGGATATGATCATTGGGCCGGCAGTAGATTCCTAAAATATTATTTAGGGCTATACATTTAATAAAAAAAAATTGTGTGTGTAAAAATTTGGGTTTGGAATGTTAAGAAAAATCACAGGCCCAACGTTACTTACGTTAAAGCCCCATGTCACTAAACCTAATTACATTCCTCCAGGAATGTAACCTTTAACCAGTCAGCAAAGAATTTCCTAGTCAGTGCTGGAAATTTAACTCATACATCCCTGCCATTCCCCTCAGAGGCAGTCTTGCCTAAATAAGGTATTCCATGCCACTGATTTTTTTTAAGTTTATTTATTTTTACAGTGAGAGAAAAAGAGTACATGCAAGGGAGGGGCAGGAATAGAGGGAGAGAGAGAATCCCATGACCACGCGATCATGATCTGATCCAGGATCAAGAGTCAGACACTTAACCAAGCTATCTAGGCACCCTGAATATGTGAGGTTTTAAAGGTCAGCAGGCTTGATGGAATACAGCCATGAGGGCACTGGCTTACTCCTGAAGAGAAGGCAGCAAACAATCTGCAGGCAGATGGCATGGAAACAGTGATCTGTACAACACCTGTTGCACACCGTGGGGAGATCATACACTCATCATGGAAAGCATCCCTGAGAAGCAGTGTTCACAATGAGGGGACAAAGAGATAGGACAGAGGAGCTGCATGGTGCCATTTCCCTGCTCTTCCCGCCCCACCTCTCCCCAGCATAAACTCAGAGCCATCTGCTGGAAACAAGGCAATTCCCACACTGGCTGCCCAAGCTGCTTACACCAACCCCACCTTCCTGTGCTCTGGCGATACTGGCCTTCTAGGTCATTAAAGCTTTCTTCAGTCCCAATGGAGTTGGCCCATTCCCCAGAAGACTAGTGGAAGGCCATGACCACACCACCTCTCTTGACCAGACAGTTCTGCAGGGCTTCACTTCAAGTGGAAGTCGTTTCAAGTCTCATTTAACAAGCAGATCAGAGCAGACTTAGATAAAACTCTGCACATTCTGGCCAAGGACCATACATTGCCCATACAACTGGCCTGAGGGATAGTGTAGCCAGAACACAAAACACTGCATGCAACACACACCGCAGACACTCCCTGATGTGTGAGTCCCTGGACACTAATGACCTCCTCTTCATAAAGCCATTCATCTCACAGGCAGGTAACACAATGAGGTTTGGTAACAGAGATACTTCCCAGAAGTATTGCGGTCGGTCTACCTTCAGACTTTTGCTTCTATTGGATCTCACTGTATGTTCACATACTTTTGTTGCACTACTTTAATGATGAGGTCTTCATCATCGCTTTTTCACTAAATGGTATGAGCTGTAGTTCCACTTATGACAGAATGCACAGGCTTCCTGTGATAGGTATTAAAGAGCAAGGCAGATATCCTGAGCACTTGAGCTGAGAATGTCACCCTGTCTTTTTGCCAGCCCTCTTCCCTTCCCTGCGAGACACAGAAATGTGGGTGAAGTCAGTAGAAAACATTCCATTCTCTCCTCTTCCCTTTATCTCTCAAAATCCTTGTCGCTACCTTCTGCCTTTCCCTTCTCTGACTCAATTCCCTAAGCCCACTGTTCCACTCCAGCCATGATCAGGGTGTCCTCCAGCTGCTGGCCTCTGCCCTCTCCATCCCTCAGTGAGAAATATGGGGTAGGATTATGGAGTTCACAGGACTGATCAAGAAATATGTGATCCTCAGAGCTCTCCTGCACAAGGTTGCTCTCTTGTGGAGACATGCCATCCTGGGTGAGGATCTGACTCCATGTGTGGCCTCCTCACTCACCGCCCACAGTCACTGCTGGTCCCTGATCCTTACTCACCATTAGACATCAGCCATATGCTAGGGTCAGGTACCTGTCTATCTGACCCCAAACACCAGGAGTCAGTGAATATTTCTAAAATAAATGAGCACAAGCACCCCATGCATCTAGATATAGCAAATTACCATCAACCCAGAAAACTCTCTGGGGCTCCTCTGCAAAAAGGGCGATCTTGCTGCTATCCTCCATCACTGCAATTTCTGCTAGTTTTTTACCTGTGTGTATAGGAACCGCACTGTGTGCATTCGATGGGGGGGGGGGTGAGAGTAGGTCCACCTAGAAGCAAACACTGAAACAGAGACAGAATAGTGAAAGTAGTATTAAGGGATACTAAGAAGCACAAAGTAGAGAGCACAGGGTGGGCAGAGAAAGCATGCAGGCAGATCTGACACATTTTTAACATATATAATCACCATACTCTGTCACCTCACACAGTCCTCTTCAAATTTCAAAATAGTTGTCATATAAGGCAGTGAGATTTACGAGATTTGGGGTTATTTCCCTATGGTCTTATGTTTTCCTACATGCATTCCCTCTTCGGTAGTTAATCTGTCGCCTCAGATGAACACTTTAGTGTGTGGATGCATCTGTAAGTCTATATGTAATGGAATAGGATTATTTTCAGATCTCAGATGTAGAACACTGATATACACATTCTCGTAATTATATTTTTCTTTCTTTGTCTGGTAGGACCTGAATCTTAATAGAATAAGTGTGTCTTTGTCTTTTTGTTTAAAGTGGTGATCCCCAATCCCTGGGCTGAGGTGTTAACAATCTTAGTTTAATGAACTTCTGTGACCATCTTTTTTTGATGATCATTTGTGTGGAGATATCTTAATTGAAACGGTGAGAAGTGTGACTGGACATTTCCCAGACATTTTGCAGATGCATTCTGTATTCAATGTCTTCTTTTTGTTATGTCCTTAGAAACAAATATTACCCCTGTTTCACAGATAACACAGCTCAGGCTCTGTGTAGGTCCCACTGAGAATTGGTATTTTGTCTGAGACAGCAGGAACACAGGTAAATCCTCAGGATATTGTGAGAGAAGTTTAAGGAGATAGATGCAAAGCTGTAGTCAGGGTGATGTCAGGGGTCCAGCAGGGGTGGCATCTGGGCATCCCTGAATTGTAGGTTGACCCAGGCTGAAGGCCAATGCAGGCACTCAGCTGATCTACATCCTGTCTTCGCTTTTAGTCTCACTGAGGGATATGAACTTAGGCAGACAAGCATTTCCTTAAGACCAAGTTAAATTTCCTATATATCCAGGGCATTTTTTCACCCATAAATATGCACAATCTTCAGACAACACAGGGAGACAACAAACTTTTTAGATGATCACCTAGGTGCACTTTGACAAATATGACATTTCGGAGAGGAACCCTGAATTGTGCACTGAGAGTGATCCCACATAGCAGCTCCGTGTGGAACTCATGCTCCCTGCTCAGGCTGTGGTCAGGAATGGCCTGCAATTGCATCTCACAGACCCCAGTATCCCCCCCCCCCAACCGCACTTCCTCACACTCTGCTTACTGTCCTCAAATTCCCTTCTATTCTTGTGTGATTTAAGTTTCCCCCACTCCTTCACTGGTGCTTCCTTTATGGTGACCACAGGGTCTGTGTTATATAATGCATGTACCTCATTTCACACAGGACACCTGAAGCACCTACACTTAGGATGCATCTCATCCTTCACAGAACTCAAAACCTTGAGTCTGTAAAATATGCACCAGTACTCCCGATACATATGCATTTGTGTAAAAATCCTCTTTCTTTTTGACAAGAGAAACGTAAAGCTGACCTCATTACAGGGAAATGACACAGTCCTTTGTACATATGTCCTGAGAAATTTGAGATATGTTACAAAGTCCTCAGGCAGTTTTGCAGTTGAGTTGCCAAGCCTTAACAACCATCTATAGATTTTTCCCACAAAGTGTTTCACGAAGAAGATGAATATGCTTTACAAATCCCTCATTCTGTTCAGGTTATCTTACCAAATGGAGGAGGTGGAGGATAAAGACTGGTTCATAGCCCATGACTGGTGATGAAGGACTATCCATGGGGTTAGGGTTAGGGTTAGCGGTTAGGGTATAGGGTTAGGGTTAGGTTTAGATGGTTAGAGTTAGAGGGTTAGGATTAGGATGAAGGTTAGGGTTAGGGTTTAGGGGTTAGAGTTGGGGTGACGGTTAGTGTTAGGGTAGGGCCTAGCGGTTAAGGTTAGGGTAAGTTTTCGCGTCAGGGTTAGAGTCACGGTCAGTGTCAGTGTCAGGGGATACGGGTTAGGGTTTAGGGTTTAGGTTTTAGAGTTTTGGATATATGGTTTGGAATTAGGGGTTATGTTTTCGGGGATAGGGTTTAGGGGTTAGGATTAGGGTTATTGTCAGGGTCAGTGTTTCGTTTAGTGTTAGGGTTTATGGTTTATGGTTTAGTGGTTAGGGTTAGGGTTTAGTGTTAGGGTTTAGGGTTATGGTTACGGTTAGTGTTTGGGTTAGGATTTGGGATTTAGGGTTCGGGTTTATAGTGTAACGTTTAGTGTTAGGGTTATGGTTGGGTTAGTTCTCTGGTTTGGTTTAGGGTAGGATTTAGGGCTATGGTTAGGGTTAGGATTAGGGTTAGGTTTAGGGTTACGGTTAGTAGTTAAGTTTATTTCCCAGGACGTTTCCGGGGCTGATCCCATAGCATTGCAGTCGTCTCCCCAAAGAGCTGAGTTGAAGATCCAAGGCCGGGTGCCAGTTAGGATTAGTCTTTTGGATCCAAAGCCAGACAATTGTATGGGACACTGGTCTGGTAGGTGTCAGGATTCCCCTCAGTCAGCTGCAACCCGGCCTTGGTAATGACATGGTGATATTCCAGTTTCAATGCGGAGTGATCCTTCACCTGTGCTGGACCCCAGGTGCATGGTGTTGTCACACTCTTGTATTTGGTTCACATGAGGAGAGACCCTTAGCTAGCGTTAGGTTTTGGTCCAAGGCCGTTGCTGGCATGAAGCGACTCCAGTCTCGTGATCTCCCTCGAGGGCTGAAGTGAGGTCCCATGCGAAGATGAGGTTCAAGTGCAGGGTTAGGGTTGGAGATAGGGTTAGGTTTTTGTTGAGGGTTCTTGTTAATTTTAGGGTTAGGGTTAGGGTTTGTTCCCAGGAGGTTCCAGGGGTGAACACAGAGCAGTGCAGTTGTCTCCCCGAATAGCTGAATGTAGATCACAGGAAGGGTGTTGGTCAGGATTAGTCTTTGGGGTCCAAGGCCTGACAAATGTATGGGTCAACCATAGCAGGCCTCAGGAATCATTTCCTGCAGCTGCAGTTGCAATTTGGAAATGAGATTGTGATGTTCCAGGTTCCATGCCGAGTGTTTCTGCACTGATTCTCAAACCCCTGTGAATGCTGTTGTCACACTTTGAATTTGGGTCCCCATGGGGAGAGAGCCTTAGATAGGGTAAATGTTTGGTCCAAAGACGTCGCCAGGGCTGAAGAGACACCACTTTTATGAATTCCATGGAGGGCTTAAGTGAGGGAATATGCGCAGCTGTGTCTGGTGTAGACTTAGTGAGAGAGATAGGGTTAGGTGTAGGTTGAGTGTTAGGGTTAGGGTTACAGTTAGGGTTAGGGTTAAGTCCCAAGAGGTTCTAGGCACTGACCCAATAGCAGAGCAATTGTCTCTCTGAAGGGCTTAGTGGAGTATACAAAGGAGTGTGAGGAACAGGATTCGTCTTTGGTGCCAAGGCCAGGCAAATGTAAGGGCCACCCTTCAGATAGGACTCAGGAATCCTCTTGTGCAGCTGCAGTTGTGCTTTAGAAGTGACATGGTTATGTTCCAGGTTGCATGCCGAGTATTTCTGCACCGATTCTCATATTCATGTGCATGCTAATGTCACACTTTGAAATTGGGTCTTCATGGGGAGAGAGCCTTCGCTAGGATAAGGGGTCGGTCCATAGACATTGCCAGGGCTGAAGTTGCATCAGTGTTGTGAATCCCATGGAGGGCTTAAGTGAGGGCATATGGGTGGCTGTGGGTCTGGTGTACACTTAGTGAGATAGATAAGGGTAGTTGTAGGTTGAGGGTTATAGACAGGGTTAAAGTTAGGGATGAGGTTAGGTCCCAGGTGGCTCCAGACACTGACCCCACAGCCGAGCAGTTGTCTCCCCGAAGGGCTGAGTGGAGTACACAAGGGAGGGTGCCGGAGAGGATTAGTCTTTGGGTTGCAAAGCCAGACAAATTTATGGGCCACACTTCGGGTAGGTCTCAGGAATCCTCTAGTGCTTCTGCAGTCGCGCTGTGGAAATGACATGGTGATGTTCCAGCTTCTACGCCAAGTATTTCGGCACCGATTTTCAAACCCGCCTGCATGCTGTTGTCACACTTTGGATTTGGGTCTCCATGGGGAGAAAGCCTTAACTAGGGTTAGGGAATGGTCCAGGGATGTTGCCAGGGTCGAAGTGACACCTGTGTTGTGAATTCCATGAAGGGCTGAAGTGAAGACACTTGGGCTGCTGTGGGTCTATTGTAGACTTAGTGAGATACATAGGGTTACGTGTAGGTTGAGGGTTATGGTTAGCATTAGGGTTAGGTTCCAGGAGGCTCCAGGCACTGACCCCACAGAAGAGCAGTTGTCTCCGCTAAGGGCTGAGTGGAGTGCACAAGTGAGGATGCCGATCAGGAGTCGTCTTTGTGTTCTAAGGCCAGACAAACGTGTGGCCACCCTTCGGGTAGGCCACAGGAATCCTCTCGTGCAGCTGCAGTCAGGCTTTGGAAATGACATGGTGATTTTCCAGGTTCCATGGCGAGTATTTCTGCACCGATTCTCCAACCCATGTGCGTGCTGTTGTCAGACTTTGGAATTGGGTCCCCATGAGGAGAGAGCCTTACCCAGGGTTAGGGATCGGTCCAGGGAAGTCTCCAGGGCCGAAGCAACTCCAGGTTCATGATCTCATTCAAGCACTTAATAGAGGGCCCATGCGAGGGTGCAGGTCAATTGCAGGCTTAGGGTTAGAGATTCGGTTAGGTTTCAGTTGAGGGTTGTGGTTAGGTTTAGGTTCGGGGTAGGTCCTGGGAGGCACCAGGCACTGAAACCACAACAGTGCAATTGTGTCCCTGAAGGGCTGAGTGAAGTATACAAGGGAGGGTGCTGGTCAGGATTATCTTTGGGTTCCAACTCAAGACAAAAGTATGGGTCACCCTTCGTGTAGGCTTCAGGAATCCTCTTGTGCAGCTGCAGTCACGCTTTGGAAATGACATGGTGATGTTCCAGGTTGTATGCCGAGTATTTCTGCATCGATTCTCCAGCCCGTGTGTGTGCTATTGTCAGAGTTTAGAATTGGGTCCCCATGAAGTGAGAGCCTTAAGTAGGGTGAGGGTTTGTTCCATGGAATTCGCCAGGGTCGACGCGACACCAGGGTTTTGGTTTCCATGAATGGCTGAAATGAGGGCACATGCCCGGCTGTGGTCTGGTGTAGACTTAGTGAGATAGAAAGGTTAGGCGTAGATTGAAGGTTATAGGTAAGGGTTACGGTTAGGGGTAGGGTTAGATCCCAGGAGGCTCCAGGCTCTGACCCCACAGCAGAGCAATTGTCTCCCTGAAGGGCTGAGTTGATTGCACAAGGGTGGGTGCTGGGCAGGGTCAGTCTTTGTGTTCCAAGGCCAGACAAATGTATGGGCCACGCTTCGTGTAGGCCTCAGGAATCCTCTCATGCAGCTGCAGTTGCGCTTTGGAAATGACATGGTGATGTTCCTGCTTCCATGCTGAATATCTCTACACCAATTCTCGAACCCGTTGCGTGCTGTTGTCAGACATTGGAATTGGGCCCCAAGGTGAGAGAGCCTTAGCTAGGTTTTAAGCTTCCATCCAGGGATGTCGTCAGGGCCTCAGCGATCCAGTTTCATGGTCTCCCTCGAGGGCTGAATTGAGGGCCCATGCGAGGGTGCAGGTCAAATGTAGGGTTGGGGTTAGAGATACAGTAAGGTATACGTTGTGGATTATGGTTAAGTTTAGGGTTACGGTTAGGGTTAGGGTTAGGTCCCAGGAGGCTCCAGGCCCTGACCTCAAAACAGAGCAATTGTCTCCACGGAAGGCTGAGTGGAGTACACCAGGGAGGGTGCTGGTCAGGAGTAGTCTTTGGGTTCAAAGTTCAGACAAATGTATGGGCCACATTTTGGGTAGGCCTCATGTATACTCTCGTGCAGCTGCAGTCGTGCTTTGGAAGTGACATGGTGATGTTCCAGGTTGCATGTCGAGTATTTCTGCACTGATTCTCCAACCCGTGTGCGTGCTGTTGTCAGAGTTTGGAATTGGGTCCCCATGGGGAGAGTGCCTTAGGTAGGGTTAGGGATCGGTCCAGGGACATCGCCAGGGCTGATGCAACTCCATTTTCGTGATCTTCATCGAGGCTGATTTGAGGCTCCATGGGAGGCTGCAGGTCAAGTGTAGGGTTAGGCTTCAAATTAGGGTTAGGTATTTAATGAGGGTTATGGATAGGGTTAGGTTTAGGGTTAGTTCCCACGAGGCTCCAGGCACAATACCCATTGCAGAGCAGTTGCCTCCCGAAAGGCTCAGTCTAGTATACAAGGGAGGGTGCTGGAGAGGATTAGCCTTTGGTTTCTAAAGCCAGACAAATGTATGTGCCACCCTTCTGTTAGGCCTCAGGAATTTTCTCCTTCAGCTGCAGTTGTGCTTTAGAAATGACATGGTGATGTTGCAGATTCCATGTCATGTATTTCTCACCAATTCTCAGACCTATGTGTGTGCTGTTGTCAGACGTTCGTATTGGAGACAGATTGGGAGAGAGCCTTAACTAGGGTTAGGGTTCAGTCCAGGGAAGTCGGCAGGGCCGAAACGGCACCAGTGTTGTGAATTCCATGGAGGCCTCTGGGGAGGACACATGCGGGGCTGTGGGTGTCGTGTAGACTTAGTGAGATAGATAGGGTTACGTGTATGTTGAGGGTTATGGTTAGGGTTAGGGTTAGGGTTAGGTCCCAGGAGGCTCCAGACACTGACCCTACAGCTGAGCAGTTGTCTCCAAAAGGGCTGAGTGGAGTACACAAAGGAGGGTGCCGGTCAGGAGTAGTGTTTGGGTTTCACGGCCAGACAAATGTGTGGGCCACCCTTCAGGTAGCCCTCAGGAGTCCTCTCATGCACCTGCAGTCCCGATTTGGAAATGACATGGTGATGTTCCAGGTTGCATGCTGAGTATCTCTGCACCGATTCTCCTACCCTTGTACCTGCTGTTGTCAGAGTTGGAATTTTGTCCCCATGGGGAGAGAGCCTTACCTAGGTTTAGGGATCGGTCCAAGGAAGTTGCCAGTGTCAATCCACTCCAGTTTCATGATCTCACTCGAGCGCTTAATAGAGGGCCCATGCGAGGGTGTGTGTCAATTGTTGGCTTAGAGTTAGAGATTTGGTTAGGTTTCAGTTGAGGGTTCTGTTTAGTTTTAGGGTTAGGGTTAGGTCCCATGAGGTACGAGGCCCTGAAACCACAAGAGTGCAGTTGTCTCCCCAAAGGACTGAGTAGAGTGTACAAGGGTGGGTACCGTTCAAGGATAGTCTTAGGGTTCCAAGGCCAGAGAAATACATGGGTAACCCTTCGTGTAAATGTCAGGAATCCTCTCGTGCAGCTGCAGTTGTGTTTTGGAAAGGGTATGGTGAATGTTCCAGGTTTCATGCCAAGTATCTCTGCACCGATTTTCGAGACTGTGTGCGTGCTGTTGTCATTCTTTGGAATTGGGTCCCCATGGATAGAGAGACATAGTAGGGTTAGGGTTTGTTCCAAGGACGTCACCTGGCCCGAAGCGAAACCAATGTTATGAATTCCATGGAAGGCAGAAGTGACTGCACATTCGTGGTTGGTGTAGACTTAGTGAGATAGGTAGGTTAGGAGTAGATTGAGGGTTATAGGTTAGGGTTACATTTAGGGTTAGGGTTAGGTCCCAGGAGGCTCCAGGCACTGAACCCACAGCAGTGCAATTGTCTCCCTGAAGGACTGGGTGGAGTACACAAGGGAGGGTGCCGGGCAGTGTTAGTCTTTGTGTTCTAAAGCCAGACAAATATATGGGCCACCCTTCGTGTAGGCCTCCAGAATCTTCTCGTGCAGCTGTAGTCGCGCTTTGCAAATGACATGGTGATGATCCTGCTTCCATGCCGAGTATCTCTGCACCGATTCTTGAGCTGTGTGGGTGCTGTTGTCAGACTTTGGAATTGGGTCCCCAAGGTGACAGAGACCTAGCTAAGGTTAAGCTTCCATTGAGGGACATCGCCAGGGCCGCAGCAACTCCAGTTTCGTGATCTCCCTCGAGCACTTAATAGAGGGCCTATGAGAGGGTGCAGGTCAATTTTAGGGTTAGGTTTAGAGATACAGTTAGGTGTACGTTGCGGGTTATGGTTTGGTTATGGCTAGGGTTAGGGTTAGGTCCCAGGAGGCTCCAGGCACTGAACCCACAACAGTGCATTTGCCTCCCCGAGGGGCTGAGTGAAGTACACAAGGGAGGGTGCTGGTCAGGATTAGTCTTTGGGTTGTAATGCAAGACAAATGTATAGGTCACCCTTCCTGTAGGCCTCAGGAATCCTCTCATGCAGCTTCAGGTGCGCTTTGGAAATGACATGGTGATGTTCCATGTTCCATGCCCAGTATTTCTGCACCGATTCTCCAACCCATGTGTGTGCTGTTGTCACACTGTGGAATTGGGTCCCAATGGGGAGAGAGCCTTAGCTAGGGTTTGCATTCGGTTCAGCGAAGTTCCCAGGGCTGAAGCGACACCAGTGTTGTGAGTTCCTTGGAGGGGTGAAGTGAGGACACATGGGCTGCTCTGGGTCTGGTGTAGACTTAGTGAGATAGATAGGGTTAGGTGTATGTTGAGGATTATATGTTAGGGTTATGGTTAGGGTTAAGGTTAGGTCCCAGGAGGCTCTAGACACTGATGCCACAGCTGAGCAATGGTCTCCCCAAAGGGCTGAGTGGAGTACATGTGGGAGGTTGCCGGTCAGGATTCGTCTTTGGTTCCAAGGCCAGGCAAATGTAAGGGCCACCCTTCAGATAGGCCTCAGGAATCCTCTTGTCAAGCTTCAGTTGCACTTTGGAAATGACATGGTGATGTTTCAGGTTCCATGCCGAGTATTTCTGCACTGATTATCGAACCTATGTGCATGCTATTGTCACACTTTGAAATTGGGTCTTCATGGGGAGAGAGCCTTCGCTAGGATAAGGGATCGGTCCAAAGACGTCACCAGGGCTTAAACCACACCAGTGTTGTGAATTCCATGGAGGGCTTAAGTGAAGGCATATGGGCGGCTGTGTGTCTAGAGTAGACTTAGTGAGATAGACAGGGTTAGGTGTATGTTGAGGGTTATACATAGGGTTACGGTTAGGGTTAGGGTTAGGTCCCAGGTGGCTCCAGACACTGACCCCACAGCCGAGCAGTTGTCTCCCTGAAGGGCTGAGTGGAGTACACAAGGGAGGGTTCCAGTCAGGATTAATCTTTGGGTTCCAAGGTCAGACAAATTTATGGGCCACACTTTGGGTAGGTCTCAGGTATTCTCTAGTGCATCTGCAGTTGCACTGTGGAAATGACATGGTGATGTTTCATGTTCCATGATGATATTTCTGCAAGGATTCTTGAACTCGTGTGTGTGCTGTTGTCAGACTTTGGGACTGGGTCCCCATGGGGAGAGAGACTTAGCCAGGGCTTGGGTTTGGTCCAGGGACTTTGCCAGGGCCTATGGGACACGAGTGTTGTGAATTCCACGGAGGGCTTAAGATTGGGCACATGCGCAGCTGTGGGCCTGGTGTAGAGTTAGTGTGATAGATAAGGTTAGGTTTCGGTTGAGGGTTATGGTCAGGGTTACAGGTAGGGTTAAGTTTAGGTCGTAGGAGGCTCCAGGCACTGACCCCACAGCAGAGCATTTGTCTCCTCAAAGGGCTCAATGGAGTACACAAGGGAGGGTTGCGGTCAGGATTAGACTCTGGGTTCCAAGGCCAGATACTCTATGGTCCGCCCTTTGGGTAAGCCTCAGAAATCCTCTCCTGTAGCTGTATTCGCACTTCGGAAATGACATGGTGATGTTTTAATTTCCTTGTTGAGTATTTCTGCACTGATTCTCAAATGGGTGTTCGTGCTGTTGTCAGACTTTGGAGTTTGGTCCCCAATGGGAGAGAGCTTTAGCTAGGGTTCGGGTTCGATACAGGGAAGTCACCTGGTCCGATGAGACTCCAGTCTCATGATCTCCCTCAAAGGCTCTATTGAGGACCCAAGAGAGGGTGCTAGTCATTGTAGGGTTAGATTCAGAGATAGGGTTATGTGTAGGCTTAGGGTTATGGTTACGGTAACGGTTAGGGTTAGGTTTCCATCCCAGGAAGCTCCAGGCACTGAAATCACAACAATTCATTTGTCTCCACGAAGTGATGAGTGGAGTGCACAAGGGAGGGTTCCAGTCAGGAATGGTCTTTGGGTTCCAAGGCCAGACAACTGTATGGGATGCTTTTGGGGTAGGCCTCCGAAATGCTCTCTTGTAGCTTCAATTGGCTTTGCAAATGACATGGTGATGTTCCAGGTTCCATGCCAAGTGTTCTGCACCGTTTCTCCAATCCGTGGTCATGCTGTTTTCAGATTTGGCTTTGGGTCTTCATGGCTATAGAGCCTTAGGGAGTGTTAAGTTCGGTCCAGGGACATCACCAGGGCCAATGCGACACCAGTGTTGTGAATTCCATGGAGGGCTGACATGAGGGCACATGGGCGGCTGTGGGTCTCGTGTAGAGTTGTGATAGATAGGGTTAGGTGTAGGTTGAATGTTATGGTTAGGGTTCGGTTAGGGTTAGGTCACAGGAGGCTCTAGGCACGGAACACACAGCAATGCAGTTTTCTCCACAATGGGCTGAGTGGAGTGAGCAAGGTAGGATGCCAGTCAGGATTAGTCCTTGTGTTCCAAGTCCAGACAACTGTATGGGACGCTCTTCGGGTAGGCCTCAGAAATGCTCTCTTGTAGCTGCAGTCAAGCTTTGGAAATGACATGGTGATGTTCCATATTCCATGCCGAATATTTCTGCACCGATTTTTGAACCCATGTGTGTGCTGTTGTCAGAATTTGGAATTGTGTCCCCATGAGGAGAGGGTCTTAGCTATGTTTATGGTTTGGTCCAGGGACGTCGCAAGCGTCGAAGCGACATCAGTGTTGTGAATTGCATGGAAGGCTGAAGTGAGGGCACATGCTTGGATGTGGTTGTGTTGAGAGTTAGTGGGATATGTAGGGTTACATGTAGGGTGAGTGTTCTGGTTAGGGTTACCGTTAGGTTTAGGGTTAGGTCCCAGGAGGCTCCAGGCAGTTACCTCACAGCAGAGCAGTTGTCTCTCCAAAAGTCTGAGTGGAGTACACAGGGTCGGTGCCAGTCTGGATTATTCTCTAGCTTCCAAGGCTAGACAATTGTATGTGCCACCCTTTGGGTAGGCCTCAGGAATCCTGTTGTGCAGCTGCAGTCACGCTTTGGAGATGATATGGTGATATTCCATGTTCCATGTCGAGTATTTCTTCACCGATTCTTGAGCCCATGTGCATTCTGTTGTTAGAAAATATACAAATGTATATTTTCTTATGTAATGATATCTCCATTGATGTCGTTGGGCTGTTATAGTGCCCTACTTTTTTTTATGAGTAACAATTGTTTTCTTTAGGTTTGTACGGTTTTGTGTATTGGATGCTCTCAGGTTAAGTGCATATATGTTTACAATTGTTCTTTTTGTTGGATTATACCTTTTATTATTATAGTGTCCTTCTTTGTCTCTTGTTACAATTTAATTTTGAAATCTATTTGTCTGATATAGGTATGGCTACTGCAGTTTTCTTTTGATACTTTAGTTCTATAATTAGTCTCTTATAAAAAGAAGATAGAGGGGTCATATATTTCATTCATTCTATCACCCAGTGCCTTTTATTATGAGGAGAGAGAGCACAGGCACGGGAGGGCGGGGTGTTGGGAATGGGGGAAGATAGAGAGAGAGAAAGAGAGAGAATGAGAATGAGAATGAGTATATATCTTAGGCAAGTTCCATGCTCAGGGCAAAGCCCAGTTGGGGCTCAATCCCGTGATCCTGGTATCATAGCCTGAGCTGAAATCAAGAGTGGAAATCTCAAGCTATTGAGCCACCCAGGTACCCCTATCTGTCACCCAGTGTTTTTGATTTCAGCATTTATTCTGTTTCCTTTCAAAGTAATTGATAGACATGTACTTGTCCTTTTATTACTTGATGATGGTTGTTTCTAAATCTTTCTGATCCTTTCTTCTCTTTCTCTTTTTTATGGTTTGCTGGGTTTCTTTAGTAGCACAGATGAAATTTGTTGTCTTTATACTCTGCATATGTATTAGTGGTGTTTGATTTGTGGGTATTATTAGGTTTGTACCTAACCACTTGTGCATATAGAAGTCTATATTAAGTTGATAGTTGTTTAAGTTTGAACCAGTTGTTTACTCCTCTCCTCTCCGTGTTGTAGATATGCAGTGTCATATTTCAAAACCTTTCATATCGTGAATACCTTGGCTGATGTTTTACGGATATACTCATTTTTATTGCTTTTGCATTTCCTACTTTAATACTGTCACTTTTGGTGTTTTTTTTTCCAGTTAATGAGTCCCATTAACATTTCTTGCAGGGGTGGTTTGTTGGTTGTGAGCTCGCTTAGTATTTATTTGGAACCTCTTGATCTCTCCTTCCATCTGAATGATAGTGTTCTGGATAGACTCTCTTTGGCTGCAGATGTTTTCAATTCAGCACCTTTACCATACCATACTGCTCATTTATGGTTTCAGAGTTTCTTCAGAAAAACATGCAGTGATAACTTTATTGGGTTTTCCTTGCAGGTAACTGTCATCTTTTGTTTTCCTGTTGTTAAAATTTTTCTTCATCATGACATTTTGCGTTTTAATTACTATATGACTTGGTGTGGATCTGCTTCTGTTGAATATATTGGGGGTTCTTGTGCCTCCTGTTTATGGATCTGTTTCCTTCCCCACATTAGGGAAGTTTTCATCTATTGTGTCTTCAAATAAATTTTCTGGTTCTATTTCTCAGAGTTGTGAGAATGAGAAATAGGACAGGAAAGACCTATTGAAGGTTCTCTGATGAGTCACTGGATTTGTATGCGTGGAGGATAGATTTGGGACTCAAATGAACAACCTACCTTTAACTTCAAAGAACTAGAAAAAAACAACAACCTACGTCCAATGTTCTCGAAAGGGATAAAGTAATACATATGAGAGTGGAAACCAATGAAACTGAGACCATGAAAACAATAGAAAATATGAAGAAACCTAAAGTGGGTGTTCAGAAGAGTGAAACAAAATTTTCAAGATTATACACAGACTATGCGAAGACAGAGAAGACCCAATTCAAAGGAACTATAAATAAAAGAGTAGACATTACACCTGATACCAAAGAAACATAGACGCGACAAAAAGGTGACTATGGCCAAATTAGATGCCAGCAAACCTCCTACCTAGAAGAAATTGATAGGTTCTAAGAAACACACAACCTACCAAGACTGTATCAGGAAGATATACAAGGTTTGCACAGACCCATTAAAGGAAGTCTGCATCAATACAAGAAGATAACCAATGCAAGTAAATTGAATCAGTAATCGAAATTCTCTCAGGGAAGAAAAGCCCAGGACCAGGTGGATTCAATGGTGAATGTGACCAAACATTTGTAGAAGAAACTAACAGCAGTCCTCTCACTGATTCAAAAGGAATGAGCACCACCAAACTCATTTCATAAGACTGGAATTACCCTGGTAGGAAGCCAGAAAAGGATACTATCTGAACAGAAATCTATAGCCCAGTATCCCCGTGATGAATATAGATGAATCATTCCCAGTAATATACAGGAAAACCAAATTCAGCATCACATTAAAAGGATCATTGACCGTGAAGAAGGGTTTTTTCCTTGTAAAGGAAGGGTGTTTCAGAAATGCAAAACAATAAATATGACCCCTCACATAATTGAATGAAAGAAAAATCAACCAGAAACCAGACTCTTAACTATAAATAGCAAACGGAGGGTTACTAGAAGGGAGTTGTGGAGGGGGGTGGGTTAAATGGGTGTTGGGCTAAGGAGGGCGCTAGTAGTGAGCAACACTGGGTGTTGTATGTAAGTGATGGATGACTACATTCTATTCCTGAAACCTACATTCCACTGTATGTTAACCAACTGGAATTTAAATAAATACTTGAAAAAATAAGTATTAAAGAAATACATAAATAAATTTAAACTAAAATAAATACTTTTTAAAAAATTTTTCTTAATGTTTATTTTTGACAGACAGAGAAAGAGAGACAGGGTATGATCAGGGGAGGGGCAGATAGAGAGTGAGACACAGAATCCGAAGCAGGCTCCAGGCTGTGAGCTGTCAGCACAGAGCCTGATGCGGGGCTCGTACCCACAGACCGTGAGATCATGACCTGAATCTAAGTCGGATGTTTAACCAAATGAGCCACCCAGGCGCCCCATACATTTTAAAAATTGGAAAGAAAACTCCTGTGATGATGTCAATAGACACAGAAAGAAAGTTCTGAGAAAATTTGGTATCCATTTGTGCTAAAAAAATCTAAAAATTTCTTGTAGAAGGAACACACCTCAACATAAGAAAGGCCATGTATATGAAGCCCACAGCTAACATCATAATAGTGAAATTGTGAAAGATTTTCCTCTAAGATCAGGCACAAGACAAGGATGCCCTAGATATGTGAAGGGGGTTGGGTCATGCAGGCCTCTGGTTATTTAATGAATAAATCACAGGTAGAAGATATAGCATAGGGAACATTCAGAATGGTACTGGAATAGTGATGCATGGTGACAGATTGTAGCTACACCTGTGTTAGCCTAGCAGAATGTATACACTTGTCCAATCACTATGTTGTTCATCTTAAACTAATGTAACATAGTGTATCAGCTATTCCCACATAACATGATTTTTTTTTAGTAAGGTAAAAGAATGAAATAAAAAGTTTAATGTAAATGAGCCTGTTAATATCTAATTAAGAAATGCATTAAAGTTCCAAACTAGAAAGTCACCATATCAAATTCTATAGTATTCCTATACAATGTCCAAATTACCTAAGAAGGAAAGAAAACAATCCCACTTACAATAGCATCAAAAACAATAAACTTTATAGGAATAAATTTAGCCAAGGAAGTAAAAGATCTCTCTACAGAAAACTATAATACCTGTGTGCAGAAATGGAAGAAATTCAATTTGGATGAAAGAAACAGGAGAACACACAAGTCAGTGAAAAGCCATCCCATGTCCATCTTTCAAGGGAATTAATATAGATACAATGTCCATACTACCCAAAGCCCTCTAGAGTTTAGTGCAATCTCTATCAAGACTCCGATGCAATTTTTATGCAATTAGAAAATCATATCCTACAATGTATTTGGAACCACAAAAAGACCCCAAGTAGCCAATGCAAGAAAGAACAAAACAGGAGGCATCACACTTCTTGATTTCAAGCTGCATTCTAACACAAAGAAATCAGTTATGTCACTGGCATAAGCACACACACAAGACAACGGAAATTGAGAGCCCAAACTAAACCCATGCATGCACAGTCAACTAGTATTTGACAAGGGAGTCAAGAATACACAGTGAAGAATGGTAGTCTCTTGAATAACTGGTGCTGGGAAAATTGGATATTCACATGTATAAGTTAAAGCTTAGCACCTTATATTATACCACTCCAAGAATTACATGAAATGGATTAAAGATGTAAATGAGTGATACGGAAACAAAATTCTTCCTCATCATTTCAGCTCTAATTATGCCAAGACGGAGCTGTTGAGGTGGTAAGAGCTGGGTGGAGAGAAGTCCTTGAAATAGAAGCCTGTGTGTGTGGAACAGACTTTCTTTAGTAGTCTGGAATTATCCCTCTGATCCTTTAAGACTAGCCACTTCCTTCCCTACATTTGCAGACACAGCTAGTACCCTGCATGCTGCCAGCAATGCACTGCTTTGTCTCCTCCAATTCCTAGAAATTCTAGGTGGGACCCAGTGGGAAGGGTGGAATTTAGTGGCACTGATGCTGCCCTGTTGAAACCAGGTGGAGGGGAAGGAGACAGGTACCATTCCGGCTTCATTGGGGTTCAGGAATGTTAGTGTTGGTGTTGGTGTTGGATTTTTCACCTTTTACCCTACCAAATCTCAAAAGTTTAATTTCTGTCCTGCAGGTCCACGTGGTTTCCAGGATATTTCCTCCTTTCCCAGAAGTGTTCTCCATGTCATACCCCATGGGCTGCCCTTTATCACTATCTATGGGCTTTGGGCCACCCCCAACTTCTACAAACTTGGATCCTCTGGGACCTCACCTTTCTCCTCCACCATGTGAAAGATGATATGACCAGTATGAGTTGACTTCAAAACACGTCTTGTCTTTTACTTGTTATGTTTTTGGAGAAGATGCAGTGATGGCACCACAGGGATTTCAGGTCAGCCTGAGTGAGGACGTTGTAATGTTCTTCAAGTTTCTCAGGACATGCATGAATTGGGCAGTCATTTCCCCATAGTGAGCTGGGCAACACGTGTCTCTGATAGAGAAGGAAAGAGGCCTTATACATGGTGACAGACATAGTACTCCCTAGGATGTAGCTTGTACAGAGACCATGTGCTGGGCTCTCTGAGAGGTGAGACACACCCCTAACTTGTTTTCTAGTGAGTTGAGACCTGAGCTGTTCAGAGATGCTTGATTAGTTATAAAAACACCTGAACCGAGGCCCTGTAAACCTTCCTCAAGAGACAGCATCAGATCTCCCTCTTGCCCTCAAGGGTCACCCGAGGCACATGAAAAACCCTCTGCCCCTGGTAAGCGACCCGAGAGTGTGAATGAGTTGAATATAATGAAACATGTGGCAGATGGTTTGTTTTTCTTCCACACAGTCTATGCAAGTAAGAATCAACCTCCATCCACCTACATCCGTTATGAGACCTAGGACGTGGTGCAGCTCCCATGGGGAATATCAGTTGTGTCTCTACCATGGATGCAGAGAAAGACAAGGTAAATTCAGTTGCCTGTTTCAGTTGCAATGCTTTCTGGAAACTTTTATCTTGCCTTGTCTGGTTTTCTAGTCCTGTGGTGTCTTTACAGTTTGATTTACATCCTCACAAGCCTCCAGGCTTCTCCAGTTTAACATCATCATGTTAGCTAGTGCCTCTGGACGCCACAAGTGCATGGAGACTGAGGACCACGTGGCTCTCACTTTGTGTTTGTGGAAATAACTTGATGAGGATGACACTTCACTGCACCCTCAAGTCTTCTGGGGCATCTGACTCCTTGCGCACCTTCTTTACATGGGATTATCCTTACTATTTTCATTTTTTTCCCTATTTGAATGTAGGCCATGAATTTGTTCACAATATCTGCTATGAGCCTCGTGACTGGAAAAGATAACAACTCTTTCCAACATTATATTGTGTGCTTTTCGCAGTGTTGAGGGTTCTTAGATAAATTTCAGAATTCATTACTGGTTCTTCTGTGTTGGTCAATGTGCGATAGAGAATTTTTCCAGTTGTCCCCTAGGTTCAAATCCTCTGAATTCTCAGAAGCGGCATGTGTAATCGAAATGTATGTGGAACTGCAGTCGTGACAGGAGAGAATCAGTGATTACCTGCAGGGCCGGTATCTCACAGTTCTTCAGTTGTGTTTATATGAGCAGGTTCTCTTGTGTCCCGGAAGCAGTTGTAATTGGTACTTTGTCTCATGATACCTTATGGGAGTTTTACACCTGAAATTGATACGTGTTTCTGTTCATTCTTTTATGTAGAATTTCTACCTCTCTTTTTCAATGGGACAAAATAGCTCTGCAACTCATATTGTATTTAAAAGCTGAATTAGCTGTGAATTAAGATAAACATACTTGAGACCAATGAATGTGCACAGGTAACGTGTTTCTCTCAGAAAACACATTTCCAGGCTCCCTGCAGGACTCCAGGAATCCCCATCTCCTCAGAGGTCTCTGTGGCCTTGTACAGAAGATGTCTTTTTCAGGGAGGGAAGCAGAGTGAGGACAGGTATGGGATGGCAGGTTGAGGTTTGACCCTGGGGTAGCCCTGAATCTCTGTAGTGCTGGAATTTCTTTCATTCCTTCATGTTCTGTCTGTTCTCAATGTGCAAATAAAAAGTTTGCAGATCTGGTGGAAGAGGACACCAGAGGGGTTCTGGACACAGATGCCTGCCTCTCTGGAATACCCTCCTTTATTACACTGGCATTACTGCCATCAATCTTCTAGAATAGGACTCCTTGGCTTTCTGCATTTGTAAACATGGGCAGTGCCATGTGGCGACAGTAGTTTCTCATTGTGCCATCTGGTACCTTCAGGCTGTAGGTGGGATCTCATGGGAGGTAGAGTTTTCTGTAACTGATGCTCCGTTCTACTAGAACCAATGAATGAACAAGGGGCCAGGTGCTGACACCTGCTTTATTGTGTTTCAGCTCCTGTGGGCGTTCTGCTTCTGTCTGTCATGTCAACATACCTGTCACTTCTGTTCTGTAGGTCCCTATCGATGCAACAGGACCTCCGCCTTTCCCAGGTCCACCCCCTACAGATACCCTTTATCACTGTTCATGGGCTCTATCAGCCACCTCGAGCTCCTTGGTGTTCTCAGGGACAGGACCCACCATCTCCACCTCGACTATTTGTGAGATGATCTGAACAGTATGAGTTGACATGATCAGCATGTTCAGTTTCTGTGTTGTTGAGTCTTTCAGAAGACGTAGAGATGGCCTCACACGCTTTATAATGCAAGGTTGCTGCTGGATGAGGACACTATTAAGATTCCAAAGTTTCTCAGGACATACATATGTTGGGATGTGTCATTTCCATTACTGAGCTGGGCTGCATATACCTTTGTGGAGAAGGAAAGAGTCTTTTAATAGAAAAGCAGGCATATCAGTTCTGCAGATGTGCCTTGTACACAGTCCATGTCCCTGGCTCTGTGAGAGATGAGGCAAACCCTTACCATCAGGGGCTTCAACTGTCCTAATGGGGAGAGAGTCCCATGCGTTAAATAGCATGGAGCTTCTGGTCTACAATAATGGCAGCTCCAGTAATGGGTCCTCAAGTACAAGAGACGGAGACATGAATCTCATGGGAACGAATTGGGAGGCTGTGCATGAGAAGGGATAGCTGAGATGGTGCAGAGGGGAGGGTGTTGGACTCAGTGAGATGGAGTTGGAGGCCATTTGTGGCAGGGCCCACAACCTGGGCAGGGACAGTGAGCGCAGAGTGACATCCACACAGAGCTGCTGTATGGGTTCAAGGATAGTTCATGCAGGTATCATCTCTGAAATGTCATTGTGGCCAAAGTGCACCTAGTTCATTATCTAAATAAAGACTGTTGTTTCCCTTGGAGGTTCTCCTGAACATTCTGGATCCGTGTGAAAGAATGCCGATGTGAAATCCATGTGAAAGAAAGATTTATAGTTTAACTTGGTTCTTATGGGATGCTTGTCTGCCTAAGTTTGTGTGCCTCTGTGATACTAAATGTGACGAAATGTTGTAGATTAGCTGTGTAGCTTCCTTGGCCTTCAGTCTGAGTCAGACTCAGCGGGGAATTCAGGGATGACCAGGAAATGCCCCTGCTGGACTCTTGTCACCGCACCCTTGAACCTACTGTCACCACCCTGCATGAAGGTTTGCATCTATGAAATTTCCCTTACAATTTCCTGAGGCATTGCCTGTGATCCCGCTGTCTCAGCCTAATGCCAGCTCTCAGTGGGGCCATCTCAGAGCCTCAGCTTTGTAATCTGAGAAGCAGGGACAATGTCGGTCTCTGAGGTCAGTGCAATGAAGACGTGATTAAGCACATAAGGAATTTGTAAAATGTATGGGATGAGTGGGCATTCACCCTTCTCAGGGTGGAAATGAATGTATCTTCACACAGAAGATCATCAACAGATGTTCATTCAATTTCATGAAACTAAGGGTATAATGCCTGAGGCTGGGAGATTGGCAATTCCTGTTTCAAAAGATATAATGAATGCCCCCGTGTTTTTCCTATTAAAATTCAGGTCCTACTTTACAAAGAAGGAAAAGATAAGTATGAGAATGTGTACATTCAGGGATCTACATCTAAGATCTGAGGTAGACACACAAATGCAACCACACAAATATGTGCTCATCCAAGGCCACAGATGTATTGTAGAAGACAAAATGCATAGAGGAGAACAGAAGATCCCTTTGCGGTAACTCAAAATCACCTTGACATAGAGGGCAATCAGTTTGAAATTTGAATAGGACACTGAATGATTACAAACCAGCTATAGTTATTATATATTTAGAGATGGTGTCTAATCTGCCCCTTGGTCTGAATGCTTTTCCTGTCACCCCGCCCCCTCCATTTTGTCCTTACTAATGTCCCCTAATACGCTGGTCACAGTTGTGTTTCTGTGTCAGCGTCTGCTTCCAGGAAATCGAAACTCATTCCCCATCAAGTATACACTTTGGGGTTCCTATATATGCAGTTAACCAACACATAATATGTATAGTATTGGTGGAAGAAGACAGATCATTCTTTGGGGTTGTATTGCCTGGAAGGGACCTATAGTTCCATCTGAGGAGTTAGATACATCCTTTAGGGAGCTCTGGTGGTCGTTGTTAATTCTGTTAATAGATACTCATGAGCACACGGCGTGCGTGCTAGTTGATGGGATTTGTGCTGATGAGCAGAGCTGGTATCTGTCTCCAGGAAAAGGTCTCTTCTGATGGTGAGGAATGGACTCAGGAGGCCAATAAGGAGGCCCTGCATTAACTCACCTCTTGTACCCTTGCACACCTTACCAGCTGCCCCCAATAGCACCAATCCAGGTGGCCTCCAAGGGGGCAAATGGTGCAACTTTTGTGGTGAGTCACATGATGTCCCACAAAGCCCCCCCTGTTGCCTTATTGAGGGATGGGGAGGGCAGAGGTCCATGGTCTGAGATAGGATCCTTCGACACCACCCAGGAGAGTTGTGTGTAAGCATATGGCTCCTTCGACATCGGCCAATCCAATCCACTTTGCCCCAGGGGCCCTGAACCCTCGGAGCCCCTTTTTCCTCCCAGCTTAGGGAAGCAGCCAGCCCTCCAGCAGCTTTTGGGTCATGGTTGGGCCACCAAGGGTAAATGTCTGGCTGTCCACATGCTGCCAGCATTGCTCTAGCAAATGTCAACATGAGAAGCTTCTGTACAGGGGAATCTCCTCCATTGTGATCAGGGCCTGGGACAAAACATGACAGGAGAGAGGGAGATACAGGAGTGCCCTGTGCTCCTGGACAGGAATGCATGCACAGAGCAGATAGCCTGAAGCCTGGGGAGAGGTGGAGAAAGGAACAGGCAGGAGAGAGACACTGAGAGTGATAGGGGAATTGGGCAAGGCCTAGAGAGTGAAAGGAAGAAACAGAGATGTGGTTAGAGAGAAACAGAGACAAAGAAGAAATACAAGGAGGAAAGTAGAGACCTTGTCTGGGAATGTGGACGGGGTGAGATGGGCCAGTGGAGAGGGGATGTATGAAGTGGCTCTGAGTGCTGGGGCAGAAATGGCTGGTATCATGGGCATCAGAGTTCTGTGACTCCAAGGCTCCAACATCCCTGGGGCCAAGCTTAGCAGAGGACATGGCATTTGAAAAGATGGGTATCCCTCATTTCTCCTGGAATTATGAGGCTCAGCCTCATGTTCTTTCATGGAGAGGGATGTCTTGAAGGAGAGTGTGCTGCTCTTTGGCAGGTAAACTCCAGAGCCTGCCCTGTGAAGAGGTGTCCTGGGGCCATCTCCCTCACTGCCACTGTACCTGTTGGATTTCCCCCCTCCCCCACCAGCTGGCCTTCCTCATGTTCTGAACCCAGGCATCTGGCATTGTGTTGCCCTCAGGTCCAGCAGTCTGGACTTGGCAGAGTTGAACTGCTGATATTGATAAAAAGTATTTGACAATAAGGTCCATATTCTCCCTCTGGAACTAGCCGTGTTCATCAAGACCATGGGTTGCTATCCTCCTGTCCACTGCCAAACTGAGGATGCCAGATGGTAGGTGAACCCTTTAAAACACCATAGTCTTCTCTTACATCAAATTCAAAGACATTTTCTTGTCCCAGCTTTCTTTTAAATTTGAAGAGATGGCAATTAGTAATTGAAGGCATGATGGTCCTATAGGAATTTGACCTATACGACTGATTATTTCATCCATCTGTATCCCTAAAGCACATTTCATTGGAAATATTAGCCAAGGATACATACAGTAAATTCATAACAGATGTGTAGGTCCCTGTAAGTTGCATTCTGACCTCGTCACATATGTGTCATCAAAGATATTATTAGTGACTATTCAGATAAGCTCTCCACATCAAGATGGTGAGGTTAGAGAATTTGGTATAAATGGAATTTCACAGGTTCCAAATTAGGAATGATTTTTTAAATTTATAATGTTTCTGTTTTTCTTTATTGGAGAGAGCCTGAAGGATGAAGAGAGGGAGAGAGCAGGAGACACCAAATCTGAGGCAGTCTCCAGGCTCTGAGCTGTCTGGACAGAGCCTGACGCAGGGCTCAAACTCATGGGCTTCAACATTATGACCTGAGTGGAGGTCAGACGCTTAACTGAATAATCCACCCAAGCACCCCAGGAATTTTAGTTTATTGGCAAAGAAAGAGAAATTAAAGATAGTGTAAAAGATGTCGACTTTTAATTGAAATATTGTTCACACATTTGTTGTATTAGTTTTAGGCATACATTGTAGTCCTTCCATATGTCTATAAATTATGTTGTACTTCAGCACAGTGCAGCTATCCTGTGAAAACATGCAACAGTGTTATTACAGGATTGACTCTATTCCATTGGCTGTCCCTTGTATCCCTAGGACTCATTCATTCCATACCTGAAAGCCAGTATCTCTCTCTCAAAGGTGTCCATTCTTTATCTAACCTAAATACTATGGTGATAAACACAATTACCTTTTGTTCAGCATGTGTAAATTGGCGGTCTATTTTTCTGGGAACATTGCTTAAAACATTACAAATGATGTCATTATGTTAATAAATTCGGTTTCATTCTTCACTCACAAGAAAGGAGAACGAAAAGATTTCTTTGTGTTCCAGACCTTGTCACGAAGACCCTTCCCAGTGTAGAGAACAGGCTTAGTTGCCCAGAGCACCTTCAGTCTCATCTGAGCGACCACGGCCTTCCACATGGAAGGAATACCCATGGTGGCCAGCAGAGAGAGCTCGAGCACCAGATACCCGGAGGGGTGGGTTCCTGTGCCTGGGCAGTGCTGACCAGCAGAGGACACACCATTGGCTTTTCTGACCCAGGGCACTTCAGAGCAGGAGGGCTGCTGTTGCTCCCAGAGGACACAGGGCCTCTGCCGCTGTCTCAGGATTGAGTCAGAGCTGCCTTTCCAGCGCGTTCTGCCGTCTGCCCCAGGGGAGACCTTGGGAGCTTTGCAGCAAGTTGGCATCTCCTAAGTCACCAGAGAGAAACTGCCTTGTTGAACTGAGTGCTGAGGAGGGGGCGCAGGGTGGCTTCCCTGGGAAACCTGGTTACTGAGCTGCACAGGCTCTTGTATTTTCTGGGCTGTTCCCGTGTTTCATTCCTCCCTTTCCCGGACAGTTTTTGAACAAGACGTATTTTACTAAAGGACTCGTGGATTGCGGGGTCCCTTGACATCACCTCATAGATACAGTCGAAGGTTTGTTCCAGATTCAGGCTTGTTTCTGGGAAGAAACCCTGAGAGAAATTCAGAAGAATGAAAGCTGCATTCCGTTAGGATGTGAATACATGAAATGGTCATCTCACGACCTTCTAGAAGAATGAGCTGGGACCAACTTTCCTAGTCCTGCTGGAACCAGAGACCGAGGTAAGGGAACAAACTGTCCCCCATATCATACATACTTTTTAAAAAAATTGATGGTTATTTTTCCAATCTCATGAAGTGATTGAAAACTACAGAAAACCTGGTAGGTACATGTCATTAACCTTATGTTATCTTTTAATTTAAATTCCAGTCAATGAAGATATAGTGTAATATTAGTTTCAGGTGTACAATATAGAGCAACACTTCGACATGTCACCTGGTGCTCATCCCAGGTGCACTTCTTAATCTCCATCAGCTGTTTCATCCATTCCCCCACCTCGCTGTGGAAGCCCTCAGTTTGTTTCCTAGTTAAGAGTCTGTTTGTCATTGTCTCCTTTCTCCCCTTCCCCCCGCCACCACACTTTGTTTTGATTTATTTCCATGTGTTAGTGAAATCATGTGGTATTTGTCTTTCTCTGACAGGCTTATTTCATCCAGCATAACATTATCTCTCTCCATGCACCTCCTGGAAAATGACAAGATTTCATGTTTTTACGGCTAAATAATATTACATTCCATATACTACATCTCAGTTTATTCATCAGTTGATGGATGCTTGGGCAGTTTCTGTAATTTGGCTGTTGTAGAAAATGCTGCTGTAAACATCACGGTGCATGTATCCCTATGAAGAATTATTTTTGTATTCTTTGTGTAAATACCTCATAGTGAAATTGCTGGATATAAGGTGGTTGTATTTCCAGGGTTTTTTTTTTTTTCTTTTTTGATGAATCTCCATGATGTTTTCCAGAGTGGCTGCACCAGTTTGCATTCCTTCCCACAATGCAAGAGGGTTTCTATTTCCCCACATCCTTGTCAACACCTGCTGTTTCATCCTTCATTGATTTTAGTCATGCTGACAGATGTGATGTGTTATCTCATTGTACTTTTGAATTGTATTTCCTTGAAGATGAGTAATGTTGAGCATCTTTTCATGTGTCTCTTGGCTATTTGTATGTATTCCTTGGGAAAATGTCCATTCATATCATCTGCCCGTATTTAATTGATTTCTCATTTTTTGGGTGCTGTATAACTTTATATATTTTGGACACTAACCCTTTGTCAGATGTTGTTTACAAATATTATCCTGTAGGTGTTTTAGTTTTGTTGATTATTTCCTTGGTGACAGAAGTTTTTTATTTTTATGTAGTCCCATTATTTTTGTGTATGTTTCCCTTACCTCAGGAGATATATCTACAAATATGGTTGTACAGCCAATGTGAAATAAGATACTGCCTGTGTTAGTTATCCTCTGTGATTTTTATGGTCTCAGGTTTCACACATGTCTTTATCCATGTTGGATTTATTTTTGTGTATGTTGTAAGAAAGTAGTCCATTGTTGTTTTTGGGTTTTTTTTTGCAGGTTGCTGCCTAGTTTTTCCAAAACCATATGTTGAGGAGACTTTTTTTAGGTTTATGTATTTGTTTTTGAGAGAGAGAGAGAACATGCAGAAGAGGGGCAGAGAAAAATGGAGAGAGAGAATCCCACGCAAGCTCTGCACTGCCCTGAGATCATGATCTGAGCTGAAACCCCAATCACACGCTTTGGAGCCACCCATGTGTCCCAACACTATCTTTTTTTCCCATTGGATATCCTTTCCTGCTTTGTTGAGAATTAATTGACCATATAGGTTTGAGTTTATTTCTGGGTTTCCATTCTAATGATCTCTGCATCTGTGTTTTTGTTGGTGGTGGTGGTGGTTGCCAGTACCATACTGCTCTGTTCAGTACAGCTTTGTAATATAACATAAAGTCTGGAATTGTGATGTCTCCAGCTTTAGTTTTCATCTTCAGTTTGTTTTGGCTGTTTGCGGTCTTTGTCGTTCCATACAAATTTTGGGATTATTTGTTCTAGTTCTGTGACAAATGTTTTTGTTAGTATGATAGGAATTTCATTACATGTGCAGATTGTTTTGAGGAGTGCAGACATTTTAGCAGAATTTTTTTCTTCCTATCCATGTACATGAAAAGTACTTCCTTTTCTTTGTGTCCTCTTCCATTTCTTTCATCAGTGTTTCATAGCCTTTAGAGTACAGGTCTTTCACCTCCTTGGTTAGGTTTATTCCAGGTGTCTTGGGGCATTTGGTACACCTGTCAATTGGATTGATCCTTTACTTTCTTTCTCTGTTAATTCATTATTCGCCTACAGAAATACAATAGATTTATGTACATTGATTTCTGTATATTTTGATTTGTCGAATTCATATATCAATTCTAGCAATTTTTATGGGAGTCTTTCATGTTTTTTATAGAGAGCATCATGTTAGTTCCAAACAGTGAAGGTTCTACTTCTTCCTTGCTGATTTGGATGCCTCTTATTTCTTTTTTTGTCTGATTGTTGTGGCTAGGACTTCCTGTACTATGTAGAATAACAGTGGTGAGAGTGGTCATCCCTGTCTTGTCCCTACCTTGGAGAAAAACTGTCAATTTTTCCCCATTGAGGATGAGATTAGCTGTGGGTTTTTCCTAGATGACCTTTATTATGTGCAGGTAGGTTGAGTCTCAATATACTTTGCTGAGGGTTTTTATCATGAATAGATGTGACATTTTGTCAAATGGTTTCCCTGCATCTGTTCAAAGCATCGTATTGTTCTTATCCTTTCTTCTATTACTGTGGTGCATCATGTTGATTTATCTGTGAATGTGGAACTACCCTTGCAGCCCAGGAATATATCCCACTTGATTATGGTAAATGATTCTATGAATGTATTGTTGACTTTAATTTGAAGGTATTTTAATGAGAATTTCTGCATACATACTCATCAGGCTATTGGTATGCAGTTTTATTTAATTTTTTTTAACATTTTTAAAATGTTTCCTTCTTTCTTTAGAACACATGAAAGTGAGGGAAGGGTAGAGAGACAGGGAAAGAGAGAATCCTGGCCATTCCTCACACTGTCATGGCAGGGTCCAAGGTGGGACTCGAACCCATGCACCGCAAGACAATGTCCTAATCCGAAATTAAGAGTTGGACAGTAAACCGACCGAGCCACACAGGTGCCCCAGCAGTTTTCTGTTTTAATGGAGGCTGTATCTGGTTTTGGTATCAGGGTAATGATGGCCTCATAAGATAAATTTGTAAGTTTTCCTTCTTTTTTATTTTTTGTAATAATTCGAGGAGAATACATATTACCTCTTCCTTAAATGGATGGTAGAATTCATCAGTGAAGCCATCTGGCCCTGAACTCTTGTGTTCGTGGAGATTTTTTTCATTACTGATTTGATTTCTTTCTGTTTTCAGATTTTATGTATCTTCCTGTTTCAGTTTTGGTAGTTTGTGTGTTTCTAGGAATTTGTCCACTTTTCTCAGAGTGTCCAATTTGTTGCATATAGTTCATAATATTATCTTCTAACAGTGTTTTAGTGGTGTTGACTGTTATTTCTCCTTCTTATTTGTAATTTTATTTATTTGAGACCTTTCTCTCTTCTTTGTGAAAAGTCTGCCTAGGAGGTTTTCATTTTGATTACTGTTTTCAAGGAATCAGCCCTTGGTTTCATTGATTTAGTCTAGTGTCTTTTTGATTTCTATATTCCTTATTTCTGCCTTAATCTCTATTATTTCCTTCCTTCTGCTGTTCTTCTTCTCATTCCTTTAGTTGTAAGTTAAGATTGTTTGAGATTTTTCTTTCTCTTTATAGTAGGCTTGTACTGCTGTATACTTCCATTGTAGACTGCTTTTGCCACATTCCAAAGGTTTTTACCAGTGTATTTTCATTTCCATTTGTTTCAGTGTATTTTCTCATTGATTTCCTGTTTGACCCATTCATTTAGTAGCATGTGTTTTAACCTCCCTTTATTTGTGGCCTTTCCCCCTGTGTGTGTGTGTGTGTGTGTGTGTGTGTGTGTGTGTGTGTGTGTGTGTAACATCAAGTTTCCTAGCTTTGTGGTCAGAAAAGATGCTTGGTCTGATCTCTGTCTTTGGGTACCTCTTGAGGCCTGATTTGTGACCTAGAATGTGATCAATTCTGGAGAATGCCCCATGTGTGCTTGTAAAGAATGCGTACTCTGCCATTTTAGTATGGAGTGTTCTGAATATATCTGTTAAACCCATCTGGTCCAGTGTGTCATTCAAAGGTATTGTTTCCTTGTTGATTTTCTGTGTACAGTTTCTGTCCATTGATGTGAGTGATGTGTTAAAGTCCTCTACTATTGTTATATTATTATTAATGAGTTCCTTTATGGTTGTTGTTAAATGTTTTATATACTTGGTGGTTGCATGTTGGGTGCATCAAAATTTACAATCATTAGATCTTCTTGTTTGGTTGTCCCCTTTAGTATGAGATAGTGTCCGTCTTCATATCTTGTTACAGCTTTATTATTATTTTTTTTAATTTAAGTCTTAGTTGACATACAGTGCATTCTCGGATTTGGGAGTAGAATTCAGTGATTCATCCCTTACATACAACACCCAGTGCTCATCACAACAAGTGCTCTCCTTAATACTCGTCCCCTATCTAGCCCAGTGCTGACCCATCTCCATCCATTAACCTTCACTTTTTTTCTCTAATATTAAGAGACTCATGTGGTTTGTTACCACTCTTCTCTTTTCCTGCCCCCTTCCCATGTTTTCATCTGTTTTGTTTCTTCAATTCCACATGAGTGAAATCATATATTTGTCTTTCTCTGATTGACATATTTCACTTAGCATAATATATTCTAGTTCCATCCACATCATTGCAAGTGGCACGATTTCATTCTTTTTGAAGCTGAGTTATATTTCATTGTATATACATATGTATGTATTTATGTACATATATATGAACATACACATATGTACATATGTGTATACATGCATACACACACACACACATACATACACCCCACAACTTCTTTATACCTTTATCAGTTGATGGATACTTGGGCTTTCTCCATAATTTGGCTACTGGTGATAATGCTGCTATAAATACTGGGTGCATGCAATGTCACTATTAGGTATTTACCCAAAGGGTACCAAAATAGAGTCTCGGTTTTAAAGTATATTTTGCTTGATACAAGTATTGCTACTGGCTTTCTTTTGACATTATTGGCATAATAAATGTTTCTTCATTCCCTCACTTTAAATCTGCAGGTGACTTAAGTCCAAATAAGGCTTTGTAGGCAACATCTAAATAGGTGTTGTTTTTGTTTGTTTGTTTGTTTGTTTGTTTGTTTTGTCCATTCTGACGCCCTACCCAATGTCTTTTGGTTGGAGCATTTAGTCCATGTACATTCAGAGTAATTATTGATAGGTATATATTTAGTGCCATTCTACTAGTTGTTTTGCCATTGTCTCTGATGTTTTCTCTGATCTTTTCTTGTCTAACACTTTTGGTCTTTCATTTCCACTCAAAGATTCTGATTTAAATATTCTTTTCTTTTGACTGGTAGTACATTCTTTACTTTTTAAAAGTATTTCTTCTTTTTTAAAATTTAAGCCCAAGTTAGTTATCTTATAGTAGGATACAGTTTCAGGATTAGAGTTTATTGATCCATCAATTACAATATACATACACTGCTCGTCCCAATTGCCCTCCCCAAAGCCCATCACCCCTGTAGCCCATACCCCTATTCAGTAACCCTCCAGGAACCCTGAGCTTCTTCCCTCTATTTAGCAGTCTCTTATCATTTGACTCCCTCTCTGTTTGTATCTTATTTTTGCTTTCCTTTCACTACGTTCAACTGTTGTATTAAATTCCACAGATGAGAGAAATCCTGTGATGAGTGTCTTTCTCTGACATATTTTGCTTAGCATAAGAAAGTCCGGTTCCACCCACTTTGTTGCAAATAGCAAGATTTCACTTTTGATCGCCGAGTAATATTCCATTGTATGAATATACCACAACTTCTTTATCCATTCAACTATCAATGGTCATTGGGCTCTTTGCATAATTTAGCTATTGTTGGTAATGCCGCTATAAACATTGGAGTACATGTGCCACTTTTAGTCAGAGTTAGTGTATCCTTTGGATGAATACCTAGTTGTGCAATTGCTGGGTCCTAGTGTAGTTCTATTTTTGGTTTTTGTAACGAATCTCCGTACTATTTTCCAGAGTAGCTACACCACTTTGCATTCCCACCAGCATTGCAAAAGCCTTCCCTTTCTCTGCATCCTTGCCAACATCTGACATTTCCTGAGATGTTAATTTTAGCCATTCTGATAGGTGTGAGGGGATATCTCATTATGGTTTTGATTTGTATTTCACTTATGATTAGTGAAACTGAACCTCTTTTCAAGAGGTGACCAAACTGGATGTCATCTTTCTTAAAGTGTCTCTTCATGTCTTTTGACCATTTCTTCACTGGCTTATTTGGCTTTTGGGTGTTGAGTGTGATAAGTTCTTTATAGATTTTGGATACTAACCCTTTATCTGATATGTTACCTGCAAATATCTTCTCCCATTCCATTCAGTTGCCTTTTAGTTTTGCCGATTGTGTCCTCTGCTGTGCAGAAGCTTTTTATCTTGAGGTCCCAATTGTTTATTTTGGTTTATATTGCCCTTGCTCCTGGAGACATGACAAGCAAGAAGAAGCTGCCGTCAAGATCAAAGTCAAAGAGATAGGTTGCCTGTTTTCTCCTCTAGGATTTAGATGATTTCCTGTCTACATTTAGATCTTTCATCCATTTTGAGGTGTGTGTGTGTGTGTGTGTGTGTGTGTGTGTGTGTGTGTGTGTGTGTGAGTGAGAGAGAGAGAGAGAGAGAGAGAGAGAGAGAGAGAGAGAGAGAAGTTTAAGAGCATAGTCCAGGTTCATTCTTCTCATTGTCAAGTTTTCCCCTACCATTTGCTGAAGGGACTCTTTTTTTCTTTTGGATATTGTTTCCTGCTTTGTCAAAGACTACTCAGCCATATGTTTGAGATTCCATTTCTGGGTCCCCATTCTGTTCCTTTGATCCATGTGTCCTTTTTTGTGTCCATACCATACTGTCTTGATGATTCTGGCTTTCTAATGCACCATAAAGTCCAGAATTGTAATATCTTCAGCTTTGTTTTTCCTTTTCAACATTACTTTGGCTCTTTGGGGTCTTTTCTGGTTCCATACAAATTTTAGGATTGTTGGTTCTAGCTCTGTGAAGAATGCAGGTGTTATTTTGATAGGAATTGCATTGAATGTGTCAATTGCTTTGGGTAGTATTGACATTTTAACAATATTTGTTCTTCTCATCCATGAGCATGGGATGTTTTTCCATTTCTTTGTGTCTTTCTCAACTTCTTTCATAGACGTTGTATGGTTTGTTCTTTTAATTTTTTTTAATGTTTATTTATTTTTGAGAGAGTGAGCGAGTGAGAGTGCATGAGCAGGGGAGGGGCAGAGAGAGAGAGAGGTGGTGCTTTAGAGACAGACTCTAAAGCAGGCTGCAGACTCCAAGCTGTCAGCACAGATCCTGTCATGGGACTCCATCCCACAAATGCGGGATCATGTCCTGAACTGAAGTCGGCACTTAACCGATTGAGACACACAGGCGCCCCTCTATTGTTTTAAGTGTACTGATCTTTTACCTTTTGGTTAGGTTTATCCCTGGGTATATTATGGTTTTCAGTGCAATTTAAATGAGATCAATTCTTTGATTTCTCTTTCTGCTGATTCATTATTGGGGTATAGAAATGCAATCAACTTCTGTATATTGATTTTATATCCTGAGACTTTCCTGAATTCCTGTATCAGTCCTAGAATTTTTCTGGTGGAGTCTTTTGGATTTTCCACGGAGAGTATCATGTCTGTGAGCAGGGAAATTTTGAGTCCTCCTTGCCAACTAGGACACCTTGTATTTCTTTTTGTTGTCTGATTGCTGAGGCTAGGACTTCCAACAGAATGGTGAATAACAGTGCTGAGAAGGGACATCCCAGTCGTGTTCCCGACCTTAGGGGGAAAGCTCTCAGTTTTTCCCCATTGAAGATGATATTAGCTGTGAGACTTTTGTATCTGGACATTCTCATGTTGAGGAACGATCCTTCTATCCTTCCTTTCATGAGGGTTGTTTTTTCATCAAGAAAGGATGCTGCTGCATTTTGTCAAACGTTTATTCTGCATCTATTGAGAGGATCATGTGGTTGTTATCCTTTCTTTTATCAATGTGATGTATCACATCAGTTGATTTGCAGATATTGAATCTGTTGTGCATCCCAGGAATAAATTCCCCCTCATTGTGCTGAATAATTCTTTTTATGTATTGTTGGATCAGGTTTGCTACTTTTGTTGGGAATGTTTGCATCCAGCGTCATCAGGGAAATTGGTCTGTAGTTTTCTTTTTTAGTGGGGTCATTGTCCAGTTTGGACTCAAGGCCAAGCTGGCCTCATAGAATGAGTTTGGAAGTGTTCCTTCCATTTCTCTGGCCATGACCTTATCTTGTTTTTTCATTTTGGATGCATTCCTCTTCTCTTGGCATTTTGGCTGAGTATTTGCCTTCTCTCTGTTACCAAACCTCATTGTGTTACCTGCCTGTGAGATGAATGGCTTTATGAAGAGGAGGTCATTAGTGTCCAGGGACTCACACATCAGGGAGTGTCTGCGGTGTGTGTTGCATGCAGTGTTTTGTGTTCTGGCTACACTATCCCTCAGGCCAGTTGTATGGGCAATGTATGGTCCTTGGCCAGAATGTGCAGAGTTTTATCTAAGTCTGCTCTGATCTGCTTGTTAAATGAGACTTGAAACGACTTCCACTTGAAGTGAAGCCCTGCAGAACTGTCTGGTCAAGAGAGGTGGTGTGGTCATGGCCTTCCACTAGTCTTCTGGGGAATGGGCCAACTCCATTGGGACTGAAGAAAGCTTTAATGACCTAGAAGGCCAGTATCGCCAGAGCACAGGAAGGTGGGGTTGGTGTAAGCAGCTTGGGCAGCCAGTGTGGGAATTGCCTTGTTTCCAGCAGATGGCTCTGAGTTTATGCTGGGGAGAGGTGGGGCGGGAAGAGCAGGGAAATGGCACCATGCAGCTCCTCTGTCCTATCTCTTTGTCCCCTCATTGTGAACACTGCTTCTCAGGGATGCTTTCCATGATGAGTGTATGATCTCCCCACGGTGTGCAACAGGTGTTGTACAGATCACTGTTTCCATGCCATCTGCCTGCAGATTGTTTGCTGCCTTCTCTTCAGGAGTAAGCCAGTGCCCTCATGGCTGTATTCCATCAAGCCTGCTGACCTTTAAAACCTCACATATTCAGGGTGCCTAGATAGCTTGGTTAAGTGTCTGACTCTTGATCCTGGATCAGATCATGATCGCGTGGTCATGGGATTCTCTCTCTCCCTCTATTCCTGCCCCTCCCTTGCATGTACTCTTTTTCTCTCACTGTAAAAATAAATAAACTTAAAAAAAATCAGTGGCATGGAATACCTTATTTAGGCAAGACTGCCTCTGAGGGGAATGGCAGGGATGTATGAGTTAAATTTCCAGCACTGACTAGGAAATTCTTTGCTGACTGGTTAAAGGTTACATTCCTGGAGGAATGTAATTAGGTTTAGTGACATGGGGCTTTAACGTAAGTAACGTTGGGCCTGTGATTTTTCTTAACATTCCAAACCCAAATTTTTACACACACAATTTTTTTTTATTAAATGTATAGCCCTAAATAATATTTTAGGAATCTACTGCCGGCCCAATGATCATATCCTGTGAAACTGTGGCCATCTTCTAATCATAAGTGAGGATCAACTCTGTGGCTCTAAGATCTTTGTGGCTCTAAGTTACTTTGATCTATGTTACTAAGATCTTTGTGAGTCTAGGTTACAGCTGGCCTTCTGAAGTCTTTGACCCAGGGACCCCCAGCCAGGTTGCTGAGCCATCACAGGCACAGAAGCACCTTTTCCAAGTCACCTCTTCCCAGAGCGTTTCCCTCCTGTAATTCTGGGTCTTACCCTTTGGCAAGTCACATATCCTCATGCAAACATGTCAGAGTGGCCCAGAGAAAGCTGCTTGCCTGTGACTCCCCACTCATGGTCACATCTCTTTCTTCTGAAACCCCTTGAACTCCCTATCGTTTTTCCAGTCTTTGAATATCTCTTTGATATGGAAATATTTGATTCTCTTGTATTCCTGCTAAAAATATGCCTGAAAATATTAAAGCAAGGATACTTTACAATAAGTGAGCCAGTCACAATGATCCATCTGGCCGTGTGTATATTTTTGTTTTTGACAATGTTCAGGCATGATGTGAAGTACATCCTGTAAAATCTGAGTATCATTCCTTATCTAGGATAACCACCTTTATGGAAATTCATTCAATGCCATGCTCATTCAAAATCAGAAAAACACTTAATTTACATACCACATAATACAGTGGTATATACATACGTTATTATCTTAAAATATGTAAAGTAGATGTTTCTATGAATTGTATATCATGCATTCAGTTTTCTGTACCATGAATGCTATTATTTAAATTAAACAATAGTAAGAACAACAAGAATAGGTACATGGCCATCACTAGGAACTAATACTAGAACTAGTCATATAATATTATGTGTTGAAAACATAAAACCATGATTACTAATCTTTTCATTAGTGATGGGTTTCTAGTTACCAGAAAAATTGGGAAGGTATTACTGAGTCTCCACATACATCAGACTGTTTTCTGACTATTGATGTCCTATGAGTTGGTACATAATCACAATCAATATCCCCAAGAGATATAGTAGTATGAAGTAAAATTTATATTTGTATTCAGATTGCTTCAGTTTTAACCTCTTGTATCCCAGACTCATCCCAGCTGGCACATTACAGTCATCCTGTCTCCTTAGGCTCCCCTTGGCCATGACGATTTTTAGATTTTTCCATATTTTTCATAATCTGCAAAGTTATGAGGGTACGGTTTTAGAATGTATTTTGTAGAATGATCCTTGTTTGGGATATGTCTAATGTTTGTTCAAATGCTTAGGCCAGAGTTACCGTGTTTTGGAGCAGAAGATCCAGAGGCATAATGCCATCCATAATGATCACTTCACATAAAGGTTGTTTACTCTGAAGATTGGGGTCTTTTGTGGTTCCATACAAATTTTAGGACTGTTCTCATTCTGTGAAAACTGCTGTTGGTATTTTGATGGAAATTGCATTAATTGTGTCAACTGCTTTGGGAAGTATAGAAATTTTCATGATATTTGTTCTTTCTATCCATGAGTATAGAATATCCTTCCATTTCTTTGTGTCATCTTGTAGTTCTTTCATCACTGTTTTACAGTTTTCAGAGAATAGGTCGCTTAGCACTTTGGTTAGATTTATTCATAGATACGTTATTATTTGGTGTACAACTGTAAATGGGACTATTTTCTTAGTTTCTCTTTCTACTGCTTCATTGTTGTCTAGAATTGCAACAGATTTCTGTACAATGATTTTGTATCCTGTGACATTGCTGAATTCATTTATCAGTTCTAGCAGTTATTGGGTACACTCCTTAGGGTTTTCTATATATAGTGTCATGTAATCTGCAAAGTGTGTAAGTTCCACTTCTTCCAGATTTGGATTTGTTTTTATTTTATTTTATTTTATTTTATTTTATTTTATTTTATTTTATTTTACTTTATTTTATTTTTACTTTACTTTATTTTATTTTACTTTATTTTATTTTGTTTTGTTTCATTTCGTTTGTCTGCTGGCTGTGACTTGGACTTCCAGTGATATTTTTATTAAAAGTGGTAAGACTAAACATTGTTTTCTGCTTCCTGACCTTAGAGGAAAAGCTCTCAGATTTTCCCCATTAAGGTTGATTATAACTACAGGGTTTTCATAGATAACCTTTATTAGTTTGATGTATGTTCCCGGTAAACCTACTTTAGGGGGGTTACAATCATGAATGGATGTTGTACTTTGTCAAATCCTCCTTTCTGCATGTATTGAAATGACCGTGTGGTTCTTTTCTTTTAACGATTCTTAATTTTGAGGGAGCGTGAGCAGGGGTGGGGCAGAGAGAGAAGGAGACACAGAATTCGAAGGAGGCTCTTGGCTCTGAGCTTTCAACACAGAGTCTGACGCGGAACTAGAACTCATGAATCATGAAGTCATGACCTGAGCTGATGTCAGACTGTTAAAGGATTGAGCCACCCAGATGTCCTGATCATATGGTTCTTATCCTTTCTCCTGTTGATATATTGTATCACATTGATTGATTTGCGAATATTGAACCACCTTTGTAGCTTGGCAATAAATCCCACTTAATTGTAGGATATACTTACAGTTGTTATATCTTCTTTTTGGATTGTACTCTTTACTGTTATATAGGGTCCTCCTCTGTCTCTTGTTATGTACTTTTTTTAAGTGTATTTTTTCTGATTCAATTATTGCTACTCCAGCTTTCTATTGACATTCAATTGTGTGATGTTTCTCTATCCTCTCACTATCATTCTTGAGGTGTAAAATGGGTCACTTGTAGGCATCTAAATCTGTTTTGTTTTTTCATCCATTCTTACACCCTACGTCTCTAGATTGGAGCATTCACTCCATTCACCTTCAAAGTAATGATTGATATGTATGTACGTATTGTCATTTTATTGCCTGTTCTGTTGTGGTTTCTTATGATTTTCTCTGATCCTTTCTTGCCTTTCTTTCATGTTTTGCTTATTTTCTTTAGTGATATATTTTGATTTCTTTATCTCTATTCTTAGCATATTTATGACTGGTTTTAGTATATAGTTACTGTTAGGTGTTTATATAACCTCTTCTGTATTTAGCAGTTTGTATTAAGTTGATGGTCATTTACCTTTGCACCCATTATTTTCTCCTCCCTAGGTTTTTGGTAGATGTTATTATATTTCAAATCCATTTCTCTGAGTTCCTTACTTGATTTTTTCTAGAAACTTTCATGTTTTACTTGATGTGTCTTCTACATCTATACTGTCACTGTTGGTCTTGCCTTTCGACTCAAAGAATCCCTCTTAATATTTCTTGCAGGACTGGTTTAGTGGTACAAACTCCTTTAGTTTTGTTTGGGCAAGTCTGTGTCTCCTTCATCCTGAATGATAGCCTTGCTGTATAGAGTATTCTTGGCTGCTGATTTTTCCATTCAGCACTTTGAATATGTGATGTCACCTGCTTCTGGCTTGCCAAGTTTCTGTTCAGAAATATGTAGCTAGCCTTATGGGTCTTCCCTTCTAAGTTAAGGACTCTTTTGCTGCTTTTAAGAGTTTTTTTTTTATTGTCACTGTAATTTGCAAGTTTGGTTACAATATGTTTGTGTGTTGGCCTGATTTTGTTGATTTTGATGGGATTTCTCTAACCTCCTGTAGGTGGATGTTTGTTTCCCTCCCCCAATTAGGTAAGTTTTCAGGTATTATTTCCTCAAATAAATTTTCTGCCCCCTTTTCTCTTCCTTCTGGGACTCGACAATATGAACATTATTATGTTGGCTGTAGTCACTGAGTTCCCTTAGTCTCATCTCACGTTGCAGAATTCTGTGCTCTCTCTTTGGTTCAGTGTGATTAATTGCCATCACTCAGTCTTTGATGTCACTAGTTTGTTCCACTGCTTCTTCCATCCCTCTGTTCATTCCAGCAAGCGTGTTTCTCCTTTATTGTGTCCTCAACGTCTACTGTGTTATATCTTATCTCTATGTCAGGGTTCTCACTGTTCTACTCATTTCACAACTCCAATGAGTATCCTTATGATCATTGCTTTAAGTTCTTTCTCAGATACGTTACTTATATCTCTTTGGCTTAGATCTCTGGCTATGGCTTTGACTAGGTCTTTCATTGTGGATAAACATCTCTGTGTGTCCATTTTGTCTGTCTCTCTGGCTCTATTTCTCTGTGTTAAGAAACTCAGCTGTGCCTTCTGCTCTTGAAATTAATCATGTTATGAAGAAGAGGTCCTGGAGTCTTCAGCAGTGCATGTCTCCATTTATGGGACCTGGACCTTCAGGGGGATATCATATGGGTATTGCTCACGGCCTGCTGTTGTGTCTGGGTTACTTTTCCTTTTAGCGCAGGTGTCTGCACTTATTACGTGCCTGTTGTGGGCTGTGCTTGCTCGCAGTGGTGTTAGTGGGACCCAGAGAGACCAGCTGTGGGGTGTTATGCCCACTGGGTAACTTGGGAGCAGGGCAGGAGTGTTAACAAAATTGCACAGGGCTACTAGTCCTATGCCAGGTTTCCCGATATCCTTTGGTGGCTGGGGGTTGTGGACCAGTGGTGGAAGCTAGGGGCTTGAGGATATGCACAGAGTGTGTTGGTGCCTGGGGACATGTGGCTGGGTGAGACAGATGAGGGTGCCTGGATGTGCACAGCTGGGTGAGGTGCAGATGTGCACAGCGTGCTATGGCAGCTATGCATGCAGCTTGTCAGACAGGGTGCCCTTGTTGTTTTAAGAATGGTTGCTCTGAGACCAGCAGGCTTGGTGTCGTGAATTCCCCAGTGAAACTTTGGCACTGGCGCACTGCCAACAGGTTAGGTAGCAAGTGTCTATGCAGCCTCACTCTCTGGTGGGTGCTTCTATGCTTATTCTTGGAGGCTGGGGGAGAAGAATGGTGCCTGTGAGCTCCCTCATTATTTGAGAAGTCCTCCAACACATTCAGGAATCAGCATGAATACATCTGTCTCCTGTGGCTTCGGAATTGTGTAAAATGACATGTTTACATTGCCTCTCTACACAGGCAGGGATCTGGCTACCACTCATCCTCCTGGATCACCCAGTGCTGGGTCAGCTGACCTAAAAAGCTTCAGGATCTAAACTCAAGAGAATTCAGAACTTCTGGGTTTTAATGCCCAATGTTATGGAGATTAGTCTTCCCTGTGTAAGCTCCCTGGTGTGAGGGCTCACTTTTTCTGCCCATTCTGCAGGCAGCCAGACTCCTTTTCTGACCTTCCTAACCTTTCTGATGCAGCTTCTATTTAGGTGTGGAGTTTGTTCTGCCAGTCTTTGGATTGATCTCTGTTTCATGGACTTGGATGTGGAAGTTATGTAGTTGAAAACATGGGACAGGGTGAGCTCAGGGTTCTTTTACTCTGCTATTATTAATTTTTGAAATGTCTTATTATTTTTGATTTTTGAGACATGGGCAGACAGACTACTATCACCCATTCACTTCAGGATTAGAAAAGAACGTTCCCACATTTGCTTCTAGTATTTTGTGCTTTGAGACTCTCTTTAATGAGGTATAATTTACATAAAACAAATAGCCTCAAATTAAAGGGTATAATTTGATGAGACTTGATCTCATGGGTACAGCACCATGAAGTCATATGGTTTCTCTCTAAACCTTAAATCATGATCTCTTTGTGTCTAGCGCTAGTGTTGCTTTTGAGTAAGGAAAGTGTGTGTGTGTGTGTGTGTGTGTGTGTGTACATACACATATATATTTACCTTTTCAGATATTGCCCACGTATCCGAATACCTGCACTGGGGTACCTACCTCCTTTTCTGATAGACTGTGTTCCCGTAAGTATTGCAGTCGGTGTACCTTTGGACTTTATCCTGTGTTGTATCTTTCAGTCTATTCACTTAATTTCATTGCAGTTCTTCAATGCTTAGGGATTCATAATTGGATTGATTTTCACTAAATGGTACGAGTGCAGTTCCAATCATGACAGAAAGCACATGCTTCCTGTGTTAGGTACTTAAGAGCAAGGCAGATAACGTGGGCACTTGAGCTGAGAATGTCACTCTATTTGCCAGCCCTCTTCCCTTCCCTGGGAGACAAGGATCTCTTTTGGTCACTCAGAAATGTCGGTGAAGTCAGCAGAGAAGGGTCACTTCTCTTCTCTTCCATTTGTCTCTCAAACTCCCTGTCACTACCTTCTGCCTGTCCCTTTCCCTGACTCAATCCCCCAGACCCACTGCTCCACTCCAGCCATAATCAGAGTGTCCTCCAGCTGTTGGCCTCTGCTCTGTCCATCGCTCAGTGAGGAAACTGCAGGAGGATTATGTAGTTCATGGGTCTGACAAGAAATCTCTACTCCTCAGAGTCCTCCTACACGTGGTGCTGTCTGTGGAGACCTGGCATCCTGGGCGTGGGTCTGACCCTCACTCCTCTTCACAGTCAATGCTGGTCCCTCATCCTTCTCCACCATTAGAACATAGCCATTTCCTAAGGACAGATACCTGTCTATCTGACCCCAAGGCACCATGGAGTCAGGGAATATTTCCAAAATAATTGAGCATAAGCACCCCATCAATCTAGATATAGGAAGTTTCCATCACCCCGGAAAACTTCCTCGGGCTCCCCTGCACAAAGGGTGATCTTGCTTCTATCCTCCGTCACCACCATTTCTGCCACTTTGTTACCTGTGTGTACAGGAACCCCACTGTGTGCACTCGATGGGGGAGTGAGAGTAGATGGTCCCAGAAGCAGACTCTGACACAGAGACAAGACGATGAAAGGTGGATTAGGGGACAGTAGGAAGGACAAACTGTAGGGTGCATGATGGGCAGGGAAACCATTTAGGTAGATCTGACATCTTATTAAAATGTGTATATAATCACCATAGTCTTTCACCGTGCACAGTCCTCTTCAAATTTCAAAAGATTTGTCCTATAGGCAAAGAGATTTTGGTTTTATGTTTTCCTACATGCATTCTGTCTTCTGTAGTTTATCTGTGGCATCAAATGAATACTTTAGTGTGTGGCTGCATCTGTGAGATTACGTGTAATAGAAAATGATTGTCTTCAGATCTAGGTCTCTGAATGTACACATTCTCATAATTATCTTTTCTTTCATTGTGTGACAAGGCCCAAATTTTAATAGAAAAACGAGGGACTGATTTTTCAAAACAGTGATTCCCACTCCCTGAGCTGAGTTGTTAACAGTCTTAGTTTAATGAACTCCTGTGACCATCTTTTTTGGAGGATCATTGTGTGGAGATATCTTCATTGAAACTGTGAGAAGCGTGAGGGGACACTTCCCAGAGATTTTGCAGATGCTTTATGCACTGAATGTCTCTTTTTCTCCTGTTCTTAGAAACAAATATTACCCCTGTTTTCACAGATAACACAGCTGAGGCTCTGTGTAGGTCCCACTGAGAACTGGTATTAGGGCTGAGACCGCAGGAACACAGGCAAAGCCTCAGGATATTGTGAGAGAAGTTTGAGGAGATGCAAAGCTATAGTCAGGGTGATGACAGGGGTCCAGCAGGGGTGGCATCTGGCCAGCTCTGAACTGTAGGTTGACCCAGGCTGAAGGCCAATGCAGGCACTCAGCTGATCTAGATTCTGTCTCCACTTTGAGTCTCACTGAGGGATATGAACTTGGGCATACAGCATTTTCATAAGACCAAGTTAAATTCCCCATATCTCCAGGGTTTTTCCCCCCACAAATATCCAGAACCTTCAGGAAAATCCAGGGAGACAACAATCTTTTTAGATGATTACCTGCGTGCACTTTGGCAACACACTGACATTTTGGAGATGAACACTGCATTGTGCACTGAGCGATCCCACATAGCAGTTCTGTATGGACCTCAGACTCCCTGCTCAGGCTGTGGCCAGGAATGACCTCCAACTGCATCTAGCTGACTCCAACACCCTCCTCTCTGCACCTCCTCAAACTCTGCTTACTGTGCTCAACTTCCCTTCTATTCCTGTATGATGCAAGGTTCCCCCATTTTTGTACTGGATCCTTCACTGGTTTTTCCATTATGGTGATCACAAGGTCTGCATCGTTTAATGACTATCCCTCTTTCACACAGGAAACCTGATGCTCTAAAAGTTAGGGGGGCGCCTCATTCTTTACAGAACTCAAAACACTGTGTCTCCAAAATACGCACCAGTACTGCTGATACGTCTGCTTTTGTGTAAAACATCCTCTTTCATTTGACAAGAGAAACATATAGCTCACTGTATTACAGGGACATGACACTGCCCATTGTATGTATGTCCTGAGAAACTTGAGATATGCTACAGTGTCCTCAGGCAGTTTGTAGTTGGATTGCCAAGACTCACAACCATTGCTACATCATTGCCACAAAGTCAATCATGAAGAAGATGAATATACTTTACCAGCCACTCATCCAGTTCAGGTCATCTTAACAAATATAGTAGATGGAGGAGCTGGTGGAGGAGGGGGGTGTGGCCTATAGCCCATGACTGGTGGTGAAGAGTGGTCCATGGGGTACAGCCTGCAAGGCGATCCTGGGAAAGGACCAGGCCTTCTTGCATACAAAATAGCCTGCAGAAAAGAAATGAGAAGTATGTTCATAGGACCAAACAGAGTGCCAACACCAGCAAAAAGTGGAAACCCAAAGAAGCAGTGCTCATATCCTACTAGCTTCCCCACCACCAGGTTCCAAGATGGCAACAGCAGCGCCAAAATCTCTACGCATACTTTGGGTTCCACTTACAGCTTTGGGGTGGGGAATGGATGTGATTGGGATAAACTATTGTCTCCACATGTCTGGAAAGGTAGAAACAGCAAGGGTCCTTTTCCTAGAAGATTTATAGACTGAACCCCAAATTAACAAAGTAGCATATTCCAGATAGGAAGACATCTGTGTCCAGGATCACCATCCACCCTTCATCCTGCTCCACCACAGAGGCTGTTTATGGTGTATCTGAAGAACTACAGAATGAGAAGGAATGACAATGCCAGTGTCCACACATGGAATCATAGCCCTCGTGGCTCAAAGCTCTGCCTCTAAGCCCCTGCCTGTGCCCAAACTACTTATGTCCCAACAATGGGTTCTCCTCCTCTCTGGAAGTGCTATCCATGGGCACAGAGACACATGGGAAGATGGGGATCCTGAGGGCCTCCTGAGGGCCTGCAGAGGACCTGGGAAAGCATGTTCTTAGAGAAACGGGTAACCTATACATGTTAGTTGGTTTCAGCTAATTTATTTTACTTCGGAGGTACTTCTCAGCTTAAGTGTAGTACACTTTGCAGGGTAATTGTGTCCACTGGAGAAATGAGCTGAAATTCTAAAAGGCAAAATTAACACAAATTCACTTTGATGTCTCGTGTAAGTTTCCATGTTTTAGCTGTACCTGTGACACAGGACACGAGAGAACATGCTCATGTGAACACAAGTGAAGGACACGGTGGGGAGTTGCCACACAAGTAATTTTGAATTTTTTCTCTTCACAACTTAAGTTTCAGTGCATGTTTTCTATGAAAAATATGCCACATCTTATAGTTCAGAGTATTTATGCCCAGGGCACACCTGAAGGGATTCTGCGCAGCATGTTTACCAAAATGCTGATGGGTATGAAATTTACTTTGTCTAAGACCATTCTAAATGACACATACAAAAATAAAAGTTGGAGTGAAGGGAGTTCGCCTTTTCAAATTGTAAGGATACCCACAGATTTTTCTGACCACAGTAAAACCCTCGATAGAAGGAAACAGGAGGGGAAGAAACAGCAAGAGCAATGATTCCACATTGAGGAGATCCACAAAGAATGAGGCAAGGTAGGAGACTTTCAAGTGGAGTGTGGTGTCATCCTCCTTGATTTATTCCTGGAAGACATTGGAAAAGCCCTATGGTCCCCACCCTTAGGCACGCTTAGCTGCTCAAGTTACCACAAACAGATGCCAGGTGGAAAACAGGGAAGCCCGAAGACTCGGGAAGCCCGAAGCCTGAAAACCCAAAAAAAGGTTTTGCATTTGGGAAAAAAACAAAAACAGCAGACCTACCGTACAACACACAAACCAGAGACAATGGCAGGAGAGTGTCCTGTACAGAAGGATGTGGCTGTCTGTAAAGACTTAGAACTGAAAATGGCCACAACATTTACTTTGTGCTTCTTGGCAGTTCTGGCAGAGCCAGTGTCGATGTCACTCTTGGGTGTGACACCTGCTTCTGGACCTGCAAAAAGCCCTAGAAGGGATGGAGGTTTATTCTGATTTGAGTAGACTGGAGATCAAAAAGAAAACACCCTCCCCTCACACTTCTGACAACTTAAACTCTTTGCCCCAGTCAGATCCCAAATCACATGCACAGGGTATCCCACATGCCTCCAGTGATCCCCAAGAAGAACTTGAAGAACCATCCCGTATAACTTGATAAACACCCCCTAAAAGCCCTGATTCAGATGTATTCATCATTCATCGAACAACTATGGATGGCTTGGGGCACAACTGGATGGACATACGTAACGTTGTGCCTCAGGCCTCACAGATCCCAGCACGTGGACTGTGTACAGGGCGTTTCTGCTGAAACGCTATGTCTGCTTTTCTGCATATGGCCCCATTCCTTCTCCACAAGAGACACCTGTACCAACACATGGTGGGGGGAAATGACAAAGATGAGATCCTAAGAAACTTGAGGAATGTGGTAATGGCAACAGACACATTCCCCTTGCATCACAATGGTCTGTGGTACTGCCTCTGCACCTTGGCCCAAGACCTAACAGCAACAAAAATAAGGTGAGTGTGTTTTACAAGTCAACTTCTAGTGCTCAGATCATCTTACCAAGTGTTGCAGGTGGAGGGGTTCCGGGTGGCCTCAGGGCCACTAAGGTTCAGGAGGTGGACGTGCCTAATTGTTCATGGGGGCGGGGCGTCTCTAGGATACGGCATGCAGAATCGTCCCGTTAACGGAGGAAGTCCCCAGGATCCAGACTGCCCTGCAGAACAGAAGTGACAGCTACATCCATATGCCAGAGAAGAGAACCAATACCAAAAGCAGCTGTAACCCAGAGTAGAATGTGTCAGCACCTGCCACCTTCTCTGCCACCAGGATCCAGGAGAGTAGCATCAGTACCTGAAAACTGTCCCTGCCACTGGATACCACCTACAGCTTGGGGTAGTAGATGCAAGAGGTTAACCTACTGCCACCACACATCACTGCCCATGTCTGCAGAAGTAAAATGGCAAGGGTCCTGTCCTAGAGGGTTAACAGAAGTAATTATACATTAATGAAGTAGCATTCTCCAGACAGGCAGCCATCAATGTCCAGGTTCACCCTGCATCCCTCCTCGATGGCGACTCCAGATGCTCTGCTTTTGGTATATTAAGAACACAAAGGGGCGCCTGGGTGGCTCGGTTGGGCGGCCGACTTCGGCTCAGGTCATGATCTCACAGTCTGTGAGTTCGAGCCCCGCGTCGGGCTCTGTGCTGACAGCTCGGAGCCTGGAGCCTGTTTCGGATTCTGTGTCTCCCTCTCTCTCCCCCGTTCACGCTCTGTCTCTCTCTCTGTCTCAAAAATAAATAAATGTTTAAAAAAAAAAAGAACACAAAAAAAATGAGTGGGAATAAACGGCTCATATTGTGCTCATGGAATCACAGCCACTCCTGGCAAAAAGTTCTGAAGCCAGACCCTCACTGTGCCTCCTCTGCTCCTCTCCCTGAGAAAGGAGTCTTCCCTCTTGAAGTGTTTTCAAAGGCCTCTGAGACCTCGGGAGTGGATGATGCCTGGAATCTTTCAGGGGAACGAGAGTCTTCTGTGAGGAACAAGTTACTTGTGAATATCTACAAAGTTCAGATGAGTTCATATTAATTCATAGGGAATTCTGACTTTAAGCATACTACAGGACACAGAGTAATTATGTGCAACAGAAAAAAAGAGGGAGAAATTCACATAACAGATTTCATGCATGTGTTTTGGTATAAAACTCACGGCCTGTGAAATTATGACCTGAGCTGAAGTTGGACGCTTAAACGACTGAGCCACCCCGGTGCCCCTTCTGTAGCTATTTTCAAATTTTACCTGCAGCTGCCAGCTGATTCTTCTTTGCCGCCAGTTCACAGTGTCATTTTCAGTTTCCTAAGATGGGAAAGATATATACACAGTAAGGAGGTCCAGAAGGTCCAGAAGATCCCCCTTTTTACCTCCCAGCACTCTTGAAGGCCTATGAAAATATCCCTTCCCCCACCTCTCCCATAAATGCACAGACTGACAACGTAATCAGAGAAATGAAGTGAACATCCCAATTAAGTTAAAGAAAATTAAACTGTCTCTGCCACGTCTCTGCTATTGGAAATTTCTAGTTCTCTATTTTCTCTCCTTTATCATAAAGTCATCAAATAACATTGTACTTTGTGCCTTCCCAGTGTTGGTCTTTTGTTTGAGATGGTGAAGACTCATTTCATCAGTGAGTGAAAAACCATATCTGACCAACTGTACCCATTAGGATGAAGCAGGGGATCATCACTAGTCTTACACCTCCATGGGGAGCCCTGATTCTCAGTCCAAAAGTTGTACCATGACACAGGCAATCACCTGAAAGACGACCTTCCAGGATATGGTTTCACTAACATTGCAGCTCACTCCCAGACATCGCTAGAGTTCAGGACTGCAACCCCTGCCTCAGCCTTCAAAAGGCCAATCTTAGAACAACATCATCTCCTGACGTACAACCTGATATGAACTGTCACAAATTTGGGTTTACTTCCAGGAAACAGATTTCAGATGGAAAACTCTCAACTTCATGGAGTCAAATCTACTTTAACAAGACTCATTCCATTGATAGTGAAGGCACCAAAAGTCAATGCTTGGCGTGGCTGGGTTGCCCTCAGACTATTTTCTTTGTGGTGTTGATTGAGACGGTTTCAACTTGACACTTGATGTATTCAAGAATGACATGCAAAATTGAAAATCTCTTAGAAAATGACACAAAAGCCCTAGACAGAGAAAGGCACATGCATTTCCTTCTGGCCTCTCAGGCAGCCCTGCAGCAAATGCTTTCTGGAGTGGTTGTAATGTAGTGGCTCTGTTGTAAGGGGTTGAAGATAGAGAGGTGGTCAGGGTGCTGTATCCACTCATAGAAAGAGCTTATGACTTAACAAGATGCCAGTGAGATAGAGCAAGCCCTAACCCCAGCTGTGGGAAGGACGAACATAAAGGTGAGTCTCCAGGGAAGAGAAGGAAGACTTCACTTTCCAACATGAGTGAGGGACTCTAAAGTACCCCATCTCCTCCTGAGAACAAAAGGAAATACTGTACAAAGGAGGAAACATGTGACTGAATGCACCAAATATCTAACAACCCCACGAAGACACACAAGACCAAGATGGAGAAGAAGGAAGTCCAGGACAAAGCCACCCTGGCAGTTGGACCCAAACTCCCTAGGACTCATCATTGATGTAGGGGGCATACATTTGAATGGCAAAGAAGCTGGACAACTTTATGGGCACAGACTTAGAAGTAAACAAATGTAGTTCAGGGGCGGCCAGCAAAGATGAGCCCTAGTGAAGCTGCAGGCTTTGGTCAGGACTCAGAAGTGTTACACTTAAAAACTCAGGGGACAGGAAACAATTTGAATTTCTGAGGGATTGGGCCTGCAGTGAACAATCTCACTGGTGGAATGGATGCAGGGATCCAGTACTGCTAGTACCCCTACCCACTTTCCAGAAAGCAACTTCCATTTTTTCTGCAGCAAGATAATTCAAGTTTTTTTCCCACACGTTTTTGACCCATGTCTGGTCCTGAACAAAAATGACCTAACTGCTGGGTGAAAAACAGTGTGATGTGACTGAAACCTACAGGATAATGTAGGTGGATCCAGAGTAGATCCAGATATTAAGGTTATTAATGATGGTACCTTCCCTCTTCCACCCCAAATATATGACACAATGTGTGACAAGCACTTAGGACAGAAAGGAAAATGCAGGTTACGTTACAGAAAGCAAGATAGGAAGGGAAGACACAATTCTACTGAATGCATTGGGAAAAAATACTCTGGACCCAGTTCCAAAAGAAATATAATTATCTCTACTGGCTGCCATGTTCTCCCATGCAATGCAGTCCTTGTGACGGTTCTCACATGAACATCTTACTTTTCTAAATTTTTTTTAACGTTTATTCATTTTTTGATAGAGACAGAGTGCGAGTTGGGGAGGGGCAGAGGGAGATATAGAATCCAAAGCAAGCTCCAGGCTCTGAACTGTCAGCACAGAGCCTGACGCAGGGCTTGAACTCAAGGACTGTGAGATCATGGACGTTCAACTGACTGTGCCACCCAGGTGCCCCCATCTTACTTTTTTGTAGGCACTGTTCTTTGTTCATAGAATTCTTCCAGGTTATGTGCTTTCTCCTTCAGCTGTTTGACTTTGCTTCCTTTGTGGCTTTCACAGACCTCAATGCATCACACTTGTCTTCCAGGGCCTTTTTATTTTCTGGAAAAAGAAAAAAAGTTGTTTTCTTGATAAACATGCACATGACCTGAGTCTTGATTTTGGTGAGACAGAAAAAGGGCAAGAACCATGAAGGCATGAAAGTATTCTTTCCCTTACCAATGCAAAGTCATTGCCATCATATGGGGATTTCTCCCCAACAGAAAATATACCTTCTAGTTGACAGTTATTGGACCTCAAGGTTCTTAGCTCTACATCCTCGAATTCAACATTTGCATTTTGTGGTTAAGGCAAACATGAGGAAAGACTTCCATGGAAAACTGATCACACAACAATTTGTACCTCACAAAGCAAGATCGTGCATTGCAATCAACAAACGCCTTGAGGCATGAATGTAACTAGAAGACAAAGATGGTGGAAAATAGTTCATGTCTAACAACTCATAAATGGCTTTCTTAGTGGTATACATATGTATGTATGTATGTATGTATGCGTGTTTATCCCCCCATTCACGTTGAAAATCCACTATTCAGAATTCAGAGAAAAAGAGACTATGGAGCACCTGGGTGGCTCAGTAAGTTGAGCATCAGACTCTTGATTTTGGGTCAGGTCATGATTGTAGGATCATGCGATCCAGACATGTGTTGGGCTCCACACTGAGCGTGAATCCTGCTTAAGACTGTCTTCCCCCTCTGCTCCTCTCTCCCACTTGCATGCCCCCCTCACTAAAATTAAAAAAAAATAATAAAGAATAATTTAAACACATTTTTTAAAAGGGAAAGGATTATACACTTTGGCTATCACCCTTTCTCTCTCAGCTATATTTGGGTATTTTCTACATATCTTGGAGGGCAGAGTTGAATGATGTGATAATTACCTAGTTGTGAAAATAAAAGATAACTCCTAGTTCTTGAAATAGCAAAACTCATCTTGGTGGTACTAGTAAAATTCCAGCTCATTGGTCGTAAAGAGTTTTGTCTCCCAGAGGCCCACTGTCTACTGTGGTAAACTGCAAGCCAATATGCTGTGCTCACTTCACCCAATGAACAAAAAGCCTCCAAAGCCAAATTACAGTAACATTCAGCACCCAACTCTTATCACTTACTGATTCTTCACATTTCTTTCTCTCTCTCTGAGTTTACAAGGTATCAAGTGCACTTTGAAGGGTATCATTTAAAATTTCATTAAAGTGGGTGCCTGGGGGGCACAGTCAGTTAAGCATCCGACTTCAGCTCAGGTCATCGTCTCGTGGTTTGTAAGTTTGAGCCCTGTGTCGGACTCTGCGCTGACAGCCCAGAGCCTGAGGCCTGCTTCGGATTCTGTGTCTCTCTCTCTGCCCCTCCCCCGCTCATGCTCTGTCTCTCTCTCTCTAAAATAAATAAACATAAATAATTTTATGTTTACTTGTACTCAACAAGCACAAAAAGATAGAGATCATACCGTGCATATTTTCAGACCACAATGTTATGAAACTCAAAATCAACCATAAGAAAAAATTTGGAAAGATAACAAATACTTGTAGACTAAAGAAAATCCTAATAAACAATGAATGGTGGAATGCAAGCTGCTGCAGCCACTCTGGAAAACACTATGGAGCCGCCTCAAAAAGCTAAAAAGAGAACTATCCTATGACGCAGCAATTGCAATACTAGGCATTTATCCAAGGGATACAGGTGTGCTGTTTCAAAGGACACATGCACCTCCATGATTATAGCACCACTATCAATAATAGCCAAAGTATGGAAAAAGCCCAAATGTCCACTGATGGATGAATGGATAAAGAAGATGTGGTGTGTGCGTGTGCGTGTGTGTGTGTGTGTGTGTGTATGTATATATATATTCATTCAAAAAGAATGAAATCTTGCCATTTGCAACTATATGGGTGGAACTGGAGGATATCATGCTAAGTGAAATAAGCAGTTAGAGAAAGACAAAAATCATATGACTTTACTCATAGGAGGACTTTAAGAGACAAAACAGACGAACATAATGGAAAGGAAACAAAAATAATATAAAAACAGGGAGGTGCACAAAACAGAAGCGCACATATAAATATGGAGAAGAAACAGAGGGTTACTAGTGGGTTTGGAGGGGGGCTAAATGGGTAAGGGGCACTAAGGAATCTATTCATTAAATAACTGTTGCACTGTATGATAACTAATTTGGATGTAAATTGTAAATAATAAACTAAAATTAAAAAAAAAAAGAATGAATGGGTGAACCAAGAAGTTAAAGAGAAAATTAAAAAGTACATGGAAGCCAATGAAACTGATACCACCACAGGCCAAAACCTCTGGGATGCAGCAAAGGTAGTCATAAGAGGAAGTTTATAGCAATCCAGGACTTTGTAAAGAGGGAAGAAAGGTCTCAGATACACAACCTAACCTTATACCTTAAAGAGATGAAAAAAAGATCATCAAATAAAAACCAAATCCAGCAGAAGACAAGAAATGATAAAGATTACAGCAAAAATCAATGCTATTGAAACTGAAAACAAAAATAAGAACAAACAACAACACCCCCCACCCACACACACACAAAGAGTAGAAGAGATCAATGTAATCAGAAGCTCGTTCTTTGAAATCATTAACAAAATTAATAAACCACCAGCCAGCTGGATCAAAAAGAATAAGGACCCAAATAAATAAAATCAAGAATGAAAGAGGAGAGATCACAACCAACACAGCAGAAATACAAACAAGAATAAGAGAATATTATCAGCAATTATATACCAATAAAATGGGCAATCTGGAAGAAATGGAAAAATTCCTAGAAATATACAAACTATGAAAACTGAAAGAGGAAGATATAGAAAATTTGAACAGACCCATAACCAGTAAAGAATTGAATTAGTATTCAAAAATCTCCCAAAAAACAAGAGCCTAGGGCCAGATGGCTCTCCAGGGGAATTCTACCAAACATTTAAGGAAGAGTTAAAACCTATGCTCTTGAAGCTGTCCCAAAAATAGAAATGGAAGAAAAATTTTGAAACTTTTCCTATGAATCAGTATTACCTGGATTCCAAAACTAGACAAAGATCCCACTAAAAAGGAGAAGTATAGACCAATTTTCATGATGAACATGGATGCAAAAATCTTCCACAAGATATTAGCCAACCAGATCCAACAATACATTTAAACTTTATTCACCACGACCAAGTGGGATTTATACCTGGAATGCAAGGCTGGATCCATATCCACAAAATAATCAATGTGATTCATCACATCAATAAAAGAAGGGGCAAGAGCCACATGATGCACTCAATAGATGCAGAGAAAGCATTTGACAAAATACAGCAACCTTTCTTGATAAAAGGATTCCACCAAAAAACTGCTAGAAATGATCCATGAATTCAGCAAAGTGGCAGGATATAAAATCAATGCACAGAAATTAGTTGGATTCTGTACACAAAAAATGAAGCAACAGAAAGAGAAATCACAGAATCAATCCCGTTTACAATTGCACCAAAACCCACAAAATACCTAGGAATAAATCTAACCAAAGAGGTGAAAAATCTATACACTGAAATCTATAGAAACATTATGAAAGAAATTGAAGATGACCTACACATAAAAATGAAAAACATTCCATGCTCCTGGATAGGAAGAACAAATACTGTTAAAACGTCAATAGTACCCAAAGCAATCTACATATTCAATGCAATACCTATCGAAATAACACCAGCATTCTCTACAGAGCTACAACAAAAAAATCCTTCAATTTGTATGGAACCAGAAAAGACCCTGAATAGCCAAAGCAATCTTGAAAAAAGAAAAACAAAGCAGGAGGTATCACAATCCTGGACTTCAAGCTGTATTACAAAGCTGTAATCATTAAGACAGTAGGGTACTGGCACAAGAACAGACACCCAGATCAATGGAACAGAATAGGAACACAGAATTGGACCCACGGATGTATGGCCAACTAATCTTTGACAAAAAGGAAGAATATCCAATGGAATAAAGACAGTCTCCTCAGCAAGTGTGCTGGGAAAACTGGACAGTGATATGCAGAAGAATGAGCCTGGACCACTTTCTCACACAAAAAGACACTCAAAACGGATGAAAGACCCAAATGTAAGATAGGCAGCCATCAAAATCCTCAAGGGGAAAGGAGGCAAAAACCTCTTAATGTTGGCGTCCACAACTTCTTACTCAACATGTCTCCAGAGGCAAGGGAAACAAAAGCAAAAATGAACTCTTAGGACCTCATCAAAATAAAAAGCTTCTGCACAGAGAAGGAAACAATCAGCAAAACTAAAAGGCAACCAAAACAATGGGAGAAGATATTTGCAAACGCCATATGAGATAAAGGATTAGTATTCAAAATGTATAAAGAACATACCAAAGTCAACACCCAAAAAACAAGTAATTCAGTGAAGAAACGGGCAAAGACATGAGCAAACACTCCTCTAAGGAAGACATCCAGATGGACAACCGACACATGAAAAAATGCTCAACATCACTCATCATCAGGGAAATACAAATTAAGACCAAAATGAAACACTCCCTCACCCCTGTGAGAATGGCTAACATTAACAATGCAGGCAACAACAGATGTTGGCGAGGAAATGGAGAAAGAGGAACTCTTGCACTACTGGTGGGAATGCAAACTGGAGCAGCCACTCTGGAAAACAGTATGTAGGTTCCTCATAAAATGAAAAAGAGGACTATACTACAACCTAGCAGTTGCACTATTAGGTATTTATGCAAGGGATACAGATATGCTATTTCGAAGGGAAAGGTGCTCACCAAAGTTTATAGCAGTACTATCAACAATAGCTAAAGTATGAAAAAAGCCCAAATGTCCATCGATGGATGAATGGATAAAGACGTGGTATATATACATATACATATATACATAGTATATATATGTATATATATGTATGTATATATGTACATGTGTGTATAAATATATACATATATGTATGTATATATACATACAAATGGACTATTACTTAGCCATCAAAAAGAATAAAATCTTGCCATTTGAAACTACATGGATGGAGAGCCTCCTGGGACCTAACACTAACCGTAACCATAACCCTAACCATGACCCTCACCCTACACTTAACCCTATCTAGCACACTAACTGTAAACCAGATCCACTGTCGCGCATGTGCCCTCACTTCAGCCCTCCATGGAATTCACCACACTGGTGTCACTTCGGCCTTAGCAACTTCCCTGTACCGAACCCTGACCCTTGCTAAGTGTCTATTCCCATGGGGACCCATTCCAAAGTCTGACAACAGCACGCACACAGGTTCGAGAATCGGTGCATAAATACTCGGCATGGATGTGGAACATCACCATGTCATTTCCAAACGCAATTGCAGTTGCACGACAGGATTTCTGAGGCCTATTCCAAAGGTGGCCCAAACATATCTCTGACCTTGGATCCTAAGAACTGATACTGAACGGCACGCTCCCTTAGGTACTCCACTCAGCCCTTTGGGCAGACAACTGCACTGTTATGGGTTCAGTGCCTGGAGCCTCCTGGGACCTAAACCTAACCCTAAAGGTGACCCTAACCATAACCCTCAACTTACACCTAACCCTATCTCTAACTGAACCCTATAGTTGACCCCACCCTTGCAAGGGACCTCAACCCAGCCCTCGAGGGAGATCATGAGACTGGATTGGCCCTGTCGGCTTCCATAGACTGAACCCTAACCCGAGCTAAGGCTGTCTCCCAATGGGGACCCAATTCTAAAATCTGATAACAGCACGCACACAGGTTCGAGAATCAGTGCAACAATACTCGGCATGGAACAAGGAACATCACCATGTCATTTCAAATGCGCGACTGCAGCTGCACCAGAGGATTCCTGAGGCCTACCTGAAGGGTGGCCCATACATTTGTCTGGCCTTGGAAACCAAAGACTAATCCTGACCGGCCCCTTCCCTAACCCTTCCCTTATGTCCTCCACTCAGCCCTTCGTGGAGACAATTGCTCTGATGTGCGTTCAGTGCGTGGACTTGCTGGGACCGAACCCTAACCCTAATTGTAACCCTAATTGTAAACCTCAACCTACCCCTAACCCTATCTCTAACCCGAAGACTATACTTGACCCGCACACTTGCATGGGCACTCAATTGAGCCCTCCAGTGAGAACATGAGACTGGAGCCTCTTCGGCTGTGGCAACATCGCTGGAACGAACTCTAACCTTGGCTAAGACTCTGTCCCCACTGGGACCCATTTCCAATGTCTGACAACAGCTCGCACACTGGTTCAAGAATGGGTCCAGAAATAGTTGGCATGGAAGGTGGAACATCACCATGTCACTTCCAAAGCGTGACTGCAGCTGCACGAGAGGATCCTGAGGCTTACCCAAATGGTGGCCCATACATTTGTTTGGTCTTGGAACCCAAATACAAAGACTGACGGGCACCCTCCCTTGTGTACTACACTCAGCTCTCCGGGTTGACACCTGCTCTGTTTGGGTTCAGTGCCTGAGCCCCGTGGGACCTAAACTTAATCCTAACAGTAACCCTAACTATAAACATCACCCTACACCAAACCCTATCTATCTCACTAAGTCTATACCAGACTCACAGCCATGCATGTGCCCTCACTTCAGCCCTCCATGGAATTCACAACACTGGAGTCGCTTCAGCCCTGGTGATGTCCCTGGAACAAACCCTAACTCTATTTAAGTGTCTCTCCCCATGGGGAACCAAATCCAAAGTCTGACAACAGCACACACAAGGTTTAGAAAATAGGTGCAGAAATACTTAACGTGGAAGGTGGATTATCACCATGTTATTTCCAACCCTGACTGCAGCTGCACTACAGGATTCCTGAGGCCTATTCAGAAGGTGGCCCATACGTCTCTCTGCCTTTGGATCCTAAGGAATGATACTGACCGGCACCCTCCCTTGTGTACTCCACTTAGCATTTGGGGATACAACTGCTGTACTGTGGGGTCAGTGCCTGGAGCCTCCAGGGACCTAACCCTAACCCTAACTGTAACCTAACCATAACCCTCACACTACAACTAACCCTATCTATAACACTAACTCTAAACCAGATCCACAGCCACGCGTGTTCCTGATTTCAGCTCTCCATGGAGTTCACAACAGTGGTGTCGCATCATCCATGGCGACGTCCCAGGACTGAACCATAACCCTAGCTAAGGCTCTATCCATGGGAACCCAATTCCAAATCTGACAAGAGCATGCACACTGGTTCAAGAATCGGTGCAGAAATACTCGGCATGAAAAGTGGAACATCATCATGTCATTTCCAAAGAGGGAGTGCAGTTGCACAAGAGGATTCCTGAGGCCTATGGAAAAGGTGGCACATATATATCTCTTGCCTTGGGCCAAAAGACTAATCCTCACTGGCAACCTCCATTGTGGACTCCACACAGCACTTTGTGGAGACAACTACACTGTTGGGCATTCAGTGCCTGGAGACTACTGGGACCTAACCGTAACCCAAACCGTACCCACTAACCATAACCCTCATGATACACCTACGCCTATATCTAACCCTACCCTACACTTGACCCACACCATCTCATGTGCCCTCAATTCAGCCCTCGAGGGAGATGACGAAACTGGAGTTGCTTCGGCCCTGGCCACTACCCTGGACCAAAACCTAACACTAGCTAAGTCTGTCTCCAAATGGGGACGCAATTCCAAATCTGACAAGAGCACAGACAAGGGTTGGAGAATCACTGCAGAAATACTCGGCATTGAACGTGGAAATCACGTCATTTCCATAGCATGATTCCACCTGTAAGAGACAATTCCTGAGCCCTACACGAAGGGTCCTCATATATCTGTCTGGCCTTAGAACCCCAAGACTAATCCTGAACAGCACCCTCTCTTGTGCCCTCAACTCATCCCTTCGGGGAGACAAATGCACTGCTGTGGGTTCAGCGCCTGGAGCCTACTGGGACCTAACCCTAACCCTAACCAGAACCCTCAACCAAACCTAACCCTATCTCGAACCTTAACCCTACACTTGATCCGCACCGTCGCATGGGCCCTCACTTCAGCCCTCGAGGGAGATCATGAGACTGAAGTCGCTTCAGCCCTGGAGCCGTCCCTGGACCGAACCTGATCCCTAGCTAAGGCTCTCTCCCCATGGGGACCCAATTCCAAAGCGTGACAACAACATGCATGCGGGTTTGAGAATCAGCGCAGAAATACTTGGCATAGAAGCTGGAACATCACCATGTCATTTCCACAGCATGACTGTAGATGCACGAGACGATTCCTGAGACCTACCCAAAGTGTGGCCCATACATTTGTCTGGCCTTAGAAACCAAACACTACTCCTGATCGGCCCCCTTCATTGTGTATTCCACTCAGCCCTTTTTGGAGACAACTGCTCAGCTGTGGGGTCAGGGTCTGGAGCCTCCTGGGACCTAACCCTAAACATAACCCTAACTGAAACCCTCAATGGACATGTAACTGTATCTATCTCAATAAGTTTACACAACACCCCCATCCCTGAACGTGCCCTCACTTCAGGCCTCCATGGAATTCACAACACTGGTGTCGCTTTGGCCCTGCCAACTTTACTGGACTGAACCCTAACCATAGTTAAGGCTCTCTTCCAATCGGTATCCAATACCAAAGTCTGACAACAGCACACACACAGGTCCGAGAATCGGTGCAGACACACTCAGCATTGAACTTGGAACATCACCATGTCATTTCCAAAGCACGACTGCAGCTGCACGAGAGGATTCCTGAGGCCTAACCAAAGGGTGACCCATACATTTGCCTGGCCTTGGAACCAAAGACTAATACTCTTCAGCACCCTCCCTTGTATACTCCACTAAGCCCTTCAGGGAGACAATTGCTCTGCTGTGGGGTCAGTGCCTGGAATCTCCTGGGATTTAAACCTAACCCTACCTGTAACTCTAACCACAGCCCTCACCCTACACATAAACCTATCTATCCACTAAGTCTACACCAGAAACACAGCCGCGCATGTGACCTCACTTAAGCCCTCTATGGAATTCACAAGAATGGTGTGGCTTCAGCCGTGGTGATGTGTTTGGACTGACCCCTTATCCTAGGTAAGGCTCTCTCCACATGAGGACCCAATTTCACAGTGTGACAACAGCATGCACACAGGTTTGAGAATCAGTGCAGAAATACTCGGCATGGAACCTGGAACATCACTATGTCATTTCCAAAGCACGACTGCAGCTGCACGAGAGGACTCCCGAAGGCCTACACGAATAATGGCCCGTACGTTTGTCTGGCCTTGCAACCCAAAGACTAATCCTCTCTGGCACCCTACCTTGTGTACTAGAGTGAGTCCTTCAGGGAGACAACTGCTCTGTGGTGGGGTCCATGCCTGCAGACTCCTGGGAACTAACCCTAACCCTAACCCTATCCATAACCCTCAATGTACACCGAACCCTAACTCGAACCCTAACCCTACATGTGACCTGCCCCCTCGCATGGACCATCAAATCAGCCCTTGAGGGAGATCACGAAACTGGAGGCGCTTCAGCCCTGGTGACGTCCTTGGAACGATTCCTGACCCTAGCTAAGGCCTTTCCCCATATACCAAATACCCAATACCAAAGTCTGAAAACAGCACACATCCTGGGACCTAACCCTAACCGTAACCCTAACCTATAACCATCAAACTACACCTAACCTATCTATCTCACTACATCTACACCAGACCACAGCCGTGCATGTGCCCTCACTTAAGCCCTCCATGGAATTCATAACATAGGTTTCACTTAAGTCCAGGCGACGTCCCTGGACCAAACCCTAACCCTAGCTATGACTCTCTCTCCATGGGGACCCAATTCCAAAGAGTGACAACAGCACGCACACGGGTTTGAGAATCCTTGCAGAGATGTTTGTCATGGAAACTGTAACATTCACCATGTTATTTCCAAAGCGTGACTGCAGCTGCATGAGAGAAATCCTGAGGTCTACACGAAGGGTGACCCATATATTTATCTCCCTTGGAAACTTAAGACTATTCCTGAATGGTACCTGCCCTTGTATACTCTACTCAGACCTTCAGGGAGACAACCACACTGTTGTGGTTTCAGTGCCTGGAGCCTCCTGGGACCTAACCCAAACCCCAACCTTAAACATAACCCACAACCTACACCTAACCGAATCTCTAACCCTAACCCTAAAATTGACACGTACCCTCGCATGGGCCCTCTATTAAGCGCTCGAGTGAGATCACGAAACTGGAGTCGCTTCGGCCCTGATGACTTTCCAGACCGAAACCTAACCCTAGACATGGCTCTCTCCCCTGGAACCCAATTCCAAAGTGTGACAACAGCACGCACATGGATCTGAGAATCGGTGTAGAAATACTTGACAAGGAAGCTGGAACATCACCATGTCATTTCCAAAACGTGACTGTAGCTGCACGAGAGGATTCCTGAGGCCTACCCTAAGGGTGGCCCATACATATGTCAGGCCTTTGAACACAAAGACTAATACTGCCTGGCACCCTCTCTTTGTACTCCATTCAGCCCTTTGGGGAGACAACTGCACTGCTATGGGTTCAGCGCCTTGAACCTCCTGGGAACAACCCCGAACCCTACCCTAAACCTAATCAGAAACCTCAACTGAAACAGAAACCTAACTCAAACCTAAATGTTCCAATTGCTCCGCATCTTCGTATTGGTGCTCACTTCAGACCTTGAGGGAGATAACGAGACTTGATTAGCTTAGAGCTGGTGACTTCTTGGACCGACCCTACCCCTAGATAAGGCTCTCTCCCCATTGGACCCAATACCAACGTATCACAACACCACACGCCTGTAGAAAAGAAGCAGTGCAGCATCACTCGGAATAGAACATGGAACATCACCATGTTGTTTCCAAGGCCCAGTTGCAGGTGCCAGAGAGGATTCCAGAGGCCTAACCGACCAGTGTCACATACAGTTGTCTGGCCTTATAACCCAAAACCAATCACTAACCGGCACCCTCCCTTGTGCCCTCAGGTCAACCCTTTGGGGAGACAACTACACTGCTTTGGGTTCAGCACCTGGAGCCTCCAGGGACATAACCCTAACCCTAACCCTAACCCTTCGGGGAGATTACTGCAATGCTGTGGGTTCAGTCCATGAAACGTCCTAGGACCTAATCCTAACTACTAACACTAACCCTAGCCCTAAATCCTATCCCTAACCCAAAACATAGTACTAAACCTAACCTAACCCAACCACAACCCCAACCATAATCCTAACCCTAAACCCGACACCATATGTTTGAACCCTAAACCATATATCCTAACAAAAACCTTAACCGTAACCGTAACCCTAAACCCTAACCCCTATCCCCTGACCCTGACACTGACCCTGACCCTGACACCACCCTGACCCTAATCCTAACCCCTAAGCCCTACCCTAACCATAACCGTCACACCAACCCTAACCCCTAAACCCTAACCTTCACCTTAATCCTAACCCTCTAACTCTAACCATCTAAACCTAACCCTACCCTAATCCCTAACCACTAACCCTAACCCCTAACCCTAACCCTAACCCCATAGACAGTCCTTCATCACCAGTCATGGGCTAGGAACCACCCCTCCCTCCTCCACCTCCTCCATTTAGTAAGATAACCTGAACTGGATGAGGGATTTGTGAAGCATATCCATCTTCCTCATGAAACACTTTGTGGGAAAAATGTAGAGATGGTGGTTAGGGCTTGGCAATTCAACTGCAAAACTGCCTGAGGATTTTGTAACATATCTCAAGTTTCTCAGAACGTATGTACAATGGACTGTCTCATTTCCCTGTAATGAGGTCAGCTTTAGGTTTCTCTTGTCAAAAAGAGGATTTTTACACAAAGGCAGATGTATCGGCAGTACTGGTGCATATTTTACAGACACAAGGTTTTGACTTCTGTGAAGGATAAGATGCATCCCTACGTGTAGGTGCCTCAGGTGTCCTGTGTGAAATGGGGCACATGCACTATATGACACAGACCTTGTGGTCACCATAATGGAAGCACCAGTGAAGGAGTTGGGGAAACTTGAATCACACAGGAATAGAAGGGAATTTGAGGACAGTAAGCAGGGTTTGAGGAGGTGCAGAGGGTAGGGTACTGGGGTCAGTGAGATGCAGTTGCAGGCCATTCCTCACCACAGCCTGAGCAGGAAGTTTGAGTTCCACACAGAGCTTCTATGTGGGATCACTCTGTGCACAATGCAGGGTTCCTCTCCGAAATGTCATATTTGTCAAAGTGCACTTAGGTGATCATCTAAAAAGTTTGTTGTCTCCCTGCGTTGTCTGAAGGTTTTGGATATTTATGGGTGAAAAAATGCCCTGGATATAGGAAATTTAACTTGGTCTTAAGGAAATGCTTGTCTGCCTAAGTTCATATCCCTCAGTGAGACTAAAAGCGAAGACAGGATCTAGATCAGCTGAGTGCCTGCATTGGCCTTCAGCCTGGGTCAACCTACAATTCAGGGATGCCCAGATGCCACCCCTGCTGGACCCCTGACATCACCCTGACTACAGCTTTGCATCTATCTCCTTAAACTTCTCTCACAATATCCTGAGGATTTACCTGAGTTCCTGCTGTCTCAGACAGAATACCAATTCTCAGTGGGACCTACACAGAGCCTGAGCTGTGTTATCTGTGAAACAGGGGTAATATTTGTTTCTAAGGACATAACGAAAAGAAGACATTGAATACAGAATGCATCTGAAAAATGTCTGGGAAGTGTCCACCCACCCTTCTCACAGTTTCAATTAAGATATCTCCACACAAATGATCATCAAAAAAAGATGGTCACAGAAGTTCATTAAACTAAGATTGTTAACACCTCAGCCCAGGGATTGGGGAATCACCACTTTAAACAAAAAGACAAAGACACACTTATTCTATTAAGATTCAGGTCCTACCAGACAAAGAAAAATATAATTACAAGAATGTGTATATCAGAGTTCTACATCTGAGATCTGAAGACAATCCTATTCCATTACATATAGACTTACAGATGCATCCACACACTAAAGTGTTCATCTGAGGCGACAGATTAACTACCGAAGAGGGAATGCATGTAGGAAAACATAAGACCATAGGGAAATAACCCCAAATCTCATAAATCTCACTGCCTTATACGACAACTATTTTGAAATTTGAAGAGGACTGTGTGAGATGACAGGGTATGGTGATTATATATCTTAAAAATGTGTCAGATCTGCCTGCATGCTTTCTCTGCCCACCCTGCGCTCTCCACTTTGTGTTTCTTAAGTATCCCTTAATACTACTTTCACTGTTCTGTCTCTGTTTCAGTGTTTGCTTCTAGGAGGACCTACTCTCACCCCCATCGAATGCACACAGTGCGGTTCCTATACACACAGGTAAAAAACTAGCAGAAATTGTGGTGATGGAGGATAGCAGCAAGATCTCCCTTTTTGCAGAGGAGCCCCAGAGAGTTTTCTGGGGTGATGGTAACTTGCTATATCTAGATGCATGGGGTGCTTGTGCTCATTTATTTTAGAAATATTCGGTGACTCCTGGTGCTTGGGGTCAAATAGACAGGTACCTGACCTTAGCATATGCTGATGTCTAATGGTGAGTAAGGATCAGGGACCAGCAGTGACTGTGGGCGGTGAGTGAGGAGGCCACACATGGAGTCAGATCCTCACCCAGGATGCCATGTCTCCACAAGAGAGCAACCTTGTGCAGGAGAGCTCTGAGGATCACATATTTCTTGATCAGTCCTGTGAACTCCATAATCCTACCCCAGATTTCTCACTGAGGGATGGAGAGGGCAGAGGCCAGCAACTGGAGGACACCCTGATCATGGCTGGAGTGGAACAGTGGGCTTAGGGAATTGAGTCAGAGAAAGGGAAAGGCAGAAGGTAGCGACAAGGATTTTGAGAGATAAAGGGAAGAGGAGAGAATGGAATGTTTTCTACTGACTTCACCCACGTTTCTGTGTGAACAAAAGGAGATTCTTGTCCCACAGGGAAGGGAGGAGGGCTGGCAAAAATACAGAGTGACATTCTCAGCTCAAGTGCTCAGGATATCTGCCTTGCTCTTGAATACTTATCACAGGAATCCTGTGCATTCTGTCATAAGTGGAACTGCAGCTCATACCATTTAGTGAAAATTAAAGTGATGATGAAGACCTCATCATTAAAGTAGTGCAACAAAAGTATGTGAACATACAGAGAGATTCAATAGAAGCAAAAGTCCGAAGGTAGACCGACTGCAATACTTATGGGAATATAGACTATCGGAAAAGGAGATATGCCAATGCAGGCTTTCAGACACCTGGGCAATATCTGAAAACGTGGGAAAAAAGTAGTCCTTACTTCAAAAGCAACATTAGCATTAGACACAAAGGGATTATGATGGAAGGATTAGGGTGAAACCACATGATTACTTGGTGCTGTACCCATGGTCCTGTATCCTCAAGTCTCATCAAATTATACCCTTTACCTTGAGGCTATTTGTTATATGTAATTATACCTCATTAAAGAGAGTTTCAAAACATAAAATAATGGAAGCAAATGTGGGAAAGTTCCTTTGTAATCCTGAAGTGCATGTGTGATATGAGTCTGTGTGTCCATGTCTCAAAAATCCAAAATAATAAGACATTTAAATAATTAATAATAGCAGAGTAAAAGGACCCTGAGCTCACCCTGTCCCATGTTTTCAAGTACAAAACATCCACATCCAAGTCCATGAACCAGAGAGCAATCCAAAGAATGGCAGAACAAACTCCACACCCAAATAGAAGGAACCTGAATCAGAAAGGTTAGGAAGGTAAGAAGGTGGAGGCTGTCTGCCTGCAGAAGGAGTAGAGAAAGTGAGCCCTCACACCAGGGAGCTGGCACAGGGAAGACTAATTACCATCACATTGGGCATTAAAACTTAGAGAAGCTGAATTCCCTTGTGTTCAGATCCTGGAGCTTTGGAGGTCAGCTGACCCAGCACTGGGTGATCCAGGAGGATGAGTGATAGCCAGAGCCCTGCCTGTGTAGAGAGGCAATGTAAACATGGCATTTGACACAGTTCTGAGGGAACAGGAGACAGATGTATTTATGCTGATTCCTGAGTTTTGGAGGACCTCTTAAATAATGAGGGAGCTCACAGGCACCATTCTTCCCCCAGCCTCCCAGATTAAGCATAGAAGCACCCACCAGAGGGTGAGGCTGCACAGACACTTTCTAACTAACCCGTTAGGAGTATGCCAGTCTCAAGGGTTCACTAGGGAACTCATCAAACCAAGCCTGCTGGTCTCAGAGCAAACATTCTTAAAACCTAAAGGTCACCCTGTCTGACAGCCTGCATGCATAGCTGTGAGAGCACGCTGTGCACATCTGCAACTCACCCGGCTGTACATATCCAGGCACCCTCATCTGTCTCACCCAGCCACATGTACCCAGGCACAGACATGCTCTGTACATATCCTAAAACCCTGGCTTCCACCACTGGTCCACAGCCCCCAGCCACCAAAGGACATCAGGAAATCTGGCATAGTACTAGTAGCCATGTACAATTTTGCTAACACTCCTGCCCTGCTCCCAGTTACCCAGCGGGCATACCACACCACAGCTGGCCTGCCTGGGTCCCACTAACACCACTGAGAGCAAGCACAGCGCACAACAGGCATGCAATTAGCGTAGACACCTGCACTAAAAGGAAAAGTAACCCAGACACAACAGCAGGGAGTGAGAAATACCCATACGATTTCCTCCTGAAGGTCCAGGTCCTATAAATGGAGACGTGCACTACTGAGGACTCCAGGACCTCTTCTTCATAACGTTATTTGTTTCAAGAGGAGAAGGCATAGCTGAGTTTCTTAACACAGAGAAATAGAGCCAGAGAGACAGACAAAATGGACACACAGAGATGTTTATCCACAATGAAAGACCTAGTCAAATCTACAGCCAGAGATCTAAGCCAGAGTTATAAGTAGCATACCTGATACAGAATTGAAAGTAATGATCATAAGGATACTCATTAGAGTTGTGAAATGAGTAGAAGAGTGAGACTCCTGACTAGATATAAGAAATAATACAGTAGACATTGAGGACACAATAAAGGAGAAACACACTTGCTGGAATGAACAAACTGATGGAAGAAGCAGCGGAAAAAACTAGTGACCTCGAAGACTGAGTGATGGAAGTTAATCACACTGAATCAAAGAGAGACCACAGAATTCTGCAACGTGAGATGAGACTAAGGGAACTCAGTGACTAGAGCCAACATAATAATATTCATATTGTAGGAGTCCCATAAGGAAGAGAAAAGGGGGCAGAAAATTTATTTGTGGAAACAATAGCTGAAAACTTACCTAATTGGGGGAGGGAAACAAACATCCACATCTGGGAGACTAGAGAATTCACACCAAAATCAACATAATCAGGCCAACACCCAGACATATTGTAAGCAAACTTGCAAATTACAGTGACAATAAAAAAAATATCTTAAAAGCAGCAAGACAAAGAGAACTTCACTTAGAAGGGAAGACCCATAAGGCTAGCTACCCAATTTCTGAACAGAAACTTGGCAAGCCAGCGAGTGACATCACATATTAAAAGTACTGAATGGAAAAATCAGCAGCCAAGAATACTCTACCCAGCAAGGCTATCCTTCAGAATGGAAGGAGACACAGACTTTCCCAAACAAAAACTAAAGGAGTTTGTACCACTAAACCAGTCCTGCCAGAAATATTAAGAGGGACTCTTTGAGTGGAAAGAAGAGACGAAAGTGACAGTATAGAGTAGAAGACACAAATCAGGTAAAAAATGAATGTTTCTGTAAAAAATGAGTTAAGAAACTCAGAGAAATGGATTTGAAATATAATAACATCTACCAAAAACCTAGGGAGGAGAAAATAATGGGTTCCAAGGTAAATGACCATCAGCTTAAAACAAACTGCTAAATGCAGAAGAGGTTATACAAACACCCAGCAGTAACCATATATCAAAAACCAGTCACAAATATGCTAATAATAAAGATATAGAAATTAAAATACATCACTAAAGAAAATAAGCAAAACACGAAAGACAGACAAGAAAGGATCAGAAAAAATCATTAGAAACCACAAGAAAACAGGTAATAAAATGGCAATACCTACATACATATCAATCATTTCTTTGAAGGTAAATGCAATTAATGCTCCAATCTAGAGACGTAGGGTGTAAGAACGGATGAAAAAACAAAAGCTGGAGTAGCAATACTTGTATCAGAAAAAATACACTTAAAAAATGTACATAACAAGAGACAGAGGAGGACGGTATATAATAGTAAAGGGTACAACCCAAAAAGAAGATATAACAACTGTAGATATATCCCACAATTAAGTGGGATTCATTCTCAAGCTGCAAGCGTGGTTCAATATTCATAAATGAATCAATGTGATACAATGCATCAACAGGAGAAAGGATAAGAACCATATGATCAGGGCACCTGGGTGGCTCAATCTTTTAACAGTCCAACATCAGCTCAGGTCATGACCCCATGATTCGTGAGTTCAACTCCCACATTGGACTCTGCTGAAAGCTCAGAGCCAAGAGCCTCCATCGAATTCTGTGTCTCCCACTCTCTTTCTGCCCCTTCCCTGCTCACGCTCTGTCTCTCTCAAAATTAATAATCGTTAAAAAGAACCATACGGTCATTTCAATACATGAAGAAAAAGCTTTTTATATACTACAACATCCATTCATGATTATAACCCCGTACAAATGATGTATAGGGAACATACATCAATGTAATAAATGTTTTCTATGAAAACCCTGCAGCTATAATCAACTTTAAAGGAGAAAATCTGAGAGCTTTTCCTATAAGGTCAGGAAGAAGACAGCAATGTTTAGCCTTACCACTTTTAATAAACATAGCAGTGGAAGTCCAAGTCACAGCCAGCAGATAAATGAAACGAAATGAAACACAATGAAATGAAACAAAACAAAATGAAACATAACAAAACAATGTAAAGTAAAATAAAAATAAAATAAGATAAAATAAAATAAAATAAAATAAAATAAAATAAAATAAAATAATAAAATAAAAACAAATCCAAATCTGGAAGAAGTGAAACCTTCACACTTTGCAGATTACATGACACTATATATAGACAACCCCAAAGCGTGCACTCAATAACTGCCAGAACTCATAAATGAATTCAGCAATGTCACAGGATACAAAATCATTGTACAGAAATCTGTTGCAATTCTAGACAACAATAATGAAGCAGTAGAAAGAGAAATTAAGAAAACAGTCCCATTTACAGTTGTACACCAAATAATAAGGTATCTATGAATAAATCTAACCAAGATGCTGAGGGACCTATACTCTGAAAACTATAAAACAGTGATGAAAGAACTACAAGATGACACAAAGAAATGGAAGGATATTCCAACTCATGGATCAGAAGTACAAATATCATGAAAATGTCTATACTTCCCAAAGCAACTGACACAATTAATGCAATCGCCATCAAAATAGCAACAACATTTTTCATAGAACTAGAACAATCCTAAAATTTGTATGGAACCACAAAAGACCCCAATCTTCAGAGTAAACAACCTTTATGTGAAGTGATCATTATGGATGGCATTATGCCTCTGGATCTTCTGCTCCAAAACACAGGAACTCTGGCCTAAGCATGTGAACAAACGTTAGACATATCCCAACCAAGGATCATTCTACAAAATACATTCTACAAACGTACCCTCAAAACTTTGCAGATTATCAAAGATATGGAAAAATCTAAAAATCATCATGGCCAAGTGGAGCCTAAGGAGACAGGATGGCTGGGATGAGTCTGGGACAGAAGAAGTTAAAACCGAAGCAATCTGAATACAAATATAAACTTTAGGTAATACTACCATATCTCTTCGGGATATTGATTGTGATCATGTATCAACTCATAGGACATCAATAGTCAGAAAACACTCTGATGTATGTGGAGACTCAATAATATCTTCCCAATTTTTCTGGTAACTAGAAACCCATCATGAATGAAAATATTATTAGTAATCATGGTTTTATGTTTTCAACACATAATATTATATGACTAGTTCTAGTATTAGTTCTTAGTGATGGCCATGTACCTATTCTTGTTGTTGTTACTATTGTTTAATTTAAATAATAGCATTCATGTTACAGAAACTGAATGCATGATATACACTTCATAGAAACATCTACTTGACATATTTTAAGACAATAACGTATGTATATGCCACGATATTATGTGGTATGTAAATTAAGTGTTTTTCTGGTCTTGAACGAGTATGTCATTGAATGGCTTTCCATAAAGGTGGTTATCCTAGATAAGGAATGATATTAAGATTTTACAGGCTGTACTTCACATCAAGCCTGTACATTGTCAAAAAAAAAAAACATGTACACATGTACAGATGGATAATTGTGACTGGCTCACTTATTATAAAGAATCATTGTTTAATATTTTCATGCACATATTTAGCAGGAATACAAGAGAATGAAATATTTTCAAATCAAGGAGATATTCAAAGGCTGGAAGAATGATAGGGAGTTCAAGGGGTTTGAGAAGGAAAGATGTGACCATGAAGTGGCAGTCACAGGCAAGTAGCTTTCTCTGGTCCACTTTGACAGGTTTTCATGAGGGGATGTCCATCACAGCATGTGATCTGCAAAAGGGTAAGACCCAGAAGTACCAGAGGGAAAGACAATGCTTTAGGAAGAGGTGACTTGGAAAGGGTGCTTCTGTGTCTAAGCAACCTGGCTGGGTGACCCTGGGTCAAAGATTTCAGATGGCCAGCAGTAACCTAGACTCACAAAGATCTAGTAACATACATCAATGTAACTTAGAGTCACAAAAATCTTAGAGCCACAGAATTGATCATCATTTATGATTAGGAGATGGTTACCGTTTTACAGGATATGATCATTGGGCTGGCAGTAGATAGCTAAAATATTATTTAGGGCTATATTTTTAATAAAAAAATCAATCTGTAAAAATATGCGTTTGGAATGTTAAAGAAACTCACAGGACCATCATGGAGTTACTTACGTTAAGGTCCCATGTCACTAAACCTAATTTCATTCCTGCAGGAATGTAACCTTTAACCAGTCAGCAAAGAATTTCCTAGTCAGTGCTGGAAATTTACTGATAGACCCCTGCCATTACCCTCAGGGAGGAAATTTTGCCTAAATAAGGTATTTCATGCCACTAAATTTAAGTTTATTTATTTTGAGAGAGATAGAAAGAGAACACATGCAAGGGAGGGGCAGGAATAGAGGGAGAGAGAGAATCCCACAACCACGAGGTCATGATCTGAGCCAGGATCAAGACTCAGACACTTAACCAAGCCATCCAGTCACCCCAAGAATGTGGAGTTTCAAAATTTAGCAGCCTTGGATGGGATACTGCCCTGAGGTCACTGGCCTACTCCTTGAGAGAAGGCAGAAAACTACTTGCAGGCAGATGGTATGGAAACAGTGATCTGTACATCGCCTGGTGCACACAGTGGGGAGATTATACACTCATCATGGAGAGCATCCCTGAGAGGCAGTGTTCACAACAAGGGGACAAATGAGCTAGGACAGTGGAGCTGGGTGGCGCCATTTTCCTCCTCTTCCCCACAGCATAAACACAGAGCCATCTGCTGGAAACAAGGTCATCCCCACACTGCCTACCTAAGCTGCTTACACCAACCCCACATTCCTGTGCTCTGGGGAGACTGGCCTTCTGGGTCAATTAGGCTTGCCTCAGTCCCAATGGAGGTGTCCCCTTCCCCAGAAGACCAGAGGAAGCCCATGACCACACCACCTCTCTTGACCAGACAGTTCTGCAGGGCTTCACTTCAAGTGGCAGTCGTTTCAAGTCTCATTTAAGAAGCAGATCAGAGCAGACCTAGATCTTATTGATGATAAGTCTTATTGATGATGAATATGGATCCAAAAATTCTCAATAAGATACTAGCAAATGGAATTCAACAGCATATAAAAAGAATTATTCACCATGATCAAGTGGGATTCATTCCTGGGATGCAGGACTGGTTCAACATTCGCAAATCAATCAACGTGATATATGACATTAATAAAAGAAAAGACAAGAACCATACGATCCTGTCAATCGGTGCAGAAAAGGCATTTGACAAAATTCAGCACGCTTTCTTAATAAAAGCTCTTCAAAAAGTCTGGATAAAAGGAACATACTTAAACATCATAAAAGCCATTTATGAAAAGCCCACAGCTAACATCATCCTCAATGGGGAAAAACTGAGAGCTTTTTCCCTGAGATCAGGAACACGACAGGGATGCCCACTCTCACCGCTGTTGTTTAACATAGTGCTGGAAGTTCTAGCATCAGCAATCAGACAACAAAAGGAAATCAAAGGCATCAAAATTGGCAAAGATGAAGTCAAGCTTTCACTTTTTGCAGATGACATGATACTATACATGGAAAATCCGATAGACTGCACCAAAAGTCTGCTAGACTGATACATGAATTCAGCAAAGTTGCAGGGTACAAAATCAATGTACAGAAGTCAGTTGCATTCTTATACACTAATAATGAAGCAACAGAAAGACAAATAAAGAAGCTGATCCCATTCACAATTGCACCAAGAAGCATAAAATACCTAGGAATAAATCTAACCAAAGATGTAACAGATCTGTATGCTGAAAACTATAGAAAGCTTATGAAGGTAATTGAAGAAGATATAAACAAATGGAAAGACATTCCCTGCTCATGGATTGGAGGAATAAATATTGTCAAAATGTCAATACTTCCCAAAGCTATCTACACATTCAATGCAATCCCAATCAAAATTGCATCAGCATTCTTCTCGAAACTAGAACAAGCAATCCTAAAATTCATATGGAACCACAAAAGGCCCCGAAGAGGCAAAGTAATTTTTAAGAAGAAGACCAAAGCAGGAGGCATCACAATCCCAGGCTTTAGCCTCTATTACAAAGCTGTAATCATCAAGACAGCATGGTATTGGCACAAAAACAGACACATAGACCAATGGAATAGAATAGAAACCCCAGAACTAGACCCACAAACGTATGGCCAACTAATCTTTGACAAAGCAGGAAAGAACATCCAATGGAAAAAAGACAGTCTCTTTAACAAATGGTGCTGGGAGAACTGGACAGCAACATGCAGAAGGTTGAAACTAGACCACTTTCTCACACCATTCACAAAAATAAACTCAAAATGGATAAAGGACCTGAATGTGAGACAGGAAACCATCAAAACCCTAGAGGAGAAAGCAGGAAAAGACTTCTCTGAACTCAGCCGTAGCAATCTCTTACTCGACACATCCCCAAAGTCAAGGGAATTAAAAGCAAAAGTGAATTACTGGGACCTTATGAAGATAAAAAGCTTCTGCACAGCAAAGGAAACAACCAACAAAACTAAAAGGCAACCAACGGAATGGGAAAAGATATTTGCAAATGACATATCGGACAAAAGGCTAGTATCCAAAATCTATAAAGAGCTCACCAAACTCCACACCCGAAAAACAAATAACCCAGTGAAGAAATGGGCAGAAAACATGAATAGACACTTCTCTAAAGAAGACATCCGGATGGCCAACAGGCACATGAAAAGATGCTCAACGTCGCTCCATATCAGGGAAATACAAATCAAAACCACACTCAGATATCACCTCATGCCAGTCAGAATGGCCAAAATGAACAAATCAGGAGAGTATAGATGCTGGCGAGGATGTGGAGAAACGGGAACCCTCTTGCACTGTTGGTGGGAATGCAAATTGGTGCAGCCACTCTGGCAAACAGTGTGGAGGTTCCTCAGAAAATTAAAAATAGACCTACCCTATGACCCAGCAATAGCACTGCTAGGAATTTACCCAAGGGATACAGGAGTGCTGATGCATAGGGGCACTTGTACCCCAATGTTTATAGCAGCACTCTCAACAATAGCCAAATTATGGAAAGAGCCTAAATGTCCATCAACTGATGAATGGATAAAGAAATTGTGGTTTATATACACAATGGAGTACTACATGTCAATGAGAAAGAATGAAATATGGCCCCTGGTAGCAACGTGGATGGAACTGGAGAGTTTTACGCTAAGTGAAATAAGCCATGCAGAGAAAGACATACCATATGTTTTCATTCTTATGTGGATCCTGAGAAACTTAAGACCATGGGGGAGGGGAAGGGAAAAAAAAGTTAGAGAGGGAGGGAGCCAAAACATAAGAGACTCTTAAAAACTGGGAACAAACTGAGGGTTCATGGGGGGTGGGAAGGAGGGGAGGGTGGGTGATGGGTATTGAGGAGGGCACCTTTTGGGATGAGCACTGGGTGTTGTATGGAAACCAATTTGACAATAAATTTCATATATTGAAAAATAAAAAAAAGAAACATCTTGCCTCAATATCAGTATGTCTAGATATGTAAGCCCCATAGCTAATATCATCTTCAATGAGGAAAAACTGAGAGCTTTCTCCCTAAGGTCAGGAACATGACTGGGTAGTGTACTCTCACTACTGTTATTTCACAAACTGTTAGAAGGCCTAGCCTCAGCAATCAGACAACAAAAAGAAATACAAGGTGTCCAAGCTGGCAAGGAGGGGTCAAAGTTTGACTCTTTGCAGACATGATACTTTCCATGGAAATCCAAAAGACTCCACGGAAAAACTGTTAGGACTGATACAGGAATTCAGGAAAGTCTCAGGATATAAAATCAATATACAGAAGTTGATTGCATTTCTATAAACCAGTAATGAGTCACCAGAGAGAAATCAAGGATTGATGCACTTTACAACTGCACTGAAAACTATAAAATACCCAGGAGTAAACCTAACCAAAGAGGTAAAAGATCAGTACACTTAAAACAATAGAGTTGCGCCTGGGTGGCTCAGTCAGTTAAGCGCTGACTTCGACTCAGGTCATGATTCGCATTTGTGGGTTCGAGTCCCTTGGTGGGTTCTGTGCTGACAGCTCAGAGCCTGGAGCCTGCTTCAGAGTCTGTGTCTCCCTCTCTCTCTCTTTCTGCCCCTCCCCTGCTCATGTGCTCTCTCTTTCTCTCTCTCTCTCAAAAATAAACAAACATTAAAAAAATAAAGGAACAAACCATACAACGTCTATGAAAGAAATTGAAGAAACACAAAGAAATGGAAAAACATTCCATGCTCATGGATGAGAAGAACAAATATTGTTAAATGTCAATACTACCCAAAGCAATCGACACATTCAATGCAATTGCTATCAAAATAACACCAGCATTCTTCACAGAGCTAGAACAAACAACCCCAAAATTTGTAGGGAGCCAGAAATGACCCCAAAGAGCCAAAGTCATGTTTAAAAAGAAAACAAAGCAGGAGACATTATAATTCTGGACTTTATGGTGTATTAGAAAGCCGCAATCATCAAGACTGTATGGTATGGACACAAAAACGGACACAGGCATCAATGGAACGGAATAGGGAGCCCATAAATGGACCCTCAAACATATGGCCGAGTAATATTTGACAACACAAGAAAGAATATTCATTGGAAAAACAAAAGTCTCTTCAGCAAATGGTACTGGGAAAACTGGACACTGAGAAGAATGAACCTGGACTATGTTCTTAAACCACATATACACACCTCAAAATGGATGAAAGATCTAAATGTAAGAAAGGGACCATCAAAATCCTGGAGGAGAAAACAGGGAATCTACCTCCTTGATCCTGGCCACAGCAACTTCTTGTTTGTCATGTCTCCGAAGCAAGGGTAATAGAAACCAAAATGAACTATTGGAACCTGAAGATAAATAGCTTCTGCACAGCAGAGGACACAATCAGCAAAACTAAAAGGCAACTGAATAAAATGGGAGAAGATATTTGCAGGTGACATATCAGATAAAGGGTTAGTATCCAAAATCTATAAAAAATTATCACACTCAACACCCAAAAACCAAATAATCCAGTGAAATAATGGGCAAAAGACATGAAGAGACACTTTAAGAAAGACGACAACCAGATTGGTCACACATAAAAAGATGCTCAATCTCACTCGTCATCTCTGAAATAAAAATCGAAACCACAATGAGATATCCCCTCACACCTATCAGAATGGCTAAAATTAACATCTCCAGAAAGGACAGATGTTGGCAAGGATTCAGAGAAAGGGAATGCTTTTGCAATGCTGGTGGGAATACAAAGTGGTGTAGCCACTCTTGGACCTAGTATGGAGATTTGTTACAAAAACTAAAAATAGAACTACACTAGGACCCAGCAATTGCACTACTGGGTATTTATCCAATGGATACACTAACGCTGACTCGAAGTGGCATGTGCACTCCAATGTTATCAACAATAGATAAATTATGCAGAGACCAAATGACCATTGACAGATGAATGGATAAAGAAGATGTGGTATATTCATACAATGGAATATTACTTGGCAATCAAAAGGAACGAAATCTTGCTATTTTCAACAACGTGGATGGAACCGGACTTTATTATGCTAAGCAAAATATGTCAGAGAAAGACACACATCATATGATTTCTCTCATCTGTGGAATTTAATACAACAGTTGAACGTAGTGAAAGGTAAGCAAACATAAGATACAAACAGAGAGGGAGTCAAATGATAAGATACTCTTAAATACAGAGAAGAAACTCAGGGTTCCAGGAGGGTTACTGAATAGGCATATGGGCTAAATGGGTGATGTGCATTATGGGCGGCACTTGGGATGAGTATTGGGTATACTTTGTATTTGACGGATCACTAAATTCTACTGCTGAAACTGTATTCCACGATAAGGTAACTAACTTGGGCTTAAATTTAAAAAAGAAGAAATATTAAAAAGAAGTAAAGAAATGTACTACCAGTCAAAAGAAAAGAATATTTAAGTTGGGCTCTTTAAGTGGAAATGCAAGACTCAAAGTGTTACAGACAAGAAAGGATCAGAGAAAACATCAAGAGACAATGGCAAAACAACTAGTAGAATGGCACTAAATATATACCAATCAATAATCACTCTGAATGTACATGGACTTAATGCTCCAATCAAAAGACACTGGATAGGGTGTCAGAATGGACAAAACAAACAAACAAACAAACAAACAAAAACACCTATCTAGATGCTGCCTAGAAAGCCTTATTTGGACTTAAGTCACCTGCAGATTTAAAGTGAGGGAATGAAGAAACATTTATTATGCCAATAATGTCAAAAGAAAGTCAGTAGCAATACTTATATCAGGCAAAATAAACTATAAAACCGAGACTCTATTTTGGTACTCTTTGGGTAAATACCTAATAGTGAGATTGCATGCATCCAGTATTTATAGCAGCATTATCAACAGTAGCCAAACGATGAAGAAAGCCCAAATATCCATCAACTGATGAAGGTATAAAGAACTTGTGGGGTGTGTGTGTGTATACATATGTATACACATATGTATGTTCATATATACATATATACGTATATACAATGAAATATAACTCAGCTTCAGGAAGAATGAAATCTTGCCATTTGCAACGATGTGGATGGAGCTAGAATGTATTATGCTAAGTGAAATATGTTAATCAGAGAAAGACAAACATATTATTTCACTCATGTGGAATTGAAGAACAAAACAAAGGGGGCAGGAGAAGAGAAGAGTGGTAACAAACCACATGAGTCTCTTAATGTTAGAGAAAGAAAACTGAAGGTTGATGGAGGGAGATAGGTCAGCGCTGGGCTAGATGTGGGACGAGTATTAAGGAGAGCACTTGTTGTGATGAGTACTGGATGTTGTATGTAAGTGATGAATCACCGAATCCTACTCCCGAATCTGAGAATGCACTGTATGTCAACTAAGACTTAAATTAAACAATAAATAAATAAATAAAAGCAATAACAAGAGATGAAGACAGACACTATCTCATACTAAAGGGGACAGCCAAACAAGAATATCCAATAATTGTAAATTTTCATGCACTCAACATGCGATCACCAAGTATATAATACATTTAACAACAACCATAAAGGAACTCATTTATAATAATATAACGATAGTAGAGGACTTTAACATATCACTCACATCAATGGACAGCACCTGTAAACAGAAAATCAACAAGGAAACAATGGCTTTGAATTACACACTGGACCTGATGGGATTAACAGATAAGTTCAAAACACTCCATACTAAAATGGCAGAGTACACATTCTTTTCAAGCATACATGGGGCATTCTCCAGAATTGATCACATTCTAGGTCACAAATCAGGCCTCAACAGGTACCCAAAGACAGAGATCGGGCCAAGCATCTTTTCTGACCACAAAATTAGGAAACTTGAAGTTAACCACAAAAAAGCAGGGGGGGGGTAGTGTACAAGGCCACAAATAAAGGGAGGTTAAAACACATGCTACTAAATGAATGGGTCAAACGGGAAATCAATGAGAAAATACACTGAAACAAACGAAAATATACTGGTAAAAACCTATGGAATGTGGCAAAAGCAGTCTAAGATGGAAGTATATAGCAATACAAGCCTACCTTAAAGAGCAAGAAAAATCTCAAACAATCCTAACTTACAACGAAAGAAATGACAAGAAGAACAGCAGAAGGAAGGAAATAATAGAGTTAAGGCAGAAATAAGGGATATAGAAACCAAAAAGACACTAGGCCAAATCAATGAAACCAGGGGTAGTTCTTTGAAAACAGTAATCAACATGAAAACCTCCTAGGCAGACTTTTCACAAAGAAGAGAGAAAGGTCTCAAATAAAATCACAAATAAGAAAGGAGAAACAACAGTCAACACCAGTAAAATACAGTTAGAAGATAATATTATGAACAACTATATGCAACAAATTGGACACTCTGAAAAAAGTGGACAAATTCCTAGAAACACACAAACTACCAAAACTGAAACAGGAAGATACATAAAATCTGAAAACAGAAAGAAATCAAATCAGTAATGAAAAAAAAATCTCCCCGAACACAAGAGTTCAGGGCCAGATGGCTTCACTGATGAATTCTACCATCCATTTAAGGAAGAGGTAATATGTATTCTCCTCGAATTATTACAAAAAATAAAAAAAGAAGGAAAACTTACAAATTTATCTTATGAGGCCATCATTACCCTGATACCAAAACCAGATAAAGCCTCCACTGAAACCTAAAACTGCCGGGGCACCTGTGTGGCTCGGTCGGTTTACTGTCCAACTCCTAATTTCGGATTAGGACATTGTCTTGCGGTGTGTGGGTTCGAGTCCCACCTTGGACCCTGCCATGACAGTGTGAGGCATGGCCAGGATTCTCTCTCACCCTGTCTCTCTGCCCCTCCCTCACTTTCATGTACTCTAAAGAAAGAAGGAAACATTTAAAAAATGTTAAAAAAATTAAATAAAACTGCAGACCAATAGGCTGATGAGTATGTATGCAGAAATTCTCATTAAAATACCTTCAAATTAAAGTCAACAATACATTCATAGAATCATTTACCATAATCAAGTGGGATATATTCCTGGGCTGCAAGGGTGGTTCCACATTCACAGATCAATCAACATGATGCACCACAGTAATAGAAGAAAGGTAAGAACAATATGATGCTTTGAACAGATGCAGGAAAACCATTTGACAAAATGTCACATCTATTCATGATAAAAACCCTCAGGAAAGTATATTGAGACTCAACCTACCTGCACATAATAAAGGTCATCTAGGAAAAACCCACAGCTCATCTCATCCTCAATGGGGAAAAATTGACAGTTTTTCCTCCAAGGTTAGGGACAAGACAGGGATGACCACTCTCACCACTGTTATTCTACATAGTACAAGAAGTCCTAGCCACAACAACCAGACAAAAAAACAAATAAGAGGCATCCAAATCGTCAAGGAAGAAGTAGCACTTTCACTATTGGGAACTGACATGATGTGTTCTATAAAAAACATGAAAGTCTCCCTTACAAATTGCTAGAATTGATATATGAATTCGCCAAGTCACAATATACAGAAATCAAGGTACATAAATGTATTGTATTTCTATACACAAATCATGAATTAACACAGAGAGAAAGTAAGGCATCAATCCCATTGACAGGTTTACAAATATCACAAGATACCAGTAATATACCTAACCAAAGAGGTGAAAGACCTACTCTAAAGGCTATGAAACACTGATGAAAGAAATGCAAGAGGACACAAAGAAATGGAAATACATTTCATGTCATGGATGGGAAGCACAAAATATTGTTAAAATGTCTACACTCCTCAAAACAATCTACACATGTCATGAAATTCCTATCACACTAACAAAAACATTCGTCACAGAACAAATAATCTCAAAATTTGTATGGAATGACAAAAGTGGTGAAACAGCCAAAACAAACTTGAAGAAGAAAAGCAAAGCTGGAGACATCACACTTCCAGACTTTAAGTTATATTACAAAGCTGTACTAATCAGAACAGTATTGTACTGGCAAAACAACAACAACAAAAACAACAACAACAACAACAACAGCAACAACAACAACAAAACACAGAGGCATAGATCAATAGAATAGAAACCCAGAAATGAAGTCACACCTATATGGTCAATTAATTCTCAACAAAGCAGGAACGAATATCCAATGGAAAAAAAGATAGTCTTGGGACACATGGGTGGTTCAATCAACAAAGCATGTGATTGTGGATTCAGCTCAGGTCATGATCTCAGGGCAGTGCAGAGCATGCGTGGGATTCTCTCTCTCCATTTCTCTCTGCCCCTCTTCTGCATGCTCTTTTTCTCTCTCAAAAATAAACACATAAACTTAAAAAAAATCTCCTCAACCTATGGTTTGGAAAAACTGAATAGCAACCTGCAAAACAAAACAAAAACAACAACGGACCACTTTCTTACAACACACACAAAAATAAATCCAACATGGATAAAGACCTATGTGTGAAACCTGAAACCATAAAAGTCCCAGAGGATAACACGGTAGTATCTTATTTGATATTACCTGTACAAACGTCTTTGTAGATATATCTCCTGAGGTAAGGGAAACACAAGCAAAAGTAATAGGAGTTCGTAAAAATTAAAAACTTCCATCACCAAGGAAATAATCAACAAAACTAAAACACCTACAGAATGCTATTGGCAAACGACATCTTATAAAGGGTTAGTGTCCAAAATATATACAGTTATACAGCACCCAAAAAATGAGAAATTCGATTAAAAATGGGCAGAAGACACGAATACACATTTTCCCAAAGAAGACACACACGTGGCCAAGAGACACATGAAAAGATGATCCACAATACTGATCTTCAGGGAAACACAATTCAAAAGTACAATGAGATAACACATCACATTTGTCAGAATGACAAAAATCAATGAATGATGAAACAGCAGGTGTTGTCAAGGATGTGTGGAATGAGAAACCCTTTTGCACTGTGGGTAGGAAGGCACATTGGTGCAGCTGCTCTGGAAAACATCATGGAGATTCATAAAAAAAAAAAAAAAAAAAAAAAAAAAAACACTGGAAATAGAACTACCTTATGATCCAGCAATTACACTATGAGGTATTTCCACGAAGAATACAAAAATAATTCTTCAAAGGTATACATGCACCGTGATGTTTACAGCAGCATTTTCTACAACAGCCAAATTATGGAAACTGCCCAAGCATCCATCAACTGATGAATAAATTGAGATGTAGTGTATGGAATGTAATATTATTTAGCCGTAAAAACATGAAATCTTGTCATTTGCCATGAGCTAGATGGAGCGAGAGAATGTTATGCTGAGTGAAATAAGCCTGTCAGAGAAAGACAAATACCAGATGATTTCACTAATACATGGAAATAAAAGAAAGTGGGCGTGGGGGAAGAAAGGAGACAGAAACAAACAGACTCTTAACTAGGAAACAAACTGAGGGCTTCCACAGCGAGGAGGGGAAAGGGTGAAACAGCTGCTGGGGATTAAGAAGTGCACCTGGGATGAGCAACGTGTGGAAGGTTGCTCTATATTGTACACCTGAAACTAATATTACACTGTATCTTTACTCACTGGAATTTAAATTAAAAGATAACATAGGTTAATGACAGGTATGAACCAGGTTTTCTGTAGTTTTCAATCACTTCATTAGGTTGGAAAAATAACCATGAAATTTTTTAAAAAGCATTTATGATGTGGGGGACAGTTTATGCCATTACCTCGGTCTCTGGTTCCAGCAGGACTCGGATAGTGGGTCCTAGCTCATTCTTTTAGGAGGTCCTGAGATGAGCATTTCATGTATTCATGTCCTAACGGAATGCAGCTCCCGTGCTTCTGAATTTCTGTCAGGGTTTCTTCCTGGAAACAAGCCTTGAATCTGGAACAAACCATCGACTGCATCTATGAGGTGATGTCGTGGGACCCCGCAATCCACCAGACCTTTAGTAAAATACATCTTGTTCACATATTGTCCAGGAAGGGGAGGAATGAAACACGGGAACAACATAGAAAATTCAAGTGCCTGTGCAGCTCAGCAAGGAGCTTGCCCAGGGAAGCCACCCAGCGCCCCCTCCCCAGCACTCAGTACAACAAGGCAGCTTCTCTCTGGTGACTCAGGAGATGCCAAGTTGCTGCAAAGCTCCCAAGGTCTTCCCTGGGGCGGGCGGCAGAACCTGCTGGAAATGCAGCTCTGCTCTCTGTCCTGAGGCAGTGGCAGAGGCCCTGAGTCCTCTGGGAGCAATAGAAGCCCTTCCTCCTCTGAGGTGCTCTGATTCAGAAAAGCCGATGGTGCGCCCTCTGCTGGCCATAATTCCCTAGGCAGAGGAACCCGCCCCTCAGGGTCTGTGGTGCTCGAGCTCTCTCTGCCGGCCATCATGGGAATTCCTGCAATGTGCAGGCCCTGGTCGCTCAGCTGAGACACTGAAGGTGCTGTGGGCAACTAAGCCTGTTCTCCACATTGGGAAGGGTTTTAGTGACAGGGCCTGGGACACAAAGAAATCTTTTCCTTCTCCTTTCTTGTGAGTGAAGAATGAAACCGAATCTATTAACGTAATGACATCATTTGTAATGTTTTAAACAATGTTCCCAGAAAAATAGACTGCCAATTTACACATGCTGAGCAAGAGGTAATTGTGTTTACCACGAAAATACTTAGGTTAGATAAAGAATGAGCCCCTGTGAGAGAGATACCAGTGTCCAGCTCTGGAATGAATGAGTCCTAGGGATACAAGGGACAGCCAATGGAATAGAGTCAATCCTGTAATAATACTGTTGCATGCTTTCACAGGAAAGCTACACTTGTGCTTAAGTACAATATAATTTATAGACATATGTAATGACTAAAATGCCTAAAACTCATACAAAAGTGTGAACAATATTTAAATTAAAAATAGACATCCTTTACACTATCTTTAATTTCTCCTTCTTTGCCAATAAACTATATTCCTGGGGAACTTGGGTGGCTTAGTCGGTTAAGCATCTGACTTCGACTCAGGTCATGATCTTGCAGTCCATGAGTTTGAGCCCTGCATCAGGCTCTGTCCTGAGAGCTCAGGGTCTGGAGCCTGCTTCAGAATCGGTGTCTCCCACTCTCTCCCCCCTCCCCAGCTCGGGCTGTCTCAAAAAATGAAAAAATGAAACATTAAAAATGAAAAATCATTCCTAATTTAGAATCTGTGAAATTCCATTTATACCAGATTCTCTAACATCACCATCTTGATGTGGAGAGCTTGTCTGAAAGTCACTAATAATATCTTTGATGACACATATGTGTCAAGGTCAGAAGGAAACTTACAGGGAGCTACGCATCTGTTGTGGATTTACAGTATGTATCCTTGGCTAATATTTCCAATGAAATGTGCTTTAGGGATACGGATGAATGAAATAATGTCCATCAGTCATAAAGGTAAATTTACTATAGCGCCATTATGCCTTCAATTGCTAATTGCCATCTCTTCAGAATTAAAAGAAAGCTGGGACAAGAAAATGTCTTTGAATTTGATGTAAGAGAAGACTGTGGTGTTTTAAAGGGTTCATCTACCTTCAGGAATTCTCAGATTGGTTGTGGACAGGAGGATACCAGTCCACGATTTGGATGCACACCGCTAGTCCCAGAGGGAGGATATGGAACTTATTGTCAAATATTTTTTTTATCAATATCAGCAGCCCACCTCTGCCAGGTCCAGACTGCAGGACCTGGGGGCAACACAATGCCTGATGCCTGGGTTCAGAACTTGAGGAAGGCCAGCTGGTGGGGGAGGGGAGAAATCCAACAGGGCCTGGGGCAGTGAGGGAGATGGCCCCAGGACACCTCTCCACAGGGCAGGCTCTGGAGTTTACCTGCCAAAGAGTAGCACACTCTCCCTCAAGACATCCCTCTCCATGACAGAACATGAGGCTGAGCCTCACAATTCCAGAAGAAATGAGGGATACCTATCTTCAATTCCAATGACTTCTGCAGAGCTTGGACCCAGGGATGTTGGAGTCTTGGGATCATGGAACTCTGATGCCCATGATACAAGCCCTTTCTGCCCCAGCACTCAGAGCCACCTCATACATCCCCTCTCCCCTGGCCCATGTAACCCGTCCACATACCTCGACCAGGTATCTACTTTCCTCTTTGTACTTCCTCTTTGTCACTGTTTCTCTCTAACCGCATCTCTCTATGATTCTTCGTTTCACTCTCTAGGGAGTGGTGTACATACGGTGCTAAGCTTTAATCTTATACATGTGAGTATCCAATTTTCCCAGCACCAGTTATTCAAGAGAATACTCTTATCCACTGTGTATTTTCGACTCTCTTGTCAAATACTAGTTGACTGTGCATGCATGGGTTTAGTTTGGGCTCTCAACTTCCGTTCCATTGTCTTGTGTGTGTGCTTATGCCAGTGACATAACTGACTTCTTTGTGTTAGAATGAAGCTTGAAATCAAGAAGTGTGATGTCTCCTGTTTTGTTCTTTCCTGCATTGGCTACTTGGGGTCTTTTTGTGGTTCCAAATACATTGTAGGATATGATTTTCTAATTGCAAAAAAATTGCATTGGAGTCTTGATAAAGATTGCACTGAATCTCTAGAGGGCTTTCGGTAATCTGGAAATTGTATCTATATTAATTCCCTTGAAAGATGGACATGGGATGGCTTTTCACTGACTTGTGTGTTCTCCTGTTTCTTTCATCCAAATTGAATTTCTTCCATTTCTGCACACAGGTTTTATAGTTTTCTGTACAGAGATCTTTCACTTCCTTGGCTAAATTTATTCCTATAAATTTTATTGTTTTTGATGCAATTGTAAATGGAATTGTTTTCTTTACTTCTTAGATAATTTGGTTAGTGTAAAGGAATACTCCCGAATTTGATATGGTGACTTTCTATTTTGGAAATTTACTGCATTTCTTGATTAGATATTAACAGGTTCTTTTACATTAAACTTTTTATTTCAGTCCTTTACCTTATTTAAAAAAACATGTTATTTGGGAATAGCTGACACTCTATGTTACATTAGTTTCAGATGACCAACATAGTGATTGGACAAGTGTGTACATTCTGCTAGACTAACAAAGGTGTAGCTATTATCTCTCACCATGCATCACTATTCCATTACCACTCTCTATGTTCCCTATGTTATATCTTCTATCTGTGATTTATTCATTGCATAACCAGAAGCCTGCATCACCCAATCCCCTTCACATATCTAGGGCATCCTTGTCTTGTGCCTGATTTTAGTGGATAATCTTTCACAATTTCACTATTGAGTATGATATTAGCTGTGGGGTTCACCTACATAGACTTTCTTATGTTGAGATATGTTCCTTTTACACTGAATTTTTAAAGAGTTTTTTTTTTAGCACAAATGAATACCAAATTATCTCAGAACTTTTTTTCTGTTTCTATTGACAAAATCACATGAGTTTTCTTTTTAATTTTTAAAATGTATTTATTTAGTTTAAATTTATTTATGTATTACTTTAGTATCTATTTTTTCAAGTTTTTATTTAAATTCCAGTTGGTTAACATACAGTGTGATGTTAGTTTCCGGTAAAGAATTTAGTCATCCATCACTTACATACAACACCCAGTGATCCTCACTACTAGCGTCCTCCTTAGCCCATCACCCATTTACCCCATCCCCCTGCCCACCTCCTTTCTAGTAACCCTCCATTTGCTATTTATGTTAAGCAGTATGGTTTCTGGTTGATTTTTCTTTCGTTCAATTATGTGAGGGGTCACATTTATTGATTTCCATTTCTGAAACATCTTTCCTTTGCAGGGAAACAACCCTTCATCACGGTCAATGATCCTTTTAATGTGATGCTGAATTTGGTTTGCCTGTATATTACTGGGAATGATTCATCTATATTCATCTCGGGGATACAGACCTATAGATTTCTGTCAGATAGTATCATTTTCTGGCTTCCTACCAGGGTAATTCCAGTGTCATGAAATGAGTTTGGTGGTGTTCATTCCTTTTGAATCAGTGAGAACACTGCTATTAGTTCTTCTACAAACTTTGGTTAAATTCACCAAATGAACCCACTTGGTGGATCCACCAGTGAATCCACCTGGTGTTGGGCTTTTCTTCCCTGGGAGAACTTCGATTACTGATTCAATTTACTTGCATTGGTTATCTTCTTGTATTGATACAGTCTTCCTTTAATGGGTCTGTGCAAACCTTGTATATCTTCCTGATACAGTCTTGGTAGGTTGTGTGTTTCTAAGAACCTATCCATTTCTTCTAGGCAGGCGGTTTGCTGGCATCTAATTTGGCCATAGTCGCTTCTTTGTCTCCTTTATGTTTCTTTGGTATAAGGCATAATGTCTTCTCTTTTATTTATAATGCCTTTGAATTGGGTCCTCTCTCTGTCTTAGCATAGTCTTTGTAGAGTCTTGACAATTTTGTTTCACTATTCTGAAACCCACTGTTGGTCTTCTTCATATTTCTATTGATTTCATGTTCTCAGTTTCGTTGGTTTCCATTCTCATATGGATTACTTTCTCCCTTTTGAGGACATTGGACGTAGATTGTTGTTTTTTTTTCTAGTTCTTTGAAGTTAGATGTAGGTTGTTCATTTGAGTCCCAAATCTATCCTCCATGCATGCAAATCTAGTGACTCATCAGAGAACCTTCAATAGGTGTTTTCTGTTCTATTTCTCATTCTCAGAACTCTGAGAAATAGAACCAGAAAATTTATTTGAAGACACAATAGATGAAAACTTCCCTAATGTGGGGAAGGAAACAGATCCAAAGCAGGAGGCACAAAGAACCCCCAATATATTCAAGAGAAGCAGATCCACTTCAAGTCATATAGTAATAAAACGCAAAATGTCTTGATCAAGAAAATTTTTCACAGCAGGAAAACAAAATATGACATTTACCTACAAGGGAAACCCCATAAAATTATCACTGGATGTTTTTCAGAAGAAACTTTGAAACCGTAATTGAGCAGCACGGTTTGGTAAAGGTGCCCAATGGAAAACATCTGCAGCCAAAGAGAGTCTATCCACAACACTATCATTCAGATGGAAGGAGAGATCAAGAGGTTCCCCAATAAATACTGAGTTCACAACCAACAAAGCACCCCTGCAAGAAATGTTAAAGGGGACTCTTTAAGTGGAAAAGAAACACCTAAAGTCACAGTATTAAAGTGCGAAACGTGAAAGCAATAAAAATGAGTATATCTGTAAAACATCAGTCAAGGTATTCACGATACGAAAAGTTTTGAAATAGGAACACTCCATAGCTACAACACTGGGAGGAGAGGAGTAAAGAACTGGTTCAAACTTAACTATCAACTTATTATAGACTCCTATATGCAGAAGTGGTTAGGTACAAACCTAATAATAACCACAAATCTGACACCACTAATACATATGCAGAGTATAAAGACAAAAAATTTCAACTGTGAAATTGTGAAGAAACTCAGGAAATCAAAAAAAAAGAGAAAGAGAACAAAGTATCATAAATATTCAGAAATAACCAACATCAAATAATAATAGGACAAGTACATGTTTATCAATTACTTTGAATGGAAACAGGAAAAATGCTCAAGTCAAAGGCACTGGCTGCCAGATAGGGTCAACTGGATAGCTCAATCGCTTGAGATTTCGACTCTTGATTTCAGCTCAGGCTATGATCCCAGGATCCTGGGATTGAGCCCCAACTGGGCTCTGCACTGAGCATGGAACTTGGTGAGGATTCATTCTCATTCTCATTCTCTCTCTCCCCCTCTCTCTCTTTGTCTTTCTCTTCCCTCATTTCCCCCACCCCAGCCTCCCATGCCTGTGCTCTCTCTCTTCATAATAAAAGGCACTGGGTGATACAATGAGTAAAAATATAGGACCCATCTATCTTCTACCTACAAGAGACTAATTATAGAACTAAAGTATCAAAAGAAATCTGCAATAGCAATACCTTTATCAGACAAAATATATTTAAAAAGAAAACTGTAACAAGAGACAAAGAAGGACACTATACTAACAAAAGGTACAATCCAACTACAAGATCGAACAATTGTAAACATATATGCGCTCAACCTGAGAGCATCCAAATACACAAAACAGTCCAAAACTAAAGTAAAGAATTGATAGTCATACAATAATAGTAGGGCACTTTAAAACCCCAATGACATCAATGGAGAGTTCATTCCATCAGATAATCAACAAGGAAGTAGAGACTTTGAATGATAGAGTAGACCAGATGGACTTAACTGATATATTTTAGACATTCCATCCTAAAACAGCACAATACACATTCTTTTACACGTGCACATGGAACATTCCCCACACTCGATAAAATATTAGGTCATAAAACAAACCAAAACAAAATCAAACCGATCGACGCCATATCATGTGTCTTTTCAGACCACAATGCTATGAAACTAGAAGTCTACAACAAGAAAAAAAAATCTGGAAAAGGCACAAAACCATGGAAGTTAAATAACAGGCTACTAAACAATCAATGGCTCAACCAAGAAATCAAAGAAAATATCCAAAAAAACATGGAAACAAATGAAAATGAAACACAATACAAACTTCTGTAAGGCAGGAAAACTGGTTCTAACAGGGAAGTTTATAGCAGTACAAGTCTGCCTCAGGGGGGAAAAAAAAACCCTCAACCAAAAAACTCCACAAAGTTATAACTATAAAAGCCGGAGAAAGAACAACAAACGAAACCCCTAAACAACAGAATGAAAAAAATAATTAAAATCAGAAAGAAAATAAATGATACAGAGATTAAAACTATGCACACCATGTACCAAAAATGGATGAGTCAGTACGTGAAATACTATCATAACGAGAGAGGGCAGGGACCTAGCGCTCACCCTAACCCTAACCCTAACCCTAACCAGAACCCTCAACCAAAACCTAACCCTATCTCGAAACGTAACCCGACACTTGACCCGCACTGTTGCATGTGCCCTCATTTCAGTCCTCGAGGGAGATCACACGACTGGAACTGCTTCGCCATTGGCGACATCCATGGATCAAACCCTAACCCAATCTAAGGCTCTCTCCCCATGGGGACCCAATTCCAAAGTCTCAAAACAGCACAAACATGGGTTCGAGAATCGGTGCGGAGATACTCAGCATGGAAGCTGGAACATCACCATGTCATTTCCAAAGCGCGCCTGCATCTGCACGAGAGGATTCCTAAGGCCTCACTGAGGGGTGGCCATACATTTGACTGGCCTTGGAACTCAAAGACTAATCCTGACCGGCATCCACCCTTGTGAACTCCACTCAGCCCTTCGGGGAGACAGTTGCTCTGATGTGGGGTCAGTGCCTGGAGTCTCCTGGGACATACCCTAACCTTAACCATAACCCTAACCATAACCCGCAACCTGCACCTAACCCTATCTATCACAGTAACTCTACAGCACGCCCGCAGCTGTGCATGTGCCCTCACTTCAGCCCTCCGGGATTCACGACACTGGTGTTGCTTCAGCCCTGGCGACACCAGTGGTCCGAACCCTAAACCTAGCTATGGCTCTCTCCCCATGGGACCCAATTCCAAAGTCTGACTACAACACGCACATGGGTTTGAAAATCGGTGCAGAAATACTCGGCATGGAACCTGAAACATCATCATGTCATTTCCAAAGTGCGAGTGTGTCTACAAGAGAGTATTTCTGAGGCCTAACCGAAGAGCATCACATAGAGTTGTCTGGTCTTGGAACCCAAAGACTAATCCTGACTGGCACCCTTCCTTGTGTCCCCCCACTCAGCCCTTCGTGGAGACAAGTGCACTGTTGGGGTTTCAGTGCCTAGAGCATCCTGGGACCTAACCCTAACCCTAACCTTAACCCTAACCATAACCCTCAACCTACACCTAACCCTGTCTCATTAAAAAGGACAACATCAGAATCTTAGGGCTCCCAGAAGAGAGAGACAAAGGGGTAGAAGTGTTAAGTCAGCAAATCATAGCGGATAATTTTTCTTACCTGGGAAAAGACACAGGCAATAAAATCCAGGAAGCACAGAGGATTCTCATAAGATTCAACAAAAACCCACCAGTAAAAGGAATATCATATTCAAATTCACAAAATACTCAGGCAAGGAAGAATTATGAGTGCAGCAAGGGAAAAAAGTCCTTAACCAACAAGGGAAGACAACAATGATCAGGTTTGCAGCTGACCTACCCACAGAGGCTTGGCAGGCCAGAAAGGAGTGGCAAGATATACTCAATGTGCTGAATCAGAAAACTCTGCAGCCAAGAATTCCTTATCCAGGAAGTCTGTCATTCAAAATAGAAGGACAGATTAAAAGTTTCCCATACAGGAGAGACCGGCAGAAGATGGCGGCATAGGAGGACGCTGGGCTCACCGCGCGTCCTGCTGATCACTTAGATTCCACCTACACCTTCCTACGTAACCCAGAAAACCGCCAGAAGACTAGCAGAACAGAGTCTCTGGAGCCAAGCTCAGACGAGAGGCCCATGGAAGAGGGTAGGAAGGGCGGAAGAGGGTAGGAAGGGCGGAGAGGCGGTGCACGCTCCATGGACTGGCGGGAGGGAGCCGGGGCAGATGGGCGGTCCGCCGGCCAAGCAGAGCCCCCGAGTCTGGCTTGCAAAAGTGGAGGGGCCAGATGGGGTGTATTCCGACAGCAAGAAGGACTTAGCATCTGGGAGGTCATAAGTTAACAGCTCTGCTCGGAAAGCGGGAATGCTGGAGGACAAAGGGAGGGAGAGTTGCTGAGCCCCGGGACGACAGAGCTCAGTTTGGTGGGGAACAAAGGCGCTTGCCAGCGCCATCTCCCTCGCCCATCCCCCAGCCAAAATCCCAAAGGGAACCAGTTCCTGACAGGGAACTTGCTTGCTCCGCGCAAACATCCAATGCTGTGCTTCTGCAGAGCCACCCCTCCGGCAGCGGGTCTGACTCCCTCCGCTGCCACAGGGACCCTCCTGAAGTGGATTACCTAAGGAGAAGCGAGCTAAGCCTGCCCCTCCTGCCCCCATGCACCTTGGCTGCCCACCCCAGCTAATACGAAAGATCCCCAGCACCACAAGCCTGGCAGTGAGCAAGTAGCCCAGACGGGCCACGCCACCCCACAGTGAATCCCGCCCCTAGGAGAGGGGAAGAGAAGGCACACACCAGTCTGACTGTGGCCCTAGCGGTGGACTGGGGGCAAACATCAGGTCTGAATGCGGCCCCGCCCACCAACTCCAGTTATACACCACAGCACAGGGGAAGTGCCTTGCAGGTTCGCATCGCTCCAGGGACTATCCAAAATGACCAAACGGAAGAATTCCCCTCAGAAGAATCTCCAGGAAATAACAACAGCTAATGAACTGATCAAAAAGCATTTAAATAATATAACAGAAAGTGAATTTAGAATAATAGTCATAAAATTAATCGTTGGGCTTGAAAACAGTATAGAGGACAGCAGAGAATCTATTGTTACAGAGATCAAGGGACTAAGGAACAGTCGGAAGGAGCTGAAAAACGCTTTAAACGAGATGCAAAATAAAATGGAAACGACCACAGCTCGGATTGAAAAGGCAGAGGAGAGAATAGGTGAACTAGAAGATAAAATTATGGAAAAAGAGGAAGCTGAGAAAAAGAGAGATAAAAAAATCCAGGAGTATGAGGGGAAAATTAGAGAACTAAGTGATACACTAAAAAGAAATAATATACGCATAATTGGTATCCCAGAGGAGGAAGAGAGAGGGAAAGGTGCTGAAGGGGTACTTGAAGAAATAATAGCTGAGAACTCCCCTGATCTGGGGAAGGAAGAAGGCATTGAAATCCAAGAGGCACAGAGAACTCCCTTCAGATGTAACTTGAATCGATCTTCTGCACGACATATCATAGTGAAACTGGCAAAATACAAGGATAAAGAGAAAATTCTGAAAGCAGCAAGGGATAAACGTGCCCTAACATATAAAGAGAGACCTATAAGGCCCGTGACTGATCTCTCTTTTGAAACTTGGCAGGTCAGAAAGGATTGGCACGAGATCTTCAATGTGTTGAACAGAAAAAAATATGCAGCCGAGAATCCTTTATCCAGCAAGTCTGTCATTTAGAATAGAAGGAGATATAAAGGTCTTCCCAAACAAACAAAAACTGAAGGAATTCGTCACCACTAAACCAGCCCTACAAGAGATCCTAAGAGGGATCCTGTGAGACAAAGTACCAGAGACATCGCTACAAGCATAAAACATACAGACATCACAATGACTCTAAACCCGTATCTTTCTATAATAACACTGAATCTAAATGGATTAAATGCGCCAACCAAAAGACATAGGGTATCAGAATGGATAAAAAAACAAGACCCATCTATTTGCTGTCTACAAGAGACTCATTTTAGACCTGAGGACACCTTTAGATTGAGAGTGAGGGGATGGAGAACTATTTATCATGCTACTGGAAGCCAAAAGAAACCTGGAGTAGCCATACTTATATCAGACAAACTAGACTTTAAATTAAAGGCTATAACAAGAGATGAAGAAGGGCATTATATAATAATTACAGGGTCTATCCATCAGGAAGAGCTAACAATTATAAATGTCTATGCTCCGAATACCGGAGCCCCCAGATATATAAAACAATTACTTATAAACATAAGCTAGGAATTTACCCAAGGGATACAGGAGTGCTAATGCATAGGGGCACTTGTACCCCAATGTTGATAGCAGCACTCTCAACAATAGCCAAATTATGGAAAGAGCCTAAATGTCCATCAACTGATGAATGGATAAAGAAATTGTGGTTTATAAACACAATGGAGAACTACAGGGCGATGAGAAAGAATGAAATATGGCCCTTTGTAGCAACGTGGATGGAACTGGAGAGTGTGATGCTAAGTGAAATAAGCCATACAGAGAAAGACAGATACCATATGTTTTCACTCTTATGTGGATCTTGAGAAACTTAACAGAAACCCATGGGGGAGGGGAAGGAAAAAAAAAAGAGGTTAGAGTGGGAGAGAGCCAAAGCATAAGAGACTCTTAAAAACTGAGAACAAACTGAGGGTTGATGGGTGTGGGAGGGGGGGAGGGGGGGTGATGGGTATTGAGGAGGGCACCTTTTGAGATGAGCACTGGGTGTTGTATGGAAACCAATTTGACAATAAATTTCATATATTGAAAAAAAAATAAACATAAGCAACCTTACTGATAAGAATGTGGTAATTGCAGGGGACTTTAACACTCCACTTACAGAAATGGATAGATCATCTAGACACATGGTCAATAAAGAAACAAGGGCCCTGAATGATACATTGGATCAGATGGACTTGACAGATATATTTAGAACTCTGCATCCCAAAGCAACAGAATATACTTTCTTCTCGGTGCACATGGAACATTCTCAAAGCTGGATCACATACTGGGTCACAAAATAGCCCTTCCTAAGTATACAAGAATTGAAATTATACCATGCATACTTTCAGACCACAATGCTATGAAGCTTGAAATCAACCACAGGAAAAAGTCTGGAAAACCTCCAAAAGCATGGAGGTTAAAGAACACCCTACTAAAGAATGAGTGGGTCAACCAGGCAATTAGAGAAGAAGTCAAAAAATATATGGAAACAAACGAAAATGAAAATACAACAATCCAAACACTTTGGGACGCAGCGAAGGCAGTCCTGAGAGGAAAATACATTGCATTCCAGACCTATCTCAAGAAACAAGAAAAATTCCAAATACAAAATATAACAGCACACCTAAAGGAAATAGAAGCAGAACAGCAAAGGCAGCCTAAACCCAGCAGAAGAAGAGAAATAATAAAGATCAGAGCAGAAATAAACAATATAGAATCTAAAAAAAAAAAACTGTAGAGCAGATCAATGAAACCAAGAGTTGGTTTTTTGAAAAAATAAACAAAATTGACAAACCTCTAGCCAGGCTTCTCAAAAAGAAAAGGGAGATGACCCAAATAGATAAAATCATGAATGAAAATGGAATGATTACAACCAATCCCTCAGAGATACAAACAATTATCAGGGAATACTATGTAAAATTATATGCCAACAAATTGGACAACCTGGAAGAAATGGACAAATTCCTGAACACCCACACTCTTCCAAAACTCAATCAGGAGGAAATAGAAAGCTTGAACAGACCCATAACCAGAGAAGAAATTGAATCTGTTATCAAAATTCTCCCAACAAATAAGAGTCCAGGACCAGATGGCTTCCCAGGGGAGTTCTACCAGACGTTTAAAGAAGACATAATACCTATCCTTCTCAAGCTATTCCAAGAAATAGGGAAGGAAAACTTCCAGACTCATTCTATGAAGCCAGTATTACTTGATTCCTAAACCAGACAGACACCCAGTAAAAAAAAGAGAACTACAGGCCAATATCCCTGATGAATATGGATGCAAAAATTCTCAATAAGATACTAGCAAATCGAATTCAACAGCATAGAAAAAGATTATTCACCATGATCAAGTGGGATTCATTCCTGGGATGCAGGGCTGGTTCAACATTTGCAAATCAATTAACGTGATACATCACATTAATAAAAGAAAAGATAAGAACCATATGATCCTGTCAATCGATGCAGAAAAAGCCTTTGACAAAATCCAGCACTCTTTCTTAATAAAAACCCTTGAGAAAGTCAGGATAGAAGGAACATACTTAAACATCATAAAAGCCATTTATGAAAAGCCCACAGCTAACATCATCCTCAGTGGGGAAAAACTGAGAGCTTTTTCCCTGAGATCAGGAACACAACAGGGACGCCCACTCTCACCGCTGTTGTTTAACATAGTGCTGGAAGTTCTAGCATCAGCAATCAGACAACAAAAGGAAATCAAAGGCATCAAAATTGGCAAAGATGAAGTCAAGCTTTCACTTTTTGCAGATGACACGATACTATACAAGGAAAATCCGATAGACTCCACCAAAAGTGTGCTAGAACTGATACATGAATTCAGCAAAGTTGCAGGATACAAAATCAATGTACAGAAGTCAGTTGCATTCTTATACACTAATAATGAAGCAACAGAAAGACAAATAAAGAAACTGATCCCATTCACAATTGCACCAAGAAGCACAAAATACCTAGGAATAAGCCTAACCAAAGATGTAACAGATCTGTATGCTGAAAACTATAGAAAGCTTATGAAGGTAATTGAAGAAGATATAAACAAATGGAAAGACATTCCCTGCTCATGGATTGGAGGAATAAATATTGTCAAAATGTCAATACTACCCAAAGGTATCTACACATTCAATGCAATCCCAATCAAAATTGCACCAGCATTCTTCTCGAAACTAGAACAAGCAATCCTAAAATTCATATGGAACCACAAAAGGCCCTGAATGGCCAAAGTAATTTTGAAGAAGAAGACCAAAGCAGGAGGCATCACAATCCCAGACTTTAGCCTCCACTACAAAGCTGTAATCATCAAGACAGCATGGTATTGGCACAAAAACAGACACACAGACCAATGGAATAGAATAGAAACCCCAGAACTAGACCCACAAACGTATGGCCTACTAATCTTTGACAAAGCAGGAAAGAACATCCAATGGAAAAAAGACAGTCTCTTTAACAAATGGTGCTGGGAGAACTGGACAGCAACATGCAGAAGGTTGAAACTAGACCACTTTCTCACACCATTCACAAAAATAAACTCAAAATGGATAAAGGACCTGAATGTGAGACAGGAAACCATCAAAACCTTAGAGGAGAAAGCAGGAAAAGACCTCTCTGACCTCAGCCGTAGCAATCTCTTACTCGGCACATCCCCAAAGTCAAGGGAATTAAAAGCAAAAGTGAATTACTGGGACCTTATGAAGATAAAAAGCTTCTGCACAGCAAAGGAAACAACCAACAAAACTAAAAGGCAACCAACGGAATGGGAAAAGATATTTGCAAATGACACATCGGACAAAAGGCTAGTATCCAAAATCTATAAAGAGCTCACCAAACTCCACACCCGAAAAACAAATAACCCAGTGAAGAAATGGGCAGAAAACATGAATAGACACTTCTCTAAAGAAGACATCCGGATGGCCAACAGGCACATGAAAAGATGTTCAACGTCGCTCCGTATCAGGGAAATACAAACCAACACCACACTCAGATATCACCTCATGCCAGTCAGAGTGGCCAAAATAAACAAATCAGGAGACTATAGATGCTGGCGAGGATGTGGAGAAACGGGAACCCTCTTGCACTGTTGGTGGGAATGCAAATTGGTGCAGCCACTCTGGCAAACAGTGTGGAGGTTCCTCAGAAAATTAAAAATAGACCTACCCTATGACCCAGCAATAGCACTGTTAGGAATTTACCCAAGGGATACAGGAGTGCTGATGCATAGGGGCACTTGTACTCCAATGTTTATAGTAGCACTCTCAACAATAGCCAAATTATGGAAAGAGCCTAAATGTCCATCAACTGATGAATGGATAAAGAAATTGTGGTTTATATACACAATGGAGTACTACGTGACAATGAGAAAGAATGAAATATGGCCCTTTGTAGCAACATGGAGGTAACTGGAGAGTTTTACGCTAAGTGAAATAAGCCATGCAGAGAAAGACATACCATATGTTTTCACTCTTATGTGGATCCTGAGAAACTTAACAGAAACCCATGGGGGAGGGGAAGGAAAAAAAAAGAGGTTAGAGTGGGAGAGAGCCAAAGCATAAGAGACTCTTAAAAACTGAGAACAAACTGAGGGTTGATGGGGGGTGGGAGGGAGAGGTGGGTGGGTGATGGGTATTGAGGAGGGCACCTTTTGGGATGAGCACTGGGTGTTGTATGGAAACCAATTTGACAGAAAATTTCATATATTGAAAAAAAAAAGTTTCCCAGACAAAAAAAAACTTAAAGGAGTTCGTGACCAGTAAACAAGTCCTCAAGGAATTTTCAGGGGGACTCTCTGAGGGGAGAAAAGAGGAAAAAATGAAAAAAAAAACACCAAAACTACCAAACACTGGGTAGCACAAAAAACACCACCACAAAATCCAACTGTACAAGACACATAATGACAATAATCTCTAATCTTTGAGTACTCACTCTAAACGTCAGTGGCATAATTCTCCAGTCAAAAGACACAGGGTAACAGACTGGGGAAAAAAACAAGATCCATGTATATGAGGTCTACAAGAGACCCACGTTACCTAAAGGCACCTTCAGATTGAAAGTAATGGGATGGAGAACCATCTATCATGCTAATGGTCACCAAAGAACGCCAGAGTAGCCTTACTCATATTAGACAATCTAGCCTTTAAAATAAAGACTGTAACAAGAGATGAAGAAGGGTGTTGTATTATAATTGAGGGGGTCTATCCACCAAGAAGACTTAACAATTTTAAACATTTATGCTCCCAATGTGAAAGCACCCAAAAATATAAATCAAGTAATCACAAATATAAAGAAGCTCATCGATAATAAAACCATAATTATATGGGACTTCAACACCCCATTATAACAACAGAAAGATCATTTAAACAGAAAATCAACAAACAAACAATGGATTTGAGTGAGACACTGGACCAGATGGACTTAACAGTTACATTCAGAACATTTCATCCTAAAGCAGCAGAATATACATTCTTCTCCAGGGCACATGGAATGTCTGCAGAATAGATATCACACTGGAAAACAAATCAGCCCTCAAGAAGTACAAAAAGTTCGAGATCATACCGTGCATATCATCAGACCATAATGCTATGAAACTCAAAATCAACCACAAGAAAAATTTTGGAAAGATAACAAATACTTGGAGACAAACAACATACTACTGAAGAATGAATGATGGAATGCAAGCTGGTGCAGCCACTCTGTAAAACAGTATGGAGGTTCCTCAAAAACCTAAAAACAGAACTACCCTACTACCCAGCAGTTGCACTGCTAGGCATTTATCCAAGGGATACAGGTGTGCTGTTTCAAAGGGACACATGCACTACCCCCATGATTATAGCAGCACTATCAACAAAATATGGAAAAATAGCCAAAATATGGAAAGAGCCCAAATGTCCATCAATGGATGAATGGATAAAGAAGAAATGGTATATATATATATACAATGGTGTATTACTTGGCAATCAAAAAGACTGAAATCTTGCCATTTGCAACTACATGGATAGAACTGTAGGGTATTATAGTAAGTGAAATTACTCAGAGAAAGACAAAAATCATATGACTCCACTCACATGAGGACTTTAAGAGACAAAACATATGAACATAAGGGAAGGGAAACAAAAAGAAAATAAAAACAGTGAGGGATCAAAACAGAATGGACTCATAACTATTTAGACCAGACAGAGGGTTACGGGATGGGATGTGGGAGTGGGTTGGGCTAAATGGGTAATGCACATTAAGGAATCTACTCATGAAATCATTGTTTCACTATATGCTAACTAATTTGGATGTAAATTTCAAAACATAAAAAATACAATTAAAAAAAAGGAATGAATAGGTGAGCCAAGAAGTTAAATTGGAAATTAAAAAGTACATGGAAGCCAATGAAACTGATAACACCACACCCCAAATCCTCTGAGAATCAGCAAAGTTAGTCATAAGAGGAAGTTTATAGCAATCCAGTGTTTCCAAAAATGGTAAGAGGGTCTCAGATACACAGCCTAAGCTTATACCTTAAAGAGCTGGAAAAAGAGCAACAAATAAAACCAGAACCAGCAGAAGACAAGAAATGATGAAGATTACAACAAAAATCAATGCTACCGAAACTGAAAACAACAACAAAAAAACCCCACACACATTAAAAAAAATGAACAACAACAAATAACGCCCCCCACACACACACACAGACACACACACAAACAGTAGAACAGATCAATGAAATCAGAAGCTGGTTCTTTGAAATAATTAAGAAAATTGATAAACCACTAGCCAATTGGAACAGAAAGAAAAAGGAAAGGACCCAGATAAATAAAATCAAGAATGAAAGAGGAGAGATCACAACCAACACAGCAGAAATACAACAAATAATAAGAGAATATTATCCGCAAATATATGCCAATAAAATGGGCAATCTGGGAGAAATGGACAAATTCCTAAAATATATAAACTACCAAAACTGAAACAGGAAGAAATAGAAAATTTGAATAGACCCATAACCAGTAAAGACATTGAATTAGTAATCAAAACTTTCCCAAGAAAAAGAGCCCAGGGCCAGATGGCTTTCCAGGGGAATTCTACTAAACATTTAAGGAAGAGTTAACACCTATGCTCTTGAAGCTGTTCCCAAAAAAGAAATGGAAGGAAAACTTCCAAACATTTTCTCTCAACCCAGCATTACCTTGATTCCAAAACCAGAAAAAGACCCACTAAAAAGGAGAAGTATACACAAATTTTCATGATGAACATAGACACAAACATCTTCCACAAGATATGAACCAACCAGATCCAACAATACATTTAAACGTTATTCACCACGACCAAGTGGGATTTATACCTGGAATGCAAAGCTGGCTCAATATCTGCAAAACAAACAACGTGACTTATCACATCGATAAAAGAAAGGACAAGAACCACATGATCCTCTCAATAGATGCAGTGAAAGCATTTGACAAAATACAGCATCCTTTCTTGATAAAAACCCTCAAGAACGTAGGGATGGAAGGATCATACCTCGAGATCATTAAAGGCATATATGAAAGGCCCGATGCTAATATAATCCTCAAAGGGGCAAAACTGAGAGCTTTCTTCCTAAGGTCAGGAACAAGACAAGGATGTCCACTCTCGCCACTGGTATTCAACATAATATGGGAAGTCTTAGCCTCAGCAATCAAACAACACAAAGAAATAAAAGGCATCCAAATCGTCCAGGAGGAGCTCAACCTTTCACTCTTCATAGATGGCATGAAATTCTATGTGGAAAGCACACAATAGTCCACCAAAAACTGCTAGAAATTATACAGGAATTCAGCAAAGTGGAAGGATATAAAATCAATGCACAGCAATCAGTTGCATTCCTATGCACCAACAATGAAGCAACAGAAAGAGAAATCAGGGAATCTATCCCATTAACAATTGCACCAAAACCCATAAAATACCTAGGAATAAATCTAACCAAAAAGGTGAAAAATATATACACTGGAAACTATAGAAAGCTTATGAAAGAAACTGCAGATGGCAAACACACAGAAAAGAAAAATATTGCATGCTCCTGGATAGGAAGAACAAATATTGTTAAAATGTCAATAGTACCCAGAGCAGTCTACATATTCAATTTTTTGATGATTAAAGAAAATAGGTCTACCAAACGACATATACCAAACCTTACTAGCTATGATAGTATGCTTATCTCTTCCAAGTTACTAAAAGATTAATGCTTTTATTCAGCTTAATGGTCAACCTGACATTTAATGGGTGCCTAGGGAAACAACAGTAATGTATGCTTGGAGTTTCAGGCTATTTCTTTGTTTCAGTCAGCAGTCACTATAAATATGTTATGGTCTACAGATTTATTCTAGACCTATTTTCTATGTTTAAGTTTATATTTGAGAGAGAGAGAAAGAGCATGAGCCAGGGAGGGGCAGAGAGAGGGAGACACAGAATCTCAATCAGGCTACAGGCTCCCAGCTGCCAGCACAGAGCCCAACATGGAGCTCAGTCATGAGCAGTGCAATCATGACCTGAGCCGAAGTCAGATGCTTAACAAACTGAGCCACACAGATGCCCCAGACCTATTTTAAATTTGCAAATTAATATCAGACTCCAAAAGTATTGACTATTATCTAAGCCTTTAGCACATTCACAAGGTGCATTTACTTTAGACAAAATTAATTTTGATAAGATGCTCTAGTCTATTTTTAGGAGATACACAGATATAGAAGCAGAAAACCAACAGCTTCTTCATACACAACTTAAGAATCATCTCTACACCACGGATGCCAATTCAAAACAACCACTACAGGGCCACTTGATCAACATTCATAAGGTCACGGCAATGGTTTGGAAATGCCAAATGAAACCAGAGCTCAACACGTGTAAGGAGTCATACCATGACCCTTAGGATTTCCATCTATGTGTCCAAATGACAACTATTAACAGCTGCTTTCCTGTCAATTTAATGATTGTACAACTTGCATGAATCCACATATAACATACTTTTTAAAACAAAGCTCACTCTGAAAAAGACAATCTATGCAGAAAAATCCTAAGTTCTTTTTCAAACAATCAGCTGCACCCAAAGAAAGAATGATACTCTCTTAACTATAAATAACTGACTTTCAAAGTCTACGGATGATACCTTCCCCATGGTTCAGTCTGAAGCAACTGACTGTTTTAGGGCTAAGGTGAAATTTTCTAATGGCCACACCACCAGGGTTATGATAGTTGCTGCTTTAATCCCTTCTGAGATGGACAAGGCCTCTCAGGACTTTTCTACTCACTTCTGAGGAGGAAGCCTGTTTGAGGGAGCAAGGGAGGATCTCATCAGCCCTTCTTTGCTGCATAACATGTGGGATCAACACCTGACCCTTCTAAGTCCCTGCCTTCTTATTCTCTACTATAAGGGGCTTTAAGAATGGTTAGTGGTCATTCTGGGAGGACATACCAAGTGGGAAAGGGCCTGGGGAGCCAACTAGGTGGCTGGAGGTGTCCTAAGCATCTGATGTCCTAAGCATCAGATGAATGCACATGTAAAAATTTCATTGAGCTGTTTCACAATATGTGTGCAAATTAAATTGTGTATTTTATAAACTCAAATAGTATTTTGAAAACAATTCTGGTAAGAATGAAGAGTACTTAAAAGCAAGTGCATCTAGCAGTGATGGTTGTAGAACCTTATGAGTATACTAAAATCCACCATGATAAACTTAATGGTGTGCAAATACCTTTTTCTATCGTTTTCTCAAAAGAATTAACTGAAGTACAAAATATCTACATAAAAGTGCTCAATTAATTATCCCATGGTATGTCAATATGTCAATTAAAATATCCAACCTAGAGTGATTCTGTGATCAGTACAAGTTGTTCAGCTTCTCTGGAGCCTGAGATTATTCATCCTCCATTCAGCTTGTTGTCTTACTGTGACAGAGAAGGGGTAATTGATGTTGGGTGACAGTTATCATCTTGGCTCTAAATGGCCTGGAAGGTCTAGACCAAGCCCACCTCTCAGTGACCCCTGATATCCAACCCCCGACACTCAGAAATGTGTGCATGACCCTTCTGAGAGTTCCTCTGGTGCGAACTGCCCCCCTTCCAGGCACCCCATCTCACCTGGTAAAGTCCCATTTATCCTTCAGATGTCAGGGCAAGAAGGACTTTTTTAGGGAAGGTATCATTTTTCTCCTAAAATTGGTAATTTCCTTCTTAATGTATCTTCATGGCCTTATCTGGTCCTTCCCTTAATAGCATTTATTTTCGTTTGTGGCTATTCTCTTACTACACGGTTATTAGGTTAAATTTTTTCCTCTGCTGTATCTGATTCCCATGAGGCTGAGCCATGTGTTCTGGTTCACCACGATGTACTTTGCTTAGAAGAGAATAGGATTTCTGTTAGTATTCATGGAATGAATGAATGAATGAATGAATGAATGAATAAGTGAATGAATCAGAAGCTTGGATACAGACAAGGATGAGGGGAACCTTTGCATGTTCCTTCAGTTGTTCCTTAGCACACGGGAAAACTAGGTCTTAGATCTCAAGTTCAGAGTATCTCCACATTATTTTAGAAAATCCTTCAAAGTATAAGAAATGTTGACTTTGTTCATACTTGTGTGTTACCTGTCTACACGTTGGAGTGAGACATTTTTTTTTAAGATTAATGGTTTATTTTGAGAGTGCATGGAGAGGGAGGGGCACAGAGAGAGGAAGAGAGAAAGAATCCCTAGCAGGCTCCTTACTCCGCATAGAGCCTTATGTGGGGCTTGATCTTATGAACGTTAAATCATGACCTGAGCCAAAATCAGAGTCGGACGTTTAATGGACTGAGCCACCCAGGCGCCCCTACAGTGAGGCATTTTCATTAACCTGAAAACTCATAAGCTGAGGTAGTAATACAATAGCAATAGAACATGTAGGAGGCAGTCTTCAACTTCAGATCAGAAAATCTTATTGACTTTGTTACAATTACAGTCCATGTGCCCAAAAACATGCAGCCTAAACATGAGAATGAAACAGGTGATAATTCCACTCTGAGTCCAAACACTATCTGGTGACATGGGACACATTACTTCACCATTTGAGTCTGTGTTACCTTAGAGAAACTGGGAAATTAACTGTGTACTTTCTAATCCGTTATGAAGTGTAAGTCATGATTTGTGGAAATGAATCTGCACCACGCTTGCATACTGTAACAGCTTAATCTATGGTAACCTTCTTATCATTTTGTGAATGGAACTTACTGAGAGCAGGGACCCTGTCTGTTTGTTCTCTACGGTGTCCCCAAGACGATGAATAATGTCTGACACATAGCAGGTGCTTAACATTTGTTGAATGAATATTTGGCAGTCTTGGAGAGAAGGCAGAAGGAGGAATTGGTCATATTTGTAAAATAAAGTGATTTTTCCAGGAAAAAGTTTACATTATCCTACAGCACCCCATTTCCATGTATATTTAGAAAATAGAGAGTCTTTTCTTCTTTTTCCTAAAACATGCTCATATAACGAGGAATAGGATGCAGAACTTTCCTGAAGGTTTCAGATGAAGCCCCAGAGCTCAGGGAGGACTAAACATGTGTCCTCTTCCCTGACCACTGGCAGTGAGGTAAGAAACTTTGGGGAGCATGTGACTATTGTATTTCTTTTTTTTTAATGCTTATTTATTTTTGAGAGGGCTCAGATAGCCAGAGTGTGAGAGGAGAAGAGGCAGAAAGAGAGGGAGACACAGAATTTAAAGCAGGCTCCGGGCTCTGAGCTGTCAACACAGAACGCAATGCAGGGCTCAAACTCACAACCTGCTAGATCATGACCAAATCTGAAGTCGGATGCTTCACCCACTCAGCTACCCAGGTGCCCCGTGACTGTCATATTTATTAGATGGAGTGCCCATTCTTCATATATGGGCCCCAAGACAGAGGCAGGTCACAGGTATCTGGGCTCCCTGAGATAGTTATCCTACATACAAAAGTAAGATGTGACACTCCAAAATATGACACTTGATGGTCTGGGTCACCCAGCCCTGCCAGCTGCTCAGAAACCGAGAAGGAGTCATTGATCCTCCAGGTGCTGAATCGGGCCAGTGAGGTGAAGAATGCCCTGTTGGAATATCTGGCAGTAGCTGAATCAGCTGTGGTGAGCAGCTGGACCCAATTCAAAGGGAGGTAGGGACGAGGACACAGAGGGCATCATGGCTATGTCTGGGCTCCTGGAAAGCAGGTGCAGGAAAAAGATTTTCCAGGCCATATCTCCCCACCATCCCACCTAGGGTGGAGGGAGGGCAAAGTGCATGTGCATGTGCATTTACACTGTGTGGTCACCAGAGGGTATTGTGGCCCTAACTGTGTGTGACAGAAAATGATGCTTGTGAATGCTGCTTCTGCTGCTGCCAATCTCCTACTGAATGAACCCTTACTATGGGCAAGCTCATTATCCCCTCACAACACTCTAATTCATTAAGGATTCTGGTACCCTTTTTTTTTAATAGCAAAGAAAAATAAGAGATTAAATAACATGCCCAATCACAAAGCCCTTAAGTGGTGGAGGTGGAAAGGTTATCTGAGAGGTCTGGCTTCAGAGCATGTATTCATTGATTCAACATGTGTGTTCTGAGTACTCACTATGTACAAGGCCCTGTTTCGTGTAGGTTTATGGTTGTAGGGTTATGGTTAGAGTTGGTATGAAGTTTAAGTTGAGGGGCATGTTTAGGGTCATGGTTAGTGTTAGGGGTAGGACCCAGGAGGTTCCAGTCGGTGAACCCCTAGCAGTGAAGTTGTCTCCACTGAGGGATGAGTGGAGGCTGCATGGGAGTCTTCAGTTCAGACTTAGTTTTTCATGCCAGGATCAGCCTCCCGTGTGTGCCACTCTTCAGTTGAGCCTCAGCAACCTTCTTGTGCAACTCCATGCCGGCAATGGAATTGACATGATGATGTTCCAATTCAAATCTGAACAATACTGTAGGGATCGGGCCCTATGTGTGTGGTGTTCTCAGAGATAGGAACCGGATCCCCATTGGGAGGGAGCCATAGATAGGGTGAGGGTTTGGTCCAGGGATATAAGAATGGACGAAACGACACCAGTCCTATTGTCTCCATGGAGGGCTGAATGAGGGCCCATGAATTGGCGTGGGTCAGGTGTAGGGTTAGCGTTAGAGCTGGAGTGAGGTTGAGGTTGATGTATATGTTTCTGGTCACTATTAGTGTTGGGATTACTTCCCAGGTGGCTCCAGTTGCTGATCCACAGAAGTGCAGTGGTCTCCCCGGAGGGCTCAGCGGAGGTCACATGGAAGGGTGTCAGTCATGCTTAGTCTTTGTGTGCCAGGGTGAGCCTCCTTTGTGGGCCACTCCTTGGTTGAGCCTCAGAAACCCCCTTCTGCACCTGCATCTGGGTTTTGGATATCACATGGGTGGTATTCCATGTTCCATGCTGAGTAATCTTGCTCATCTTCTGGAACCCATGTGTGTGGTATCCTCAGACTTAAGAAATGGGTCTTCCTTGGGAGAGAGCCTTAGTTAGACTAAGGGTTCATTCCAGGGCAGAAAGCAGGGCTGAAGCTACATCAGTCCCATTATTTCCATGGTGGGCTGAATGAGGGCCCAAGTGCGTGTGAGGGTTAGGTGTAGAGTGAGACTTAGATTTGGGGTGAGGTTTAGGTTGAGGACTATGATGTGGGTCACAGATAGGGTTAGGGGTAGGTCCAAGGAGACCCCAGATGCTGAACCCCTAACAGTGCAGTGGTCTCCATGGAGGGCTGAGTGGAGGCTGCATGGGAGCCTTCAGTTCAGACTTAGTCTTTTTGTGTCAGGGCCAAACTCCCTTGTGTGCAACTCTTTAGTTGGGCCTTAGCAACCTCCTTGTGCACCTCCATCCCGGCAGTGGAAATGACATCATGATGTTTCAATTCTAACCTGAACAGTACTGGAGGTGTTTGTGCCCTATGTGCGTGGTGCTCTCAGAGGTAGGAAGTGGATCCCCATTGGAGAGAGACATAACTAGGGTGGGGGTTCGATCCAGGGATATACGCATGGCTGAAGAGACACCAGTTCCATTATCTCCATGTAGGGCTGAATGAGGACCCATGCATGGTGCAGGCCAGGTTTAGGGTAAACGTTAGTGGTGGTTTGAGGTTGAGGTTGATGTGTATGTTTCTGGTCACTATTAGGGTTTAGCTTATATCCCAGGTGGCTCCAGGCATTGAAGCACCAGAGTGCATGGTCTCCCACAAGGGCTCAGTAGAGGGCACATAGGAGGGTATTTTCATGCTTTGTCTCTGAGTGCCAGGGCGAGCCTCCTTTGTCGGCCACTCTTTGCTTTGCTGTCAGCAAATCCCTTCTGCAACTCCATTTGGAGTTGCATACCCCATGTGTATGGTCTTAAGAGTTAAGAAATGGGTCATCATTGGGAGAGAGCCTTAGTTAGAGTTAGGGTTCTTTCCAGGGCCAAAAGCAGGGCAGAATCTCACCAGTCACGTTACTTTCATGGAGGGATAGTTGATGGCCCGTGAGTGGGTGAGGGTCAGGTGTAGGGTTAGCATTAGAGTTGGGGTAAGGTTTACTTTGAGGAGCACAGTGAGGGTCACAATTAGGGGTAGGGGTAGGTCTAAGAAGGCCCTAGATTCTGAACCCCAAGCAGTGCAGTGGTGTCCCTGGAGGGCTGAGTTGAGGACGCATGTTAGTGTGTCGGTAAGTCTTAGTCTTGGGACCTAGTGCCTGCCTCAGCTGTGGGCCACTCTTTGGTTGGGCCTCAGCAACCCCCTTGTGCAGCTCCCTCTGGGCTTTGGAAATTACCTGGTGATGTTCCACGTCCCTTGGTGAGTACCACTGCACTGTCTCTGGACCCCGTATCATGGTAATATCAGACTTAGGAATTTGATCTTCATTGGGAGAGACCCTAGCAGGTTTAGGGTTCAACCCAGTGATGTAGAGAGGGCTGAAGCGACACGAGTCCCATGATCACCCTGGAGGGCTGATGTGAGGTATTATGTGTGAATGCAATTCAGGAGTAGGGTCATGGTTAGACATGGTGTGAGGTTTTGGTTGAGGGGTATGGTGAGGGTCACGGTTAGTGTTAGGGTTAGGACCCAGGAGGTTCCAAGTAGTGAAACCCTAGTAATGCAGTAGTCTCCATGGAGGGCTGAGTGGAGGCTGCATGGGATCCTTCAGCTCAGACTTATTCTTTGCGGGCCAGGACCAGCCTCCCGTGTCTGCCACTCTTCAGTGGGACCTCTGCAACCTCCTTGTACAGCTCCATCCTGGCAGTGGAAATGACATGATGAACCTCCAATTCCATACTGAATAATACTGCATGGGTTTGGGCCCTATGTGTGTGGTGTTCTCAGAATGAGGAACTGGATCCCCACTGGGAGGGAGCCATAGTTAGGGTGAGGGTTCGGGCAAGGGATATAAGCGGGGCGGAAGCCACACCAGTCCTGTTATGTCCGTGGAGGGCTTGATCAGGGGCCATGTACAACTGTGGGTCAGGTGTAGGGTTAGCGTTAGAGTTGGGGTGAGGTTGAGGTTGATGTGTATGTTTCTGTTCACTATTAGGGTTCGGCTTACATCCCAGGTGGCTCCAGGTGCTGAACCACAAGCAGCAGTGTTCTCCCCAGAAGTCTCAGTGAATGGCCATGGGAGAGTTTCAGTCATGCTTAGTCTTTGAGTGCCAAGGCAATTCTCCTTTGTGGGCCACTCTTTGGTTGAGCCTCAAAAACTGCTTCTGCAACTACATCTAGGCTTTGGATAATACATGGTGATATTCCATGTTCTGTGCCAAGTAATCCTGCTCCTCTTCTGGAACCTATATGTGTGGTATCCTCAGACATAAGAAATGGGTCACCATCGAAAGAGAGCCTTAGTTAAAGTAAGGGTTACGTCTCATTAATACACCAGTCTCGTTAAGTCCATGGAGGGCTGAATTAGAGTCCATGCGTGGGTGAGGGTCAGGTGTAGAGTTAGTGTTAGAGTTGGGGTGAGGTTTAGGTTAAGGACTATGATGAGGGTCACGGATAGTGTTACGGATAGTTCCAAGGAGGCCCCAGATGCTTAACTCCTAGCAGTGCAGTGGTCTCCACAGAGGGTTGGGTGGAGACTGCATGGGATCCTTCAGTTCAGACTTAGTCTTTGCATGCCAGGGCCAAACTCCCGTGTGTGCAACTCTTTAGTTGGGTCTCAGAAACCTCTTTGTGCAGCTCCATCCTGGCAGTGGAAATTACATGATGATGTGCAAATTCCATCCCGAATAATACTGCAGGTAATTTGGGCCCTGTGTACATGGTGTTCTCAGATTTACAAACTGGATCCCCATTGGGAGAGAGCCATAGCTAGGGTGAAGGTTTGGACAAGGGACATAAGCAGGGCTGAAGCAACACCAGTCCCTTTATGTCCATGGAGGGTTGAATGAGGGTCCATGCAAGGGTTCCTGTCAGGCGTATGGTTAGCGTTAGAGTTGGGGTGAGGTTGAGGTTTATGTGAATGGCTCTGGTGACTTTAAGGGTTGGGGTTACATCCAAGGTAGCTCCTGGTGCTGAACCCTCAACAGTGCAGTGGTCTCTCCAGAGGGCTCAGTGGAGTGCACATGGGAGGGTGTCGGTCATGCTTAGTCTTTGAGTGCCATGGCAAGCCTCCATTGTGGGCCACTCTTTGGTTGAGCCTCAGCAACTGCTTCTGCAACTACATCTGAGATTTGCATATTACATGGTGATAATCCACATCCGATATCCATTAATCCTGCTCCTCTTCTGGATACCCCATGTGTGTGGTGTCCTAATACTGAAGAATTGCGTGACCATTGGGAGAGAGCTTTATCTAGAGTTAAGGTTCAATCAAGATGTGTGAGCTGAACTGAAGCGACAGCTGTCCCGTGATCTCCCTGGGGTGGTGAAATGAGGGCCCATGCAAGGATGTGGGTCAATTATATGGTTATGTTTAGAGTAGGGTTGATTTTTATGTTGAGGGGTACGTTGAAGGGCACGGATAGGGTTGGGTCCCAGGAGGATTCATGTGGAAACACCCCAGCATGGATGTGGTCTCCCAGAAGGGCTGAGTGAAAGCCCCATGGATCGTGCTGGTCAGGATTTGTCTGTGAAGGCCAGGGCAAGCCTCTGGTGTAGGCCACTCTTCAGTTGGACCTCAGCATCCCCCTTGTTAAGCTCCATGAAGAAATTGGGAATTATATGATTACACTCCACATTCCATGCTGAGTAATCCTGCACTTCTTTGAGCCCCAGGTGTGTGGTCTTCTCAGAGTTAGGAGTTGGATCTGCATCGGGAGTGTACCATAGTTAGGGATGGGTTTTGAACCAGGGACATATGTATGGCCACTAGCGACACTAGTCCCATTATCTCCATTTAGGTCTAAATGAGAGACCATGCACAGGGTGAGCGTCAAGTGTAGGGTTAGCGTTAGACAGAGTGAGTTGAGGATGATGTGTATGGTTCTGGTAAGTATTAGGGTTGGGTTTACGTCCCAGGTGGCCTCATGAACTGAGCCATCAGCAGTGTAGTGGTCTTCCCATAGGGCTCAGTAGAGGGCACATGGCAGAGTATGGGTCGTGCTTAGTGTTTGCGTGCCAGGGTGAGCCTCCTTTGTGGACCACTCTTTGGTTTAGCCTCAGCAACTCCTTCTGCAATGACATCTGGGCTTTGGATATTACATGGTGATATAATCCTGCTGAGTAAGCCTGCTCCTCTTCTGGACCCCATGTGTGTGGTATCCTCAAACTTAAAAATTGGGTCATCATTGGAGAGAGTCTTAGGTAGAGATATGGTTTGGTATAGCGACATAAGCAGGGCCGAAGCTACATCAGTTCCGTTATCTCCATGCAGGCCTGAATTAAGGCCCATGAGCGGATGCATGTCAGGTTTAGGTTTAGCATTAGAGTTGGGGTGAAGTTTAGGTTGAGGATTATGGCATGGTTCATGCTTAGGGTTAGGGTTAGGTTCCAGGAGGCCCTAGGTGCTGAAAGCCAAGCAGTGCAGCAGTCTCCCTAGAGGGCTCAGTGGAGAGCGCATGGGAGGGTGCCATTCAGGCTTAATCTTTAGGGGCTAGTGCCAGCCTCGGATATAGGCCACGCTTTGGTTGGGCCTCAGCAACCCCCTTTTGCAGCTCCCTCTGGGCTTTGGAAATTACCTTGTCATTTTCTACGTTCCATGCCGAGGAATCCGGTTCCTCTTCTGAACCCCACGTGTGTGGTCTCTCAGATTTAGGAATTGGATCACCATCGGCAGTGAGCCATAACTAGGTTGAGGGTTCATTACAGGAACATTGATAGGGCTGAGGTGACATTAGTCCCATGTTTGCCCTTCAGGGCTGAAATGGGCGCCCATGCCTGAATGCTAGTCAGGTGTAGGGTTATTTTTAGAATTGGGGTGAGGTTACATTGAGGAGTATGGTTAGGGTCATGGTTAAGGTTAGGGGTAGGGCCAAGGAGGGCCCAGATTCTGAAATGCAAGAAGTGCAGTGGTCTGTATGGACAGCTGTGTGGAGGCTGCATGGTAGCCTTCAGTTCAGATTTACACTATGTGTGCCAGGGCCAGCCTCCCATGTGTACCACTCTATAGTTGGGCCTCAGCAACCTCCTTTTGCAGCTCCATCCCAGCAGTAGAAATGACATGATAATGTTCCAGTACCATCCTGAATAATACTGCAGGGGTTTGGGGCCTATGTACATGGTTTTCTCAGAGTTAGGAACTGGATACACATAGGGAGAGAGCCTTAGTTAGAGTTAGGGTTTGGTCCAGGGCCATAAGCATGGCTGAAGCTACACCAGTCCCGTTGTGTCCGTGGGAGGCTGAATGAGGTCCCATACGTGGGTGCGGTTCAGATGTAGGGTTAGCATTAGTGTTGGGGTGAGGTTGAGGTTGAAGAGGACAACGAGGATCCTGGTTATGTTTAGGGTTAAGTTCCAGGAATCCCCAGATGCTGAACCCCTAGCTGTGCAGTGGTCTCCCTGAAGGGCAGAGTGGAGGGTGCATGGGAGGGTGTCGTTCAACTTAGTCTTTGCTTGCCAGGGCCAGCCTCAGGTGTGGGCCACTCTTCACTTGGGCCTCAGCAACACCCTGTGCACCTCCCTCTGGACTTTGGAAATTACCTGGTGATGTTCCACTTTCCATGGAAAGTAACACCTTACCGCTTCTGGGCCCACATGTGTGTGGTCATATCAGACTTAGGAATTTGGTTATCATCGAGAGAGAGTCTTAGCTAGTGTTAGGGTTTGGCCCAGGGACATCGATAGGGCTGAAGGGATAGGAGTCCCGTGATCACCCTGGAAGGCTGAAGTGAGGGCCCATGCACTAATGCGTGTAAGGTTTAGGATTATGGTTAGAGTTGGTGTGAACTTTAGGTTGAGGGGTATGGTGAGGGTCACCATTACTGTTAGGGTTAGGTCCCAGGAGGTTCCAGGCGGTGAACTCCTAGCAGTGCAGTGGTCTCCACGGAGGGCTGAGTGGAAGCTTCATGGCAGCCTACAGTTCAGACTTAGTCTTTGCGTGCCAGGGCAGTATCCTATGTGTGACACTCTTCAGTTGGGCCTCAGCAACCTTCTTGTGCAGCTCCATCCGAGCAGTGCAAATGAAATGATGATATTCCAATTCGATCCTGAAGAATACTGCAGGGGTTTGGGCCCTATGTGCATGGTGTTCTCAGTTAGGAACTGGATCCCTATTGGGGGAGAGCGATAGCTAGGGTCACGATTCAGTCCAGGGACATAAACAGGGCTGAAGCGACACCAGTCCCATTATCTACATGGAGGGCTGAATGAGCACACATGCGGGGGTGCAGGTCAGGTGTAGGGTTACCTTTAGAGTTGGGGTGAGGTTGAGGATGATGTGTATGGCTCCGTTCAATATAATGGTTAGGTTTGTCCCAGGTGGCTCCAGGCGCTGAAGCACCAGCCGTGCTGTGGTTTTCCCGGAGGGCTCAGTGGTGAGCACGTGGGAGGATGTGGGTCATGCTTAGTCTTTGAGACCCAGGGCGAACCTCCTTTGTGGGCCACACTTTGGTTGAGCCTCAGGAACTGCTTCTGAAACAACATCTGGGCTTTGGATATTACATGGTGATATTCCATATTCCATGCCGAGTAATCCGACTCTTCTTCTGGACCCCCTGTGTGAGGTATCTTTAGACTTAAGAATCGGGTCACCATCTGGAGAGAGCTTTAGATAGAGTTGGGTTTCAGACCAAGGCCATAAGCAGGGCCGAAGCTACCCCATTCCACTTACCTCCATGCAGTGAAGAATGATGGCCAGTGTGCAGGTGAGGGTCAGTTGTAGGGTTAGCGTTAGTGTTGGAATGAGTTTGAGTTTCAGGGTATGGTGAGGGTCACGGTTAGTGTTAGGGTTAGGGCCCAAGAAATTCCAGGCGGTGACCCCCTAGCATCACAGTGGTCTGCATGGAAGGCTGAGTGGTGGCTGCATGGGAGCCTTCAGTTCAGACTTATTCTTTGTGTTTCAAGGCCAGCCTCACGTGTGTGCCATGCTTCATTTGGGTCTCAGCAACCCCCTGGGGCAGCTCCATCCCAGCAGTGGGAACAAAACGATGATGTTCCAATTCCATACCGAATAATACTGCAGGGATTTTGACCTATAGGCGTGGTGTTTCAGAATTAGGACCTGGATACCAATTGGGAGAGAACCATAGATAAGGTGAGGTTCTGCCCAGGGACATAAGCAGGGCTGAAGAGATACCACTCCCGTTATCTCCATGGGGGCCTGTATGAGGGCCAATGCACAGGTGAGGGTCAGGTGTAGGGTTAGCATTAGACTTGGGGTGAGGTATGGGTTGAGTACGGGGAGGGTTACGGTTGGGGTTAGGACTAGGTTCCAGGAGGCCCAAGGTGCTGAATCCAAGGCAGTGCAGTTGTTTTCCTGGGGGATTCAGAGGAGGGCGCATGGGAGGGTGCCGGTCATGCTTAGTCTTTGGGTGCCAAAGCCAGCCTCTTGTTAGCGTTAGACTTGAGGTGAGGTTCCGATTGAGGAGTATGGTTTGGGTCATGATTAGGGTGAGGGAAAGCTCCAAGTAGTCCCCAGGTGATGAACCCCATGCAGTGCAGTGGTCTCCCGGGAGGGCTCAGTGGAGAGCGCATGGGAGGGTGCAGGTCAGGCTTAGTCTTTGGTTACCAGTGCCAGCCTCGTATGTGGGCCACTCTTCGTTTGGGCCTGAGCAAGCACTTTTGCACCTCCCTCTGGTATTTGGACATTACATGATGGTGGTCCACGTTCCATGTGGAGTAATTCTGCACCGCTTCTGGGCCCCATGTGCGTGATATTCTCTGCATTTGGAATTGGATCCTCATCGGGATAGAGAAATAGCTAGGCTTACAGTTTGATCCAGGGACATAAGCAAGGCTGAAGCAACAACATTCCATTTATCTCCATTGAGTCTGAGTGAGGACCATGCGTGGTAGCAGGTCATGGGTAGGGTTAGTGTTAGAGTTGGGGTTAGGTTTAGGTTGAGGAATATGGCAAGGGTCATGGTGAGGGTTAGGGGTAGGTTCCAGGAGGCTCTTAAGTGCAGAAACCTAAGTAGTGCAGAGGTCTCCTAGAGGGTTGAGTGGAGGGCGCAAGGGATGGTGCCATTCCTTCTTAGTCTTAGGGTGTCAAAGCCATCCTCGGGTGTAGGACACTCGTTCGTTGGGCCTCAGCAGCGCCCTTGTGCAGCTCCCTCTGGGCTTTGGAAATGACATGGTGATGTTCCAGGTTCCACGCCGAGTGATCCTGCACTGCTTCTCTATACCATGTGCGTGCTGTTGTCCGTCGTTGGAATTGGGTCCCCATGAGGAAGGAGACATAGCTAGGGTTAGGATTCAGTGCCGGGACATCACCAGGGAAGAGGGACTCCAGTCTCGTGAATTTCATGGAGGGCTGAAGTGAGAACCCTTCTGAGGGTACGGGTCTGGTATAGAGTTAGTGTGAGAGATAGGGTTAGGTTTAGGTTGAGGGTTATAGTTAGGGTTATAGTTAGGTTTAGAGTTAGGTTCCAGTAGTCTCCAGGTGCTGAACCCACAGCAATGCAGTTGTCTCCCCGAAGGGCTGAGCAGAACGCACAATGGAGGCTGTCAGTCAGGATTAGTCTTTGGTTTCCAAGGCCAGATAAATGTTTCTGGCATGCTTAGCGTAGGCCTGTTGAATCCTCGAGTGCAGTGGCAGCTGGGCTTTTGAAATGACATGATGATGTTCCACATTCCACACTGAGTATTCCTGCACTGGTTCTCGACACCATGGGCGTGCTTATGTCAGACTTTGAATTGAGTCCCCATGGGGATGGAGCCTTAGCCAGGGTTAGGGTTCGGTGCAGGGAAGTCACCAGTGCTGAAACAACTCCAGTCTTGTGATTTCCCTCAAGGGCTGACCTGAGATCCCATGGGAGGGTGCAGCTCAAGTGTAGGGTTAGGGTTAGAAACAGGGTTACGATTAGGTTGAGGGCTATGGTTAGGGATACGGTTAGGGTTTTCATTAGTCCCTACGCTCCAAGCGCTGAATCCATAGCAGTGCATTTGCCTCCCGGAATGACTGAGTGGAGTGCACATGCGAGGCTGCCGGTCAGGATTAGTCTTTGGGTTCCAAGACCAGACAACTGTATGGGTCACCAATTGGTTAGGGCTCAGGAATCCTCTTGTGTAGCTGCATCCGCACTTGGAAATACATGGTGATGTCTATGTTCCATGCTGAGTGTTCATGAACTGTTTCTGGTCCCCATGTGCATGCTGTTGTCAGTCTTTCGATATGGATCCCCATGGGGAGAGGGCCTTAGGTTTACAGTTTTACAGTTAGCGGGTAGAGTTAGAGCATTAAGGTTAGGGTTTTAGGGTTAGAGTTAGACGGTTAGTGTTAGAGGGTTAGTGTTAGAGGGTTAAGTTGAAGGTTAGGGTTAGTTCAGGTTATGTTTACGTTAACAGTTAGTTGGAGTTAGGGATGGGGTTAGGGGAAGAGTAGGGGCAGGATTTAGCATTACTGTTATGGTTATGGTTAGGTGTTAGGTTTAGTTGGTCGGATTTTGTTTAGTGATAGGGTTAGGATTTGGGCTAGGTGTAGGTCATGCTTGCACCCCCACTTTGAGCGGGAAGGTGTTCATGCGTGGACACCACCCTCCATCTTTGAGGGATTGTGTTCATGCTATCACACCAGCTCTCTCTGCACTGCAGGTTGTTCTCGCCTCGCCCCATTCCAGCTTTGCTCTGGAGTGTTTCACACCCCACCCTCTCTCCGTATCGCCCATTCCTTTTTTGGTGCATGGGGTATGTTCACACATGCGACCCTCCACACCCTCTTCGTGCTATGGTATCATCCATGAGCCTCACCACTCCTTAGATTAGGATTACTGATGCCAGTTTTGAATCTGATACTGATGTCAGTATTAAATCTTGAATATCTGTTTTCCCTTTCACAGCTGAAAAAGCAGGCGGTTCATAAGGTAAGGTTTATGGTTAGGATTAATATTAGGTGTCAGTGTAAGGTTTAGGTCATGGTCACAATCCCCCTTGGTGTGGGAGGGCTTCACGAATGTGTCCCATCTTCTCCCCTTTATCCACGATGTAGCAGTGATATTCCTTTTAATTCAGATATTTTCTTTGGCACCTGGGTGTCAATTGGGTTAAGCATCCCACTTCGTCTTGGGTCATGGTCTCTAGGTCTGGTTTTGAGCCCTGGGTGGATTCTGTGTTGATGGTTCTGAATCTGGAGTCTGCTTCAGATACTGTCTCCCTCCCTCTCTGCCCATGCCCCACTTGTGTTCTTTGTCTCTTTCAAAAATTAATGTACCTAAAAGCATTTTCAATCCGATATTTCCTGGATGGCTCTTTTCACTTTCATTCCTGAAGAAGCAGGGTGTCTGTCTCGTCCATTTTTCTTTTGTTATCTTTGGCATAGCTGACGACATATACGACATTTCCCCAACCAGCATCGGGGGTGCGCAACATTTCTTCTACCAGCCGGATACCTCTCATCCACGGTAACACTGCATCCTCTAGCGCATCCCACATGCTCCTGGATACTGGACTGTAACTGTGGATGGCAGCACTGTCCCATAGTCTTCTGATGGTATTTCAGGAGGTTCTTCATTCACATCTTTGGTTACCTTAGTGTCTTCTGGCATCTTCTCTCATGTTTCCACTAGGTCACTCCTATGACGCCCAACAGGGAACCCGAAGCAGAGAGGGATTCAGGAGCAGACCAGGAGCAGACCAGTTACTGCTTGGCTCCCACAAATGGTCGCCTTGGAACTCTTTATGGATGAAGAGAAAACACCCACCACCACCGTTTCATAACCCTGAACTGAATGTGGAGCATTCTGAATGTGGAGCAACAACCACCTACCCCCCAAAGGAGACTCCAGCAGGGTACATGTATCAAACCTAAGGTGTTGGTCATGTATTTTGGATCAATAAGTGAGGTTGTACTTTTGACTGGTAAGTGTACATCTAAATCCCTCAGAGGGGATATTATTCCCTGAGGTGACCCCAACCTAAATTGTTGGCCTACGGGGAGATGTGTTGTCACTATTGGTTGTGTTGATGTTGTCTCTGTAGGCCCGTGAATTAAAGTTCCATAGGGTCTTGTCTTATTCCAGCCTCTTCACCGGAAGGTCCATTTCACTGAATGGAAGAGACAGTAAAACCCTCGTGTGGCCATTCATATGAGTCACTATTTAGGGAACAAATGATTATGCTACCTTTGCACGGTCAGAATACCACAGCCATTTCACGAATGTCCCTGGGCAGGCAGGGCCTCTAAAACTACAAATGCTAGAGGTGATTTTATTGGTAAGCAGGCGGGGTTTGTGTTGAGTTCCTTTTATTTCTTTTCATCTTTCCTTGATTGCCTATCTGTGGTGCATCACCAATTGGTTTGATACTGACTTTACAGTTAGGTTATTTTTATCTTATGGTTAACTATCCATGGTTATCTACTCTGATAGATGCTTATGCAAGGAAAAATATTTCTTGATGCACATACTAACATTATTGCTTCTATTGTGAAATTAACCCGGTCATCACTTAGGGGTTGGTTGTCTTTTTTTCGTATTCAGATCTTAAGATCATATACCAGTGATCTTATGATCTACTATGAACGCTCATTGTCACAGCCCTAACAACCGCCTATAGTACACGAATCATATTTTTGCCCTTCTAGGACAGCCTGATACACGTACTTGGCGATGCAGGTGTGTAATGCTCGAACCCCTCATCGGCGATAGACGGGTGTCATGCTAGCACTCCCCCATCGACAAGGAAGTAGTGATGCCACCACTAAATCTAACATTTCCTGAATAGTTTTCATCACTGGCAGAGCTGAAGAAGCAGTCATATGTTACAGTTAGGGTTAGGGTTAGGATTAGAGTTAGAGTTAGGGGTTAGGGTAAAGGTTAGATCACACTTACACCACCCCCCCCCGTTAGGTGTGGGAGGGAGGCACTCATGCACCTTGCCACCCCTCAGAATAGGAGGGTGTCATCCATGTGCCGGCCCCCCCTTGGCAAGGGAGTAGTGATGCCACTATTAAATCTGATGTTTCATGAATGGGTCTTTTCACTTTCATGGCTGAAGAAGCAGCATCTCTTATGATGAGGGTTAGGGTTTGAATTACCCTGAGGGATAGGGTAAGGGTTAGGTCATGCTTGCACCCCCCGTTTGGCAAGGGAGGAAGGTCACACCTGACCCCCGCCACCCTCGGTGCCAAAGGGTGTTCAGGCATGCACCCTGCCTCCCCTCCACAAAGTAGTGATGCCACTATTTAATGTGTTGTTTTATGAATGGCTCTTTTCACTTTCACAGCTGAAGAAGCAGGCATTTATTAAGGTAAGGGTTATGGTTAGGATTACCATTCATGGTTCGGATAAGGGATAGGCCATGCCTGCACCCTCCCTTGGAGTGGGAGGGCGTTCACACATGCTCCATGCCCCCTCTCATCTTGGGAGGGTGTTCACCAATAGGACCCAGCCCCCTTCAGCAGGGGAGCGTGTTGATGTATGCATCTGCACCCCTCTCGTGTGCGAGGGTTTTCACGCATGGGCACCACAACCCTAGGCGAGGGAGGGCATTTGCCCCTGTGCCCTGCCCTCTTTGGCTCAGGAGGGTGTTCACTCATGCGCACAGTCCCCCCCTTGGCTTGGGAGGGTGTTCAGGTATGTGCACGCACATGCCTCCAGGTGTGGGAGCGGGTTCACGCATGTGCCCTGCCCCCCTGAGGCGCTGGAGAGGGTCACTTGTGCACAGCGCCACTACTTAGTAAGGGAGTAGTGATGCCACTATTAAATCTCACATTTCATGGACGGCTGTTTTCACTTTCACAGCTGAAGAAGCATATATCTCTTAAGGTCAGGGGTAGGGTTAGCATTACAGTTAGGGGTTAAGGTAAGGGTTAGGTCATGCTTGCTCTCCCCCCTCAGCATGGGAAGGTTTCACGTATTACCCTGCTATCCTGAGCAATGGAGAGTGTTCACCCTTTCACCCCACCCCCTGAGAGTGGTAAAATATTGAAGCATGTGCTCCACTCCACTTCTGCTGGGGAGGGCTTTCATACATGCGTAGGTCCCCGCTTCGGGACAGATTGTTCATACATGTGCACCACCACCTCTCATTGTGGGAGGGTGTTCACTCATGGGCATACCCCACCTATGCATGGGAGATGGTTCATGTATGTGTCTTGCCCACCTCAACATGGGAGGTTTTTAGACATGTGCACAGCCCCACCATGGTGTGGGAGGAGGTCACCCATGCAGAGCGCCACCCATCAATTAGGGAATAGTGATGCTACTATTAAATGTGATGTTTCATGAATGGTTCTTTTCACTTCCACCGCTGAACTAGCAGACAACTCCTAAGGTAAGGGTTAGGGTTAGCATTACCATTAATGGTTAGGGTAAGGGTTAGGTCATGCTTCCACACCCCCTCGTCACCAGAGTGTATTCACGCAGTAGCACTGCCCCTCAATGCGGGAGAATATTCATGCATGTGCCCCGCCCCTTTCAGTGTGGTAGGGTGTTCACACATGCGCCCATCCCCTTCTACTTGGTAGTGTGTTCACGCATTCGCACATTTGCACAACCCCCACCAAGGTGAGGGAGGGTGTTGACACATGTGCCCTGTCTCCCTCCACATGGGAGGTGGTTCACACATGCTCCTCACCCCTCAGCGAGGGAGGGTGTCACCCATGAACAGTGCCACCCCTCGGAGTGGGAGTAGTGTTGTCACTATTAAATGTGACATTTCATCGATGATTCTTTTCACTTTCACAGCTGAAGAAGCACGCGTCACTTAAGGTAAGGGTTAGGGTTAGCATTACATTTAGGGTTTAGTGTAAGGGTTAGGTCATGCTTGCTCCCCCTCTCTGCACGAGAGGTGTTTCACTCATGCTCCCTGCCCCACTCGGCACGTGAGGGTGTTCACGGATGTGCACAGCCCTCCCTCGGGGTAGAAGGGTGTTCTCACGCACAACCCCCCTTTGCAGCGGAGGGCGTTTGCGCATGCACCCTGCCCCACTAGCACGGGAGTTTGTTCTCATGTGTGTAAGGCCCCCCCTCCTGGCATAAGGGCATTCACCCATGTGCACCATCCCCCCTTTGGCATGAGAAAGTGTTGACCTATGTGACTTGATACGTCACCATGGGAGAATATTCACGCATCTGCCCTGCCCTCCTCTGCCCGGGAGGGTGTGTTCATGCATGGGCACAGCCCACAGTCAGTGAGGGATGGTATTCATGCATGCACACAACAACCCCTCCATGAGGGAGGGTGTTCACGCATGCGCCATGCATCCCTCAGCAAGGGAATGGTTCAAGCATGAGCCCCATACCCACTTTGGCACGGGGGTGTGTGTTGACCTATGCACCTTGCCCCCTCAGCACTGGAGGGTGTTCATAGATGTGCCCAGCCCCTGTCGTGGCGGAAGTGTGTTCACGTTTGTAAACAACCCCGGCTAGGGGAGGGAGGCCATTCGCAGGTGGGCCCCACCCCATACCACAGGGGGCTGTTCACACATGTGGACATCTCTCCCTAATGGCGGAAGAGTGTTCACACATGCACAAAACTCTGGCTCGAAGATGTAGGGCGTTTCCACATGAGCACAATCCCCATCAGCGAGGGAGGGCATTCATGCATGCTCCTTACCTGCTACTGCAGTAGGCTATACAGGCATGCGCGCAGCCCCCCCTACTGGCTGGTGTTCACGCATGCGCACAGCCCCCCTTAGTGAGGGAAGGCATTTGCACATGCGCCCCCCTCCCTTGAGCAAGGAAGGGTGTTCAGACATGCGCAGAACCATCACCTCAGCCAGTGAGGTCGTTGGCGCATGCCCCCTGCCCCACTTAGCACCGGAGGTGCTTCAGGCTTCCGCCTGGCCCCCTGTCAGCATGTGAGTCGGTCACCCATGCACAGCGCCACCCATCAGGGAGGAAGTACTTTTGTCACTATTGAATGTAATGTTTTATGAATGGTTCTTTTCACTTTCACAGCCGAAGAAACACGTATCTCTTAAGGTTATGTTTAGGGTTAACATTACCATCAGTGACAGGGTAAGGGTTTCATCAAGCTTCCTCCCCCTGTGCATGGAGATCCAAGCATTAGCGTGTCCCCCTTTGGCATGGGAGCGTGTTCACCCATGTGCCCAACCCCACTTTGGCACAGCAGGGTGTTGACATATGAGCTCCACCCCCATATTGCAGGAGGCTATTCACGCACGGGCACTGCCACACCTAGGGACAGAAGGGTATTCACACATGTGCACAAACCCTCTCATTGTGGAATGGTGTTTGCGCATGCGCCCAGCGCTCTCCACGGGGAGAAGGTTCTCATATGCACCACGCCCCCTTGATATGGCAGGGTGTTCATGCATACGAACCAGCCCCTCCCTATGAGGGAGGGGTGCTTTCGTGCATGTGCCATACAACTCTGCGGCCAGGGAGGCCGTTGACATATGTGCCCCACTTCCCTTGCCAGAATGGTGTTCACGCATATGCAAAGCCCCCCCTCCTGTCCGAAGGGGGTTCAGGCATGCCCAGAACCCCCTCTCTGTGAGGTAGACCATTTGTGCAGGCACACAACCCTCCCTCAGCAAGGGAGAGCATTCACGCTTGGCCCAACTCACCTCGGCGTGAAGGGTGTTCACACACGCACAGAACCCTCCTCAGCGATGGAGGGCGTTCAAACATATGCCCCACCCCACTTGACGCCAGATGTGGTTCAGGATTCTGCCTTGCGCCTGGTTGGTGTATGAGATGGTCTTGCATGCACAGTGCCATCCTTCAGGGAGAGACTAGTGATGTCACTATTAAATGTGATGATGCACGAATGGTTCTTTCACTTTCACAGTTGAAGAAACATGCATCTCTTATGGTAAGGGTTAGGGTTGGCACTGACATAAGGGGAGGGTATGTCTTAGGTCATACTTCCTCCACTCTGGGTATGGAAGGTTTTCAAGCATTAGCGCTCCCCCCCCCCCCCGGCTTTGGACAGGAGGGAGTTGAAACATGCACCCTCCCACATCAAGGGTGGCGGTCACCATTGCGCCATTGTCTCTGGAATGGAAGGGTGTCACTCATGTGCTCTCCCCCACCTCAGCATGGGAGGGGATCATGCATGTGTCCCTTCTGCATCCCTTCATCGGCGATGTAGTGTTGATGTTCCTTTTAGGTCACACGTATTTTGCACTGCCTCAGCCATTCAGTGGATTAAGTGTCCCACTTTGGTTCAGGTCATGGTCTCACGGTTTGTGGGTTCGAACCCTGGCTTCACCTCTGTGTTGATGGATCTGATCATGGAGCCTGCTTCAAATACTGTGTCTCGCTCTCTGTCTTCCCCTTCCCCACGTGTGTTCTTTATCTCTCTCTCCCTCTCTCTCTCTCTCTCTCAAAAAAAAAAAAAGGTAAAAACATTTGAAAGCAGCTCCATCAGTCAACTTGTCTTCTTGCCCTATTCCCACCTCTTCACCGGAAGGTCCATTTCACTGAATGGAAGAGACAGTAAAACCCTCGTGTGGCCATTCATATGAGTCACTATTTAGGGAACAAATGATTATGCTACCTTTGCACGGTCAGAATACCACAGCCATTTCACGAATGTCCCTGGGCAGGCAGGGCCTCTAAAACTAGAAATACTAGAGGTGATTTTACTGGTAAACAGGTGGGGTTTGTGTTCACTGAGTTCCTTTTACTTCTTTTCATCTTTCCTTGATTGCCTATCTGTGTTGCATCAACAATTGGTTTGATATTGACTTTACGGTTAGGTTATTTTTATCTTATGGTTAACTATCCATGGTTATCCACTCTGATAGAGCTTAGGCAAGTACAAATATTTCTTGTTGCACATACTAGCATTATTGTTTCTATTGTGAAATACACCCAGTGTTAACTTAGGAGTTGGCTGTCTATTTTTGATAATCAGATTTTAAGATCATATACAAGTGCCTGAGCTCTACTACGAATGCTCATGGCCGTATCTCTAACAGCCGCCTACAGTGTGTGAATCATATATTTTGACCTTCAAGGACAGCCTTGATACCCCTACATTGGCAATACAGGGGTCTGACGCTTGCAGCCCTTCTGTGCCCCTTCATTGGCCATGTAGATATGTCACACCTGTGTCCCTTCCTGGGCCATGTAGGGGCAAGCCACCTGTGCCCCTTCATGGTCTATGTAGGGGTGTGGCGCCAGCACCCCTTCATGGCCACTATAGTGTTTGTACTGTCATAGTTTCCGGGACCCACCTGGGGTCTCCGGACATATCCCCATGGATAATGGGGAGCTTCTGTAGTCGTGTTCCTCTGCATTACACCTCCCTACAAGACTCTCCTCTCCAGGTAAATATTACAGGATCAGGAACCACTTTTCTTTGCAGTTTCTTCTTGGTGGAAACATCTTGTCTTTGCTTAGCATGGCTGCTTTGGCCTCTCCACCATCTCCTGGAGGTTCCCTTACATTTGCACTGTTCTTCACTCACTGCTTTTGGGTGTGCTGTCTGCCTCTGTCGCAGTCCTGGACCAGTGGTAATTTGTACCATGAGTGGCCACAGGAAACCGCTTGGAACTGGGACTCTGGGACTGGACTGCTCTTCCAGTAGAAGACATACAAGTAGCTTCCTTGATGGCAGAAGTAGATACTGGACATTGGCGGTAAGAGGTGATTTCACATTTGCTCACATTACCACTAGTGCTGGTGTGGAGTGATGGAGGACAGCACGCTGGAGGATCACAGGTGGGGTTGTCACTGTGGCCATGGGGGGCAGTTACAGAGTCTGTCTGGGGTCAGTTTTGGGTGTCTGGGGTATACGCAGGAAATAGGAGAGGTTGAAAGCAAGGGAAAAACACCAGAAAACGTATGACTTCATGAGGTGAGGATCTTGTGTTTGTTGCCAAGAGAAGCAACTTACCTGTCTGAGGAAAATAGTCCTATACCACCCAGGACCCCTAGAGAAAAGGTTTCAATGGCTTCACCTAAGACAATATTGTCATGACCGAGAGCAGTGATCTTCACGCTCCATGTTTACCATCTGTGTTTACTTCCTGGAAGATAGCGGGATTCCAGTGTACTCCAAACGGGGGTGTGGGATCAGGTCCACGCATGATCAGGTGTCCATGCAGGGGAGTTGCAGGATATTACCACTTTGCACTGGTAGTAGATGGGGGACGAGTATGGGAGTGGGTTCAAAGAGTATTACACCAAAGAGGGTGACATAAGATAGGTCAGACATGGATACACGGTTCTTCCTGCAGGAAATGTAATTTAATGTGTTGCCTGGAGAACTGGGAATGGTCATAATAATGACTCAATGGCTGCCTGGAGAACTGGGAATGGTCATAATAATGACTCAATGGCTGCCTGCAGTCAACTAGGTTGAAATGCCAGAACTTCCCTGACTTTCTCAGGGAAGGAAGAGTCCAAAGTCCAAGGGAGATGGGAATGGGGGGCCTGTTGTGTGCACAACTGCTCTTTTACCACAAACTTGATGGCTTATGAGAACAAAATCATGTTCTCTCAGAGTTCTGGAGGCCGAAATCCCTTTACTGAGACTAAGGTGTCAGCTGGGCTGTACTTCCGGTGGAGACTCCAGGGCTCCAGGGGACAGTGTACCCCTTCCATCTAGTAGCTCCCAGTAGCCACCAACCTCCCTTGGCTTGTGACCACATCACCCCAGTCTGTCTCCATGGACACAGTGCCTCCTCTTTTGTCAAGTCTCCCTTTGCCTCTCTAAAGATGTTCGTCATTCCATCTAGGGCTCACTCAGGCAACCCAGGCCTCAAGATCCTTAACTAGATCCCATCGATGGGAGTTAGATTCCAGCTATTAGGACTTGCTTTCTTTGAGTGTCATTGCACAGCCTAGTACAACGTGTCCTTCCAAAGGGAGACAGCCAAACCATGCTATCCCCGTGTGGTGGGCGCTCACCTGTGAGCAGTGCCAGGGCATGCACTGCTGACAGACACTGCAGCAGGACCGAATCTCTGGAGAATTATGCCCAAGTGGAAAAGCGAATCCTAAAAAGATCACATGCTTTTCGATTCAATTTGTATAATATTCTCAATGCGACAAAATCATAAAAATGGTTAGCAGATCAGGGATTGCCAGGCATCACAAAGGTGATGGGTGCAGGAACGAGATGGGAATGTCTGCTGTAAGAGGACAACTTGGGAGACCCTATGGAGGGCTCGATGCTCTGTTTCTCGTGTGCATCAGTATTGAAATGTTGGCCATGATCCCATTCTACAGGCAGAGAGAACATAGGGCATCTTTATTGTGTTTCCCAATCACACACATTCCCAACAACCTCACAGCCGCCCACCTTGCTACATCTCTCCCCACGGCTCTGGCTGGTGTCCCGTTGACACAGTTGGGTCGTATTCCTAAGGGAGGAATCCATCTCTTGCTAACATGCTTCCCATACCGCTTCCCTCTCTCCTGCACACCGTGGGTTTTCTCAGGACCCGGCCATCCTGTGCACCTGCAGTTGTTTCTCCCAGCCCACGGGGAGCAATCACTTCTCATCCAGCACCACCTGTTTGGTCTTCCTATGCCTAGCATTGCACATGCCAGTACCTGCAGACCTTCCCTTGTCTCTGTCAGCTGAGTCTGAATGGGTTTCCTCTCCCACTCGTCCCTAGTTCTCATCTCTTTAATGAATGACATACATCGCTAAAGCTCACAGTGAAGTCTCAACGCCCAGTATGTGGACGACGTGGCACCATTTTACAGACTCACTTGATTACTCCCTTTCTTTAAAAATTACTTCTTTCCTCCTCCCACCATCTGGGCTGCTGCTGACCAGTGTCTGTGTTGGTTGGTCCTCATCTTCTTCCCACCCCCCCCATCTGCTTTCAGTCCACCCTTACTCTGGTTTGGTCCCAGCCAGCCTCAGTCTTCTATCTACCAGCAGCTGGGGCCTCCAAGTCTTTATGCCTTGCCCCCAGCTCTTCATGTCTTCAGACTGCTGACTCCAATGTATACCACAAAGGTGCTACTCTGCCCAGACTCTGCTTCCTCCCTGAAGGCCTCTCCTATTCCCCTCCCCTTGTTGACTAGGCTGCGGCCACACCTGTCCCCTCCCTCCTCCCTGAGCGTGTCAGGCACATATTCCTGCTTCAGGTCTTTGCACTCACTTTTCCTCTCTGTGTCCGGAATGTTCTCCCACAGACCAACATGACATACTCCATCATTTCCATCATATCTTTGCTCTGACATCACCTGCTCAGTGGAGTCTCTGCTAGCTCTCTATCTAAAACCGAAAACTGCTCCTTCTCCGACCTGAACACTTGATATCCCTTCCCAGCATTATTTTCCTTCCTGGCCCTTGGCATCATCTGTTTTTCTTTCTTGCTTGCTGGATGTCACCTACTGCACTCCCTGCCAGAATGTCAACTCCATGGGGTTCAAAGACCAAACTAGCTTGTTTAGGGCTGTTTCCTTAGGGCTCTAGAACAGTGTCTAACTCCTTCAAAGGCTCAAACACCATTTGCTGAGCAAGTAAATATTGGGATTTGATATTACTTTGCTGGGTCCACCATCAGAAAGTACTGCAGACTGGGTGGCTTAAGCAACAGAAATTTATTTATTTATTTTCTCACACTTTATTTTTTTAACGTTTATTTTTGAGACAGAGAGAGACAGAGCATGAATGGGGGAGGGTCAGAGAGAGAGAGGGAGGCACAGAATCTGAAACAGGCTCCAGATTCTGAACTGTCATCACAGAGCCCGACGTGGGGCTTGAACTCATGAACCGTGAGATCATGACCTGGGCCAAAGTCGGGCGCTTAACCGACTGAGCGACCCAGGTGCCTCCAACTTTCTCACACTTTAGATCAAGGTGTGGCCAGGGTGGGTGTCCTTTCTCCATGACTGGTGGATGACCTCCTTCCCACTGTCTTCATGTGGTCTTCCTTCTGTGTGTGTAGGTGCCTACTCTCTTCCTATACAACACCAGTTATTAGATTAGGGTCCCTCCCCGCAATTGAGTTCATTCGACCTCCACTTTACCTTTCAAGATCTGGTATCCAAGTACAGTCCCATGGGTAGTTAGGATTTCAATGTATGGACTTAGGGGGCAAATGCATTCCATAACAGGTTTCTGTCTGTTGTACCTAGTCACTACCTACATGTTTTTTTTCTCCATGCCCTTGTCCCCATTATTTGCTCACACAGTGCTAATCCCAGTTTGCCCTTAGCCCAAGTTATAACTCTGTTTATTTATTTGTATAGGCTTGCCTCTTCCCTCTACCTCTATACTCCAAGTTGCTGGCTGGCACTGGAATTACATCCTTAACATGGGCATCATAACCTCCAGGTGAGGTAAGTATGATTAGTCTCGTTTTGAAAATCCACAATCTGAAGCTCAAGAGAGAGTAGGTCATGTTTCTGAGATCACAGTACTACTAAGTGCTGTCCTTTGGATAACTTTGTTCACATGGGCTCCAAAGCCCACTTTCTTTCATTTACCACATGTCCCCAAGATGAACGGGGAAAAGCCATACTTCAGCCTGGTATATTATAAGCCACGGTACGTGTAAAGCTGCTGTCACATTCCAGGAAATGGGATTAAGTTTAGTATCTGAGTAATTATACCCACAGGTTGAATTTCAATCTCACATACTTTTATTTTTTCTGCTGCAATTTCTGTTATCCTTAATGATTATATAAATGTATTCGTCCCTTTGCAAAATTTAGCCAGCAAGAATACTGAGAGAGTTTGTTTCCTTTGTAACAGGTCTGAATTATACAATGAATTCATAATGTCAAGATAATAGCTGTTATTTTTTCCTACAATATAGAGGAAAAAGTCATTGCCTTTGTTGTAAGAGTTTACCATGTGTTCTTGGTAACATGACTGAGCTGTATTGCTCAAAACCGTCGTAGACTTTGAAAGTCAGTTATTTATACTTAAGAGAGTATCGTTCTTTCTTTGGGTGCACCTGGTTGTTAGAAATAGAACTTAGGATTTTTCTGCATAGATTGTCTATTTCCGAATGAGCTTTGTTTTAAAAAGTATATTTGCATTCATGCGAGTTGTACAATTATTCTTTTGTGTTGCTAAGTAATACCCCTTTGTGTATGTATATATACATACATATATATACCACATCTTTTTATCCATTCATCCATCAATGGACATTTGGGCTTTTTCTATACTTTAGCTGTTGTTGATAGTGCTGCATAAACTTTGGGGTTCACTTGTCCCTTCGTAATAGCATATCTCTTTCTCTTGGATAAATACCTAGTAGTGCAACTGCTGGGTTAGGGTAGTCCTCTTTTTCATTTTGTGAGGAACCTACCTACTGTTTTCCAGAGTGGCTTCACCATTTTGCATTCCGGCCAGCAGTGCAAGAGTTCCTCTTTCACCACTTTTCCGCCAACATCTGTTGTTGCCTGAGTTGTTAATGTTAGCCATTCTCACAGGGGTGAGGTGTTATCTCATTGTGGTTTTGATTTGTATTTCCCTGATGATGAGTGATGTTGAGAATTTTTTCATGTCTCATTTGCCTATCTGGATGTCATCCTTGGAGAAGTGTTTTCTCATGTCTTTGCCCATTTCTTCACTGGATTACTTGTTTTTTGGGTGTTGAGTTCGATATGTTCTTTATAGATTTTGAATACTAATCCTTTATCCATATGTCGTTTGCAAATATTTTCTCCCTTTCTGTTGGTTGCCTTTTAGTTATGCTGATTGTTTCCTTCTCTGTTCAGAAGCGTTTTATTTTAATGAGGTCCTAATATTTCATTTTTGTTTTTGTTTCCATTGCCTCTGGAGACTTGTTGACTAAGAAGTTGTGGAAGCAAACATCAAAGAGGTTTCTGCTAGCTTTCTTCTCGAGGGTTTTGATAGCTTCCTATGTTACATTTAGGTCTTTCATCCATTTTGAGTGTGAGAAAGTGGTCCAGACTCGTTCTTCTGCATGTCGCTGTCCAGTTTTCTCAGCACTCTTGCTGAGGAGACTGTCTTTATTTCATTGGATATTCTTTCCTTCATTGTCAAAGATTAGTTGGCCACACGTCTGTGGGTCCGTGTTTGTATTCTCTTCCAATGATCTGAGTGTCTGTTCTTGTGCCAGGACCATACTGTCTTGTTGAATACAGCTTTGTAATACAGCTTGAAGTCCAGGATTCTGATGCCTCCTACTTTGGTTTTCTTTTTCAAGATAGCTTTGGCTATTCAGGGTCTTTTCTGGTTCCATAAAAATTGTAGAATTCTTTGTTGTAGCTCTGTGAAGAATGCTGGTATTATTTTGATAGGTATTGTGTTGAATATATACATTGCTCTGGGTACTATTGACATTTTAACAATATTTGTTCTTCCTATCCAGGAGCATGCAATATTTTTCCTTTTTGTGTTTGTCATCTGCAATTTCTTTCTTAAGTTTTCTATGGTTTTCAGTGTATATGTTTTTCACCTCTTTGGTTAGATTTATTCCTAGGTATTTTATGGTTTTTGGTGCAATTGTTAATGGGATAGATTCCCTGATTTCTCTTTCTGTTGCTTCATTGTTGGTGCATAGGAATGCAACTGATTTCTGTGCATTGATTTTATATCCTTCCACTTTGCTGAATTCATGTATTATTTCTAGCAGTTTTTTGGTTCACTATTTTTAGATTTCCACATAGAATTTCATGCCATCTATGAAGAGTGAAATGTTGAGCTCTTCCTGGATGATGTGGATGCCTTTTATTTCTTTGGGTAGTCTGATTGCTGAGGCTAAGACTTCCCATATTATGTTGAATACCAGTGATGAGAGTGAACATCCTTGTCTTGTTCCTCACCTTAGTAGGAAAGCTGTCAGTTTTGCTCCATTGAGGATGATCTTAGAGTCGGGTCTTTCACATATGCCTTTTATGATCTCGAGATATGATCCTTCTATCCCTACTTTCTTGAGGCTTTTTATCAAGAAAGGATGCTGTATTTTGTCAAATGCTTTCTCTGCATCTATTGAGAGGATCATGTGGTTCTTGTCCTTTCTTTTATCGATGTGATAAGTCACATTGATTGTTTTGTGGATATTGAACCAGCTTTGCATTCCAGGTATAAATCCCACTTGGTCGAGGTGCGTAACGTTTAAATGTATTGTTGGATCTGGTTGGTTCATATCTTGTGGAAGATGTTTGCGTCCATGTTCATCATGAAAATTTGTGTATACTTCTCCTTTTTAGTGGGTCTTTTTCTGGTTTTGGAATCAAGGTAATGCTGGGTTGAGAGAAAATGTTTGGAAGATTTCCTTCCATTTCTTTTTTTGGGACATCTTCAAGAGAATATGTGTTAACTCTTCCTTAAATGTTTGGTAGAATTCCCCTGGAAAGCCATCTGGACCTGGGCTCTTGTTTTTTGGGATATGTTTGATTACTAATTCAATGTCTTTGCTGGTTATGGGTATGTTCAAGTTTTCTATTTCTTACTTTTTCAGTTTTTGTAGTTTATATATTTCTAGAAATTTGTTCGTTTCTTCCAGATTGCCGATTTTATTGGCATATATTTGCGGATAATATTCTCTTATCATTGTTTGTATTTCTGCTGTGTTGGTTGTGATCTCTCCTCTTTCATTCTTGATTTTATTCATTTGGGTCCTTTACTTTTTCTTTTTGATCCAACAGTCTAGTGGTTTATAAATTTTATTAACTATTTCAAAGAAACAGCTTCTGGTTTCATTGATCTGTTCTACTGTTTGTTTGTTTGTTTTTGTTTTTTGTGGGGTTATATGTTGTTGTTGTTGTTGTTGTTGTTGTTGTTGTTTTTCCTGTGTGTGTATTTGTTTTAGTTTTCAGTTTCAATAGCATTGATTTTTGCTGTAATCTTTATCATTTCTTTCCTTCTGCTGGTTTTGGTTTTATTTGTTGTTCTTTTTCCAGCTCTTTAAGGTATAAGGTTAGGTTGTGTATCTTTGACGTTCTTACTTCTTTTTGAAAGCCTGGGTTGCTATAAACTTCCTCTTATGACTACCTTTGCTGAATCCAAGAGGTTTGGGGGTGTGGTGTTATCCATTTCATTGCCTTCCGTGTTTTTTTTTTTAAATTTTCTCTTTAACTTCTTGGTTCACCCATTCATTCCCTGTTTTTTGAATTTTATTTTTTATTTTTTAAAGTTTACATCCAAATTAGTTAGCATATAGTGTAACAATGATTTCATGAGTAGATTCCTTAATGCCCCTTATCCATTGAGCCCAACCCCCTCCCACATCCCGTCCAGTAACCCTCTGTCTGTTCTACATAGTTATGAGTCAATTCTGTTTTGACCCCTCACTGTTTTTATTTTCTTTTTGTTTCCCTTCCCTTATGTTCATATGTTTTGTCTCTTAAAGTCCTCATGTGAGTGAAGTCATATGATTTTTGTCTTTCTCTGACTGACTAATTTCACTTAACAGAATACACTACAGTTCGATCCACATAGTTGCAAATGGCAAGATTTCAGTCTTTGTGATTGCTGAGTAACACACCTTTGTATATATGTACCACTTCTTCTTTATCCATTTATCCATTGATGGACATTTAGGCTCTTTCCATACTTTGGCTATTATTGATAGTGCTGCTATAATCATGGGGGTGGTGCATGTGTCCCTTCGAATCAGCACACCTGTATCCCTTGGATAAATGCCTAGCAGTGCAATTGTTGGGTCGTAGAGTAGTTCTGTTTTTAGTTTTTTGAGGAACCTCCATACTGTTTTACAGAGTGGCTGCACCAGCTTGCATTCCACCATTCATTGTTTAGTAGTACGTTCTTTAGTCTCCAAGTATTTGTTTTCGTTCCAAATTTTTTCTTGTGGTTGATTTTGAGTTTCATAGCGTTGTGGTCTGATAATATGCATGGCATGATCTCGAACTTTTTGTACTTCTTGAGGGCTGATTTGTTTCCAGTATGATATGTATTCTGCAGACATTCCATGTGCCCTGGAGAAGAATGTATATTCTGCTGCTTTAGGAAGAAATGTTCTGAATATAACTGTTAAGTCCATCTGGTCCAGTGTTTCACTCAAATCCATTGTTTGTTTGTTGATTTTCTGTTTAAATGATCTTTATGTTGTCATAATGGGGTGTTGAAGTCCCATACTATTATGGTTTTATTATCGATGAGCTTCTTTATATTTGTGATGACTTGATTTATATTTTTGGGTGCTTTCACATTGGGAGCATAAATGTTTACAATTGTTAAGTCTTCTTGGTGGATAGACCCCCTCAATTATGATGCAACATCGTTCTTCATCTCTTGTTACAGTCTTTTTTTTAAAGTCTAGATTGTCTCATATGAGTACGGTTACTCTGGCTTTCTTTGGCGACCATTAGCATGATAGATGGTTCTCCATCCCCTTACTTTCAATCTGAAGGTGTCTTTAGGTCTCATGTGGGTCTCTTACAAACAACATATAGATGGATCTTCTTTTTTTCCCCACTCTGTTACCCTGTGTCTTTTGATTGGAGCATTTATTCCATTGACGTTTAGAGTGAGTACTCAAAGATATGGGATTATTGTCATTATGTGTCTTGTAGAGTTGGATTTTGTGGTGGTGTTTTTTGTGCTATCCAGTCTTTGGTACTTTTGGTTTTTTTTTTTTCTTTTTTACATCTTTTCTTCCTCAGAAAGTCCCCCTGAAAATTCCTTGAGGTCTTGTTTAGTGGTCATGAACTCCTTTAAGTTTTGTTTGTCTGGGAAACTTGTAATCTGTCCTATTTTGAATGACAGACTTGCTGGATAAGGAATTCTTAGCTGCATAGTTTTCTGATTCAGCACATGGAGTATACCTTGCCACTCTTTTCTGCCTGCCAAGTTGCCGTGGATAGGTGTGCTGCAAACCTGATCTGTCTTCCATTGTTTGTTAAGGACTTTTTTCCCTTGCTGCTTTCATGATTCTTTCCTTGCCTGAGTATTTTCTGACTTTGAATATAATATTCCTTTTACTGGTGGGTTTTTGTTGAATCTAATGAGAGTCTTCTGTGCTTCCTGGATTTTAAAGTCTGTGCCTTTTCCCAGGTAAGAAAAATTATATGTTATGATTTGCTAACTTAACACTTCTACCCCTTTTCTCTCTCTTTATCATCTGGGACACTATGATTCTGACTTTTTTTTAATGTGACAAGGTTAAGTGTAGGTTGATGGTTATGGTCAGGGTAAAGGTTAGGATTGGGGTTAGGTCCCAGGAGGCTCCAGGCGCCGAACCCACAGCAGGGCCGTGGTCTCCCCGAAGGGCTGAGTTGAGGGCACAAGGGAGCCTGCCGGTCAGGATCCGTCTTTGGCTGCCAAGGCCACACACGTGATTGGGCCCCTGGTCCAGGAGGCCTCCGGAATCCTCTCGGCAGCTGCAGCCGGGCCTGGGTAACGGCATGGTGAGCTTCCAGGTTCCATGCCGAGTCAGCCTGCACCTCTTCCGGACGCCAGGCGCGTGGCGTTGTCACACGTTGGCACTGGGTCCTCTTGGGGAGAGAGCCTTAGCTAGGGTTAGGGTTCGGTCCAGGGACGTCGCCAGGGCCGAAGCGACTCCGCTCTCGTGATCTCCCTCGAGGGCTGAAGTGAGGGCGCATGCGGCAAGGCGGCTCAAGGGCAGGCTTAGGGTTCGAGGCCGGCTTAGGTTTCGGTGGAGGGTCCCCGTTCGGTGTGGGGTTAGGGTTAGGGTTAGGTCCCAGGAGGCTCCAGGCGCCGAACCCACCGCAGGGCAGTGGTCTCCCCGAAGGGCTGAGTTGAGGACACAAGGGACGGTGCCGGTCAGGATCCGGCTTTGGCTGCCAAGGCCACAGACGTCGATCGGCCCCTGTTCGAGGAGGCCTCCGGAATCCTCTCGCTCAGCTGCAGACCGGCGGGGAAACCACATGGTGAGCTTCCAGGTCCCACGCCGAGTCAGCCTGCACCGCTTCTGGACCCCAGGCGCGTGGTGTTGTCAGACGTTGGCATGGGGTCCCCATGGGGAGGGAGCCTTAGCTAGGGTTAGGGTTTGGTCCAGGGACGTCGCCAGGGCGGAATCGACTCCAGTCTCGTGATCTCCCTCGAGGGCTGAAGTGAGGGCCCATGCCCGAAGGCGGCTCACTTGCAGGGTTAGGGTTCGAGGCAGGCTGAGGTTGCGGTGGAGGGTCCCCGTTCGGGGTACGGTTAGGGTTAGGGTTAGGTCCCAGGAGGCTCCAGGCGCCGAACCCACAGCAGGGCCGTGGTCTCCCCGAAGGGCTGAGTTGAGGGCACAAGGGAGCCTGCCGGTCAGGATCCGTCTTTGGCTGCCAAGGCCACACACGTGATTGGGCCCCTGGTCCAGGAGGCCTCCGGAATCCTCTCGGCAGCTGCAGCCGGGCCTGGGTAACGGCATGGTGAGCTTCCAGGTTCCATGCCGAGTCAGCCTGCACCTCTTCCGGACGCCAGGCGCGTGGCGTTGTCACACGTTGGCACTGGGTCCTCTTGGGGAGAGAGCCTTAGCTAGGGTTAGGGTTCGGTCCAGGGACGTCGCCAGGGCCGAAGCGACTCCGCTCTCGTGATCTCCCTCGAGGGCTGAAGTGAGGGCGCATGCGGCAAGGCGGCTCAAGGGCAGGCTTAGGGTTCGAGGCCGGCTTAGGTTTCGGTGGAGGGTCCCCGTTCGGTGTGGGGTTAGGGTTAGGGTTAGGTCCCAGGAGGCTCCAGGCGCCGAACCCACCGCAGGGCAGTGGTCTCCCCGAAGGGCTGAGTTGAGGACACAAGGGACGGTGCCGGTCAGGATCCGGCTTTGGCTGCCAAGGCCACAGACGTCGATCGGCCCCTGTTCGAGGAGGCCTCCGGAATCCTCTCGCTCAGCTGCAGACCGGCGGGGAAACCACATGGTGAGCTTCCAGGTCCCACGCCGAGTCAGCCTGCACCGCTTCTGGACCCCAGGCGCGTGGTGTTGTCAGACGTTGGCATGGGGTCCCCATGGGGAGGGAGCCTTAGCTAGGGTTAGGGTTTGGTCCAGGGACGTCGCCAGGGCGGAATCGACTCCAGTCTCGTGATCTCCCTCGAGGGCTGAAGTGAGGGCCCATGCCCGAAGGCGGCTCACTTGCAGGGTTAGGGTTCGAGGCAGGCTGAGGTTGCGGTGGAGGGTCCCCGTTCGGGGTACGGTTAGGGTTAGGGTTAGGTCCCAGGAGGCTCCAGGCGCCGAACCCACAGCAGGGCCGTGGTCTCCCCGAAGGGCTGAGTTGAGGGCACAAGGGAGCCTGCCGGTCAGGATCCGTCTTTGGCTGCCAAGGCCACACACGTGATTGGGCCCCTGGTCCAGGAGGCCTCCGGAATCCTCTCGGCAGCTGCAGCCGGGCCTGGGTAACGGCATGGTGAGCTTCCAGGTTCCATGCCGAGTCAGCCTGCACCTCTTCCGGACGCCAGGCGCGTGGCGTTGTCACACGTTGGCACTGGGTCCTCTTGGGGAGAGAGCCTTAGCTAGGGTTAGGGTTCGGTCCAGGGACGTCGCCAGGGCCGAAGCGACTCCGCTCTCGTGATCTCCCTCGAGGGCTGAAGTGAGGGCGCATGCGGCAAGGCGGCTCAAGGGCAGGCTTAGGGTTCGAGGCCGGCTTAGGTTTCGGTGGAGGGTCCCCGTTCGGTGTGGGGTTAGGGTTAGGGTTAGGTCCCAGGAGGCTCCAGGCGCCGAACCCACCGCAGGGCAGTGGTCTCCCCGAAGGGCTGAGTTGAGGACACAAGGGACGGTGCCGGTCAGGATCCGGCTTTGGCTGCCAAGGCCACAGACGTCGATCGGCCCCTGTTCGAGGAGGCCTCCGGAATCCTCTCGCTCAGCTGCAGACCGGCGGGGAAACCACATGGTGAGCTTCCAGGTCCCACGCCGAGTCAGCCTGCACCGCTTCTGGACCCCAGGCGCGTGGTGTTGTCAGACGTTGGCATGGGGTCCCCATGGGGAGGGAGCCTTAGCTAGGGTTAGGGTTTGGTCCAGGGACGTCGCCAGGGCGGAATCGACTCCAGTCTCGTGATCTCCCTCGAGGGCTGAAGTGAGGGCCCATGCCCGAAGGCGGCTCACTTGCAGGGTTAGGGTTCGAGGCAGGCTGAGGTTGCGGTGGAGGGTCCCCGTTCGGGGTACGGTTAGGGTTAGGGTTAGGTCCCAGGAGGCTCCAGGCGCCGAACCCACAGCAGGGCCGTGGTCTCCCCGAAGGGCTGAGTTGAGGGCACAAGGGAGCCTGCCGGTCAGGATCCGTCTTTGGCTGCCAAGGCCACACACGTGATTGGGCCCCTGGTCCAGGAGGCCTCCGGAATCCTCTCGGCAGCTGCAGCCGGGCCTGGGTAACGGCATGGTGAGCTTCCAGGTTCCATGCCGAGTCAGCCTGCACCTCTTCCGGACGCCAGGCGCGTGGCGTTGTCACACGTTGGCACTGGGTCCTCTTGGGGAGAGAGCCTTAGCTAGGGTTAGGGTTCGGTCCAGGGACGTCGCCAGGGCCGAAGCGACTCCGCTCTCGTGATCTCCCTCGAGGGCTGAAGTGAGGGCGCATGCGGCAAGGCGGCTCAAGGGCAGGCTTAGGGTTCGAGGCCGGCTTAGGTTTCGGTGGAGGGTCCCCGTTCGGTGTGGGGTTAGGGTTAGGGTTAGGTCCCAGGAGGCTCCAGGCGCCGAACCCACCGCAGGGCAGTGGTCTCCCCGAAGGGCTGAGTTGAGGACACAAGGGACGGTGCCGGTCAGGATCCGGCTTTGGCTGCCAAGGCCACAGACGTCGATCGGCCCCTGTTCGAGGAGGCCTCCGGAATCCTCTCGCTCAGCTGCAGACCGGCGGGGAAACCACATGGTGAGCTTCCAGGTCCCACGCCGAGTCAGCCTGCACCGCTTCTGGACCCCAGGCGCGTGGTGTTGTCAGACGTTGGCATGGGGTCCCCATGGGGAGGGAGCCTTAGCTAGGGTTAGGGTTTGGTCCAGGGACGTCGCCAGGGCGGAATCGACTCCAGTCTCGTGATCTCCCTCGAGGGCTGAAGTGAGGGCCCATGCCCGAAGGCGGCTCACTTGCAGGGTTAGGGTTCGAGGCAGGCTGAGGTTGCGGTGGAGGGTCCCCGTTCGGGGTACGGTTAGGGTTAGGGTTAGGTCCCAGGAGGCTCCAGGCGCCGAACCCACAGCAGGGCCGTGGTCTCCCCGAAGGGCTGAGTTGAGGGCACAAGGGAGCCTGCCGGTCAGGATCCGTCTTTGGCTGCCAAGGCCACACACGTGATTGGGCCCCTGGTCCAGGAGGCCTCCGGAATCCTCTCGGCAGCTGCAGCCGGGCCTGGGTAACGGCATGGTGAGCTTCCAGGTTCCATGCCGAGTCAGCCTGCACCTCTTCCGGACGCCAGGCGCGTGGCGTTGTCACACGTTGGCACTGGGTCCTCTTGGGGAGAGAGCCTTAGCTAGGGTTAGGGTTCGGTCCAGGGACGTCGCCAGGGCCGAAGCGACTCCGCTCTCGTGATCTCCCTCGAGGGCTGAAGTGAGGGCGCATGCGGCAAGGCGGCTCAAGGGCAGGCTTAGGGTTCGAGGCCGGCTTAGGTTTCGGTGGAGGGTCCCCGTTCGGTGTGGGGTTAGGGTTAGGGTTAGGTCCCAGGAGGCTCCAGGCGCCGAACCCACCGCAGGGCAGTGGTCTCCCCGAAGGGCTGAGTTGAGGACACAAGGGACGGTGCCGGTCAGGATCCGGCTTTGGCTGCCAAGGCCACAGACGTCGATCGGCCCCTGTTCGAGGAGGCCTCCGGAATCCTCTCGCTCAGCTGCAGACCGGCGGGGAAACCACATGGTGAGCTTCCAGGTCCCACGCCGAGTCAGCCTGCACCGCTTCTGGACCCCAGGCGCGTGGTGTTGTCAGACGTTGGCATGGGGTCCCCATGGGGAGGGAGCCTTAGCTAGGGTTAGGGTTTGGTCCAGGGACGTCGCCAGGGCGGAATCGACTCCAGTCTCGTGATCTCCCTCGAGGGCTGAAGTGAGGGCCCATGCCCGAAGGCGGCTCACTTGCAGGGTTAGGGTTCGAGGCAGGCTGAGGTTGCGGTGGAGGGTCCCCGTTCGGGGTACGGTTAGGGTTAGGGTTAGGTCCCAGGAGGCTCCAGGCGCCGAACCCACAGCAGGGCCGTGGTCTCCCCGAAGGGCTGAGTTGAGGGCACAAGGGAGCCTGCCGGTCAGGATCCGTCTTTGGCTGCCAAGGCCACACACGTGATTGGGCCCCTGGTCCAGGAGGCCTCCGGAATCCTCTCGGCAGCTGCAGCCGGGCCTGGGTAACGGCATGGTGAGCTTCCAGGTTCCATGCCGAGTCAGCCTGCACCTCTTCCGGACGCCAGGCGCGTGGCGTTGTCACACGTTGGCACTGGGTCCTCTTGGGGAGAGAGCCTTAGCTAGGGTTAGGGTTCGGTCCAGGGACGTCGCCAGGGCCGAAGCGACTCCGCTCTCGTGATCTCCCTCGAGGGCTGAAGTGAGGGCGCATGCGGCAAGGCGGCTCAAGGGCAGGCTTAGGGTTCGAGGCCGGCTTAGGTTTCGGTGGAGGGTCCCCGTTCGGTGTGGGGTTAGGGTTAGGGTTAGGTCCCAGGAGGCTCCAGGCGCCGAACCCACCGCAGGGCAGTGGTCTCCCCGAAGGGCTGAGTTGAGGACACAAGGGACGGTGCCGGTCAGGATCCGGCTTTGGCTGCCAAGGCCACAGACGTCGATCGGCCCCTGTTCGAGGAGGCCTCCGGAATCCTCTCGCTCAGCTGCAGACCGGCGGGGAAACCACATGGTGAGCTTCCAGGTCCCACGCCGAGTCAGCCTGCACCGCTTCTGGACCCCAGGCGCGTGGTGTTGTCAGACGTTGGCATGGGGTCCCCATGGGGAGGGAGCCTTAGCTAGGGTTAGGGTTTGGTCCAGGGACGTCGCCAGGGCGGAATCGACTCCAGTCTCGTGATCTCCCTCGAGGGCTGAAGTGAGGGCCCATGCCCGAAGGCGGCTCACTTGCAGGGTTAGGGTTCGAGGCAGGCTGAGGTTGCGGTGGAGGGTCCCTGTTCGGGGTACGGTTAGGGTTAGGGTTAGGTCCCAGGAGGCTCCAGGCGCCGAACCCACAGCAGGGCCGTGGTCTCCCCGAAGGGCTGAGTTGAGGGCACAAGGGAGCCTGCCGGTCAGGATCCGTCTTTGGCTGCCAAGGCCACACACGTGATTGGGCCCCTGGTCCAGGAGGCCTCCGGAATCCTCTCGGCAGCTGCAGCCGGGCCTGGGTAACGGCATGGTGAGCTTCCAGGTTCCATGCCGAGTCAGCCTGCACCTCTTCCGGACGCCAGGCGCGTGGCGTTGTCACACGTTGGCACTGGGTCCTCTTGGGGAGAGAGCCTTAGCTAGGGTTAGGGTTCGGTCCAGGGACGTCGCCAGGGCCGAAGCGACTCCGCTCTCGTGATCTCCCTCGAGGGCTGAAGTGAGGGCGCATGCGGCAAGGCGGCTCAAGGGCAGGCTTAGGGTTCGAGGCCGGCTTAGGTTTCGGTGGAGGGTCCCCGTTCGGTGTGGGGTTAGGGTTAGGGTTAGGTCCCAGGAGGCTCCAGGCGCCGAACCCACCGCAGGGCAGTGGTCTCCCCGAAGGGCTGAGTTGAGGACACAAGGGACGGTGCCGGTCAGGATCCGGCTTTGGCTGCCAAGGCCACAGACGTCGATCGGCCCCTGTTCGAGGAGGCCTCCGGAATCCTCTCGCTCAGCTGCAGACCGGCGGGGAAACCACATGGTGAGCTTCCAGGTCCCACGCCGAGTCAGCCTGCACCGCTTCTGGACCCCAGGCGCGTGGTGTTGTCAGACGTTGGCATGGGGTCCCCATGGGGAGGGAGCCTTAGCTAGGGTTAGGGTTTGGTCCAGGGACGTCGCCAGGGCGGAATCGACTCCAGTCTCGTGATCTCCCTCGAGGGCTGAAGTGAGGGCCCATGCCCGAAGGCGGCTCACTTGCAGGGTTAGGGTTCGAGGCAGGCTGAGGTTGCGGTGGAGGGTCCCTGTTCGGGGTACGGTTAGGGTTAGGGTTAGGTCCCAGGAGGCTCCAGGCGCCGAACCCACAGCAGGGCCGTGGTCTCCCCGAAGGGCTGAGTTGAGGGCACAAGGGAGCCTGCCGGTCAGGATCCGTCTTTGGCTGCCAAGGCCACACACGTGATTGGGCCCCTGGTCCAGGAGGCCTCCGGAATCCTCTCGGCAGCTGCAGCCGGGCCTGGGTAACGGCATGGTGAGCTTCCAGGTTCCATGCCGAGTCAGCCTGCACCTCTTCCGGACGCCAGGCGCGTGGCGTTGTCACACGTTGGCACTGGGTCCTCTTGGGGAGAGAGCCTTAGCTAGGGTTAGGGTTCGGTCCAGGGACGTCGCCAGGGCCGAAGCGACTCCGCTCTCGTGATCTCCCTCGAGGGCTGAAGTGAGGGCGCATGCGGCAAGGCGGCTCAAGGGCAGGCTTAGGGTTCGAGGCCGGCTTAGGTTTCGGTGGAGGGTCCCCGTTCGGTGTGGGGTTAGGGTTAGGGTTAGGTCCCAGGAGGCTCCAGGCGCCGAACCCACCGCAGGGCAGTGGTCTCCCCGAAGGGCTGAGTTGAGGACACAAGGGACGGTGCCGGTCAGGATCCGGCTTTGGCTGCCAAGGCCACAGACGTCGATCGGCCCCTGTTCGAGGAGGCCTCCGGAATCCTCTCGCTCAGCTGCAGACCGGCGGGGAAACCACATGGTGAGCTTCCAGGTCCCACGCCGAGTCAGCCTGCACCGCTTCTGGACCCCAGGCGCGTGGTGTTGTCAGACGTTGGCATGGGGTCCCCATGGGGAGGGAGCCTTAGCTAGGGTTAGGGTTTGGTCCAGGGACGTCGCCAGGGCGGAATCGACTCCAGTCTCGTGATCTCCCTCGAGGGCTGAAGTGAGGGCCCATGCCCGAAGGCGGCTCACTTGCAGGGTTAGGGTTCGAGGCAGGCTGAGGTTGCGGTGGAGGGTCCCTGTTCGGGGTACGGTTAGGGTTAGGGTTAGGTCCCAGGAGGCTCCAGGCGCCGAACCCACAGCAGGGCCGTGGTCTCCCCGAAGGGCTGAGTTGAGGGCACAAGGGAGCCTGCCGGTCAGGATCCGTCTTTGGCTGCCAAGGCCACACACGTGATTGGGCCCCTGGTCCAGGAGGCCTCCGGAATCCTCTCGGCAGCTGCAGCCGGGCCTGGGTAACGGCATGGTGAGCTTCCAGGTTCCATGCCGAGTCAGCCTGCACCTCTTCCGGACGCCAGGCGCGTGGCGTTGTCACACGTTGGCACTGGGTCCTCTTGGGGAGAGAGCCTTAGCTAGGGTTAGGGTTCGGTCCAGGGACGTCGCCAGGGCCGAAGCGACTCCGCTCTCGTGATCTCCCTCGAGGGCTGAAGTGAGGGCGCATGCGGCAAGGCGGCTCAAGGGCAGGCTTAGGGTTCGAGGCCGGCTTAGGTTTCGGTGGAGGGTCCCCGTTCGGTGTGGGGTTAGGGTTAGGGTTAGGTCCCAGGAGGCTCCAGGCGCCGAACCCACCGCAGGGCAGTGGTCTCCCCGAAGGGCTGAGTTGAGGACACAAGGGACGGTGCCGGTCAGGATCCGGCTTTGGCTGCCAAGGCCACAGACGTCGATCGGCCCCTGTTCGAGGAGGCCTCCGGAATCCTCTCGCTCAGCTGCAGACCGGCGGGGAAACCACATGGTGAGCTTCCAGGTCCCACGCCGAGTCAGCCTGCACCGCTTCTGGACCCCAGGCGCGTGGTGTTGTCAGACGTTGGCATGGGGTCCCCATGGGGAGGGAGCCTTAGCTAGGGTTAGGGTTTGGTCCAGGGACGTCGCCAGGGCGGAATCGACTCCAGTCTCGTGATCTCCCTCGAGGGCTGAAGTGAGGGCCCATGCCCGAAGGCGGCTCACTTGCAGGGTTAGGGTTCGAGGCAGGCTGAGGTTGCGGTGGAGGGTCCCCGTTCGGGGTACGGTTAGGGTTAGGGTTAGGTCCCAGGAGGCTCCAGGCGCCGAACCCACAGCAGGGCCGTGGTCTCCCCGAAGGGCTGAGTTGAGGGCACAAGGGAGCCTGCCGGTCAGGATCCGTCTTTGGCTGCCAAGGCCACACACGTGATTGGGCCCCTGGTCCAGGAGGCCTCCGGAATCCTCTCGGCAGCTGCAGCCGGGCCTGGGTAACGGCATGGTGAGCTTCCAGGTTCCATGCCGAGTCAGCCTGCACCTCTTCCGGACGCCAGGCGCGTGGCGTTGTCACACGTTGGCACTGGGTCCTCTTGGGGAGAGAGCCTTAGCTAGGGTTAGGGTTCGGTCCAGGGACGTCGCCAGGGCCGAAGCGACTCCGCTCTCGTGATCTCCCTCGAGGGCTGAAGTGAGGGCGCATGCGGCAAGGCGGCTCAAGGGCAGGCTTAGGGTTCGAGGCCGGCTTAGGTTTCGGTGGAGGGTCCCCGTTCGGTGTGGGGTTAGGGTTAGGGTTAGGTCCCAGGAGGCTCCAGGCGCCGAACCCACCGCAGGGCAGTGGTCTCCCCGAAGGGCTGAGTTGAGGACACAAGGGACGGTGCCGGTCAGGATCCGGCTTTGGCTGCCAAGGCCACAGACGTCGATCGGCCCCTGTTCGAGGAGGCCTCCGGAATCCTCTCGCTCAGCTGCAGACCGGCGGGGAAACCACATGGTGAGCTTCCAGGTCCCACGCCGAGTCAGCCTGCACCGCTTCTGGACCCCAGGCGCGTGGTGTTGTCAGACGTTGGCATGGGGTCCCCATGGGGAGGGAGCCTTAGCTAGGGTTAGGGTTTGGTCCAGGGACGTCGCCAGGGCGGAATCGACTCCAGTCTCGTGATCTCCCTCGAGGGCTGAAGTGAGGGCCCATGCCCGAAGGCGGCTCACTTGCAGGGTTAGGGTTCGAGGCAGGCTGAGGTTGCGGTGGAGGGTCCCCGTTCGGGGTACGGTTAGGGTTAGGGTTAGGTCCCAGGAGGCTCCAGGCGCCGAACCCACAGCAGGGCCGTGGTCTCCCCGAAGGGCTGAGTTGAGGGCACAAGGGAGCCTGCCGGTCAGGATCCGTCTTTGGCTGCCAAGGCCACACACGTGATTGGGCCCCTGGTCCAGGAGGCCTCCGGAATCCTCTCGGCAGCTGCAGCCGGGCCTGGGTAACGGCATGGTGAGCTTCCAGGTTCCATGCCGAGTCAGCCTGCACCTCTTCCGGACGCCAGGCGCGTGGCGTTGTCACACGTTGGCACTGGGTCCTCTTGGGGAGAGAGCCTTAGCTAGGGTTAGGGTTCGGTCCAGGGACGTCGCCAGGGCCGAAGCGACTCCGCTCTCGTGATCTCCCTCGAGGGCTGAAGTGAGGGCGCATGCGGCAAGGCGGCTCAAGGGCAGGCTTAGGGTTCGAGGCCGGCTTAGGTTTCGGTGGAGGGTCCCCGTTCGGTGTGGGGTTAGGGTTAGGGTTAGGTCCCAGGAGGCTCCAGGCGCCGAACCCACCGCAGGGCAGTGGTCTCCCCGAAGGGCTGAGTTGAGGACACAAGGGACGGTGCCGGTCAGGATCCGGCTTTGGCTGCCAAGGCCACAGACGTCGATCGGCCCCTGTTCGAGGAGGCCTCCGGAATCCTCTCGCTCAGCTGCAGACCGGCGGGGAAACCACATGGTGAGCTTCCAGGTCCCACGCCGAGTCAGCCTGCACCGCTTCTGGACCCCAGGCGCGTGGTGTTGTCAGACGTTGGCATGGGGTCCCCATGGGGAGGGAGCCTTAGCTAGGGTTAGGGTTTGGTCCAGGGACGTCGCCAGGGCGGAATCGACTCCAGTCTCGTGATCTCCCTCGAGGGCTGAAGTGAGGGCCCATGCCCGAAGGCGGCTCACTTGCAGGGTTAGGGTTCGAGGCAGGCTGAGGTTGCGGTGGAGGGTCCCTGTTCGGGGTACGGTTAGGGTTAGGGTTAGGTCCCAGGAGGCTCCAGGCGCCGAACCCACAGCAGGGCCGTGGTCTCCCCGAAGGGCTGAGTTGAGGGCACAAGGGAGCCTGCCGGTCAGGATCCGTCTTTGGCTGCCAAGGCCACACACGTGATTGGGCCCCTGGTCCAGGAGGCCTCCGGAATCCTCTCGGCAGCTGCAGCCGGGCCTGGGTAACGGCATGGTGAGCTTCCAGGTTCCATGCCGAGTCAGCCTGCACCTCTTCCGGACGCCAGGCGCGTGGCGTTGTCACACGTTGGCACTGGGTCCTCTTGGGGAGAGAGCCTTAGCTAGGGTTAGGGTTCGGTCCAGGGACGTCGCCAGGGCCGAAGCGACTCCGCTCTCGTGATCTCCCTCGAGGGCTGAAGTGAGGGCGCATGCGGCAAGGCGGCTCAAGGGCAGGCTTAGGGTTCGAGGCCGGCTTAGGTTTCGGTGGAGGGTCCCCGTTCGGTGTGGGGTTAGGGTTAGGGTTAGGTCCCAGGAGGCTCCAGGCGCCGAACCCACCGCAGGGCAGTGGTCTCCCCGAAGGGCTGAGTTGAGGACACAAGGGACGGTGCCGGTCAGGATCCGGCTTTGGCTGCCAAGGCCACAGACGTCGATCGGCCCCTGTTCGAGGAGGCCTCCGGAATCCTCTCGCTCAGCTGCAGACCGGCGGGGAAACCACATGGTGAGCTTCCAGGTCCCACGCCGAGTCAGCCTGCACCGCTTCTGGACCCCAGGCGCGTGGTGTTGTCAGACGTTGGCATGGGGTCCCCATGGGGAGGGAGCCTTAGCTAGGGTTAGGGTTTGGTCCAGGGACGTCGCCAGGGCGGAATCGACTCCAGTCTCGTGATCTCCCTCGAGGGCTGAAGTGAGGGCCCATGCCCGAAGGCGGCTCACTTGCAGGGTTAGGGTTCGAGGCAGGCTGAGGTTGCGGTGGAGGGTCCCTGTTCGGGGTACGGTTAGGGTTAGGGTTAGGTCCCAGGAGGCTCCAGGCGCCGAACCCACAGCAGGGCCGTGGTCTCCCCGAAGGGCTGAGTTGAGGGCACAAGGGAGCCTGCCGGTCAGGATCCGTCTTTGGCTGCCAAGGCCACACACGTGATTGGGCCCCTGGTCCAGGAGGCCTCCGGAATCCTCTCGGCAGCTGCAGCCGGGCCTGGGTAACGGCATGGTGAGCTTCCAGGTTCCATGCCGAGTCAGCCTGCACCTCTTCCGGACGCCAGGCGCGTGGCGTTGTCACACGTTGGCACTGGGTCCTCTTGGGGAGAGAGCCTTAGCTAGGGTTAGGGTTCGGTCCAGGGACGTCGCCAGGGCCGAAGCGACTCCGCTCTCGTGATCTCCCTCGAGGGCTGAAGTGAGGGCGCATGCGGCAAGGCGGCTCAAGGGCAGGCTTAGGGTTCGAGGCCGGCTTAGGTTTCGGTGGAGGGTCCCCGTTCGGTGTGGGGTTAGGGTTAGGGTTAGGTCCCAGGAGGCTCCAGGCGCCGAACCCACCGCAGGGCAGTGGTCTCCCCGAAGGGCTGAGTTGAGGACACAAGGGACGGTGCCGGTCAGGATCCGGCTTTGGCTGCCAAGGCCACAGACGTCGATCGGCCCCTGTTCGAGGAGGCCTCCGGAATCCTCTCGCTCAGCTGCAGACCGGCGGGGAAACCACATGGTGAGCTTCCAGGTCCCACGCCGAGTCAGCCTGCACCGCTTCTGGACCCCAGGCGCGTGGTGTTGTCAGACGTTGGCATGGGGTCCCCATGGGGAGGGAGCCTTAGCTAGGGTTAGGGTTTGGTCCAGGGACGTCGCCAGGGCGGAATCGACTCCAGTCTCGTGATCTCCCTCGAGGGCTGAAGTGAGGGCCCATGCCCGAAGGCGGCTCACTTGCAGGGTTAGGGTTCGAGGCAGGCTGAGGTTGCGGTGGAGGGTCCCTGTTCGGGGTACGGTTAGGGTTAGGGTTAGGTCCCAGGAGGCTCCAGGCGCCGAACCCACAGCAGGGCCGTGGTCTCCCCGAAGGGCTGAGTTGAGGGCACAAGGGAGCCTGCCGGTCAGGATCCGTCTTTGGCTGCCAAGGCCACACACGTGATTGGGCCCCTGGTCCAGGAGGCCTCCGGAATCCTCTCGGCAGCTGCAGCCGGGCCTGGGTAACGGCATGGTGAGCTTCCAGGTTCCATGCCGAGTCAGCCTGCACCTCTTCCGGACGCCAGGCGCGTGGCGTTGTCACACGTTGGCACTGGGTCCTCTTGGGGAGAGAGCCTTAGCTAGGGTTAGGGTTCGGTCCAGGGACGTCGCCAGGGCCGAAGCGACTCCGCTCTCGTGATCTCCCTCGAGGGCTGAAGTGAGGGCGCATGCGGCAAGGCGGCTCAAGGGCAGGCTTAGGGTTCGAGGCCGGCTTAGGTTTCGGTGGAGGGTCCCCGTTCGGTGTGGGGTTAGGGTTAGGGTTAGGTCCCAGGAGGCTCCAGGCGCCGAACCCACCGCAGGGCAGTGGTCTCCCCGAAGGGCTGAGTTGAGGACACAAGGGACGGTGCCGGTCAGGATCCGGCTTTGGCTGCCAAGGCCACAGACGTCGATCGGCCCCTGTTCGAGGAGGCCTCCGGAATCCTCTCGCTCAGCTGCAGACCGGCGGGGAAACCACATGGTGAGCTTCCAGGTCCCACGCCGAGTCAGCCTGCACCGCTTCTGGACCCCAGGCGCGTGGTGTTGTCAGACGTTGGCATGGGGTCCCCATGGGGAGGGAGCCTTAGCTAGGGTTAGGGTTTGGTCCAGGGACGTCGCCAGGGCGGAATCGACTCCAGTCTCGTGATCTCCCTCGAGGGCTGAAGTGAGGGCCCATGCCCGAAGGCGGCTCACTTGCAGGGTTAGGGTTCGAGGCAGGCTGAGGTTGCGGTGGAGGGTCCCTGTTCGGGGTACGGTTAGGGTTAGGGTTAGGTCCCAGGAGGCTCCAGGCGCCGAACCCACAGCAGGGCCGTGGTCTCCCCGAAGGGCTGAGTTGAGGGCACAAGGGAGCCTGCCGGTCAGGATCCGTCTTTGGCTGCCAAGGCCACACACGTGATTGGGCCCCTGGTCCAGGAGGCCTCCGGAATCCTCTCGGCAGCTGCAGCCGGGCCTGGGTAACGGCATGGTGAGCTTCCAGGTTCCATGCCGAGTCAGCCTGCACCTCTTCCGGACGCCAGGCGCGTGGCGTTGTCACACGTTGGCACTGGGTCCTCTTGGGGAGAGAGCCTTAGCTAGGGTTAGGGTTCGGTCCAGGGACGTCGCCAGGGCCGAAGCGACTCCGCTCTCGTGATCTCCCTCGAGGGCTGAAGTGAGGGCGCATGCGGCAAGGCGGCTCAAGGGCAGGCTTAGGGTTCGAGGCCGGCTTAGGTTTCGGTGGAGGGTCCCCGTTCGGTGTGGGGTTAGGGTTAGGGTTAGGTCCCAGGAGGCTCCAGGCGCCGAACCCACCGCAGGGCAGTGGTCTCCCCGAAGGGCTGAGTTGAGGACACAAGGGACGGTGCCGGTCAGGATCCGGCTTTGGCTGCCAAGGCCACAGACGTCGATCGGCCCCTGTTCGAGGAGGCCTCCGGAATCCTCTCGCTCAGCTGCAGACCGGCGGGGAAACCACATGGTGAGCTTCCAGGTCCCACGCCGAGTCAGCCTGCACCGCTTCTGGACCCCAGGCGCGTGGTGTTGTCAGACGTTGGCATGGGGTCCCCATGGGGAGGGAGCCTTAGCTAGGGTTAGGGTTTGGTCCAGGGACGTCGCCAGGGCGGAATCGACTCCAGTCTCGTGATCTCCCTCGAGGGCTGAAGTGAGGGCCCATGCCCGAAGGCGGCTCACTTGCAGGGTTAGGGTTCGAGGCAGGCTGAGGTTGCGGTGGAGGGTCCCTGTTCGGGGTACGGTTAGGGTTAGGGTTAGGTCCCAGGAGGCTCCAGGCGCCGAACCCACAGCAGGGCCGTGGTCTCCCCGAAGGGCTGAGTTGAGGGCACAAGGGAGCCTGCCGGTCAGGATCCGTCTTTGGCTGCCAAGGCCACACACGTGATTGGGCCCCTGGTCCAGGAGGCCTCCGGAATCCTCTCGGCAGCTGCAGCCGGGCCTGGGTAACGGCATGGTGAGCTTCCAGGTTCCATGCCGAGTCAGCCTGCACCTCTTCCGGACGCCAGGCGCGTGGCGTTGTCACACGTTGGCACTGGGTCCTCTTGGGGAGAGAGCCTTAGCTAGGGTTAGGGTTCGGTCCAGGGACGTCGCCAGGGCCGAAGCGACTCCGCTCTCGTGATCTCCCTCGAGGGCTGAAGTGAGGGCGCATGCGGCAAGGCGGCTCAAGGGCAGGCTTAGGGTTCGAGGCCGGCTTAGGTTTCGGTGGAGGGTCCCCGTTCGGTGTGGGGTTAGGGTTAGGGTTAGGTCCCAGGAGGCTCCAGGCGCCGAACCCACCGCAGGGCAGTGGTCTCCCCGAAGGGCTGAGTTGAGGACACAAGGGACGGTGCCGGTCAGGATCCGGCTTTGGCTGCCAAGGCCACAGACGTCGATCGGCCCCTGTTCGAGGAGGCCTCCGGAATCCTCTCGCTCAGCTGCAGACCGGCGGGGAAACCACATGGTGAGCTTCCAGGTCCCACGCCGAGTCAGCCTGCACCGCTTCTGGACCCCAGGCGCGTGGTGTTGTCAGACGTTGGCATGGGGTCCCCATGGGGAGGGAGCCTTAGCTAGGGTTAGGGTTTGGTCCAGGGACGTCGCCAGGGCGGAATCGACTCCAGTCTCGTGATCTCCCTCGAGGGCTGAAGTGAGGGCCCATGCCCGAAGGCGGCTCACTTGCAGGGTTAGGGTTCGAGGCAGGCTGAGGTTGCGGTGGAGGGTCCCTGTTCGGGGTACGGTTAGGGTTAGGGTTAGGTCCCAGGAGGCTCCAGGCGCCGAACCCACAGCAGGGCCGTGGTCTCCCCGAAGGGCTGAGTTGAGGGCACAAGGGAGCCTGCCGGTCAGGATCCGTCTTTGGCTGCCAAGGCCACACACGTGATTGGGCCCCTGGTCCAGGAGGCCTCCGGAATCCTCTCGGCAGCTGCAGCCGGGCCTGGGTAACGGCATGGTGAGCTTCCAGGTTCCATGCCGAGTCAGCCTGCACCTCTTCCGGACGCCAGGCGCGTGGCGTTGTCACACGTTGGCACTGGGTCCTCTTGGGGAGAGAGCCTTAGCTAGGGTTAGGGTTCGGTCCAGGGACGTCGCCAGGGCCGAAGCGACTCCGCTCTCGTGATCTCCCTCGAGGGCTGAAGTGAGGGCGCATGCGGCAAGGCGGCTCAAGGGCAGGCTTAGGGTTCGAGGCCGGCTTAGGTTTCGGTGGAGGGTCCCCGTTCGGTGTGGGGTTAGGGTTAGGGTTAGGTCCCAGGAGGCTCCAGGCGCCGAACCCACCGCAGGGCAGTGGTCTCCCCGAAGGGCTGAGTTGAGGACACAAGGGACGGTGCCGGTCAGGATCCGGCTTTGGCTGCCAAGGCCACAGACGTCGATCGGCCCCTGTTCGAGGAGGCCTCCGGAATCCTCTCGCTCAGCTGCAGACCGGCGGGGAAACCACATGGTGAGCTTCCAGGTCCCACGCCGAGTCAGCCTGCACCGCTTCTGGACCCCAGGCGCGTGGTGTTGTCAGACGTTGGCATGGGGTCCCCATGGGGAGGGAGCCTTAGCTAGGGTTAGGGTTTGGTCCAGGGACGTCGCCAGGGCGGAATCGACTCCAGTCTCGTGATCTCCCTCGAGGGCTGAAGTGAGGGCCCATGCCCGAAGGCGGCTCACTTGCAGGGTTAGGGTTCGAGGCAGGCTGAGGTTGCGGTGGAGGGTCCCTGTTCGGGGTACGGTTAGGGTTAGGGTTAGGTCCCAGGAGGCTCCAGGCGCCGAACCCACAGCAGGGCCGTGGTCTCCCCGAAGGGCTGAGTTGAGGGCACAAGGGAGCCTGCCGGTCAGGATCCGTCTTTGGCTGCCAAGGCCACACACGTGATTGGGCCCCTGGTCCAGGAGGCCTCCGGAATCCTCTCGGCAGCTGCAGCCGGGCCTGGGTAACGGCATGGTGAGCTTCCAGGTTCCATGCCGAGTCAGCCTGCACCTCTTCCGGACGCCAGGCGCGTGGCGTTGTCACACGTTGGCACTGGGTCCTCTTGGGGAGAGAGCCTTAGCTAGGGTTAGGGTTCGGTCCAGGGACGTCGCCAGGGCCGAAGCGACTCCGCTCTCGTGATCTCCCTCGAGGGCTGAAGTGAGGGCGCATGCGGCAAGGCGGCTCAAGGGCAGGCTTAGGGTTCGAGGCCGGCTTAGGTTTCGGTGGAGGGTCCCCGTTCGGTGTGGGGTTAGGGTTAGGGTTAGGTCCCAGGAGGCTCCAGGCGCCGAACCCACCGCAGGGCAGTGGTCTCCCCGAAGGGCTGAGTTGAGGACACAAGGGACGGTGCCGGTCAGGATCCGGCTTTGGCTGCCAAGGCCACAGACGTCGATCGGCCCCTGTTCGAGGAGGCCTCCGGAATCCTCTCGCTCAGCTGCAGACCGGCGGGGAAACCACATGGTGAGCTTCCAGGTCCCACGCCGAGTCAGCCTGCACCGCTTCTGGACCCCAGGCGCGTGGTGTTGTCAGACGTTGGCATGGGGTCCCCATGGGGAGGGAGCCTTAGCTAGGGTTAGGGTTTGGTCCAGGGACGTCGCCAGGGCGGAATCGACTCCAGTCTCGTGATCTCCCTCGAGGGCTGAAGTGAGGGCCCATGCCCGAAGGCGGCTCACTTGCAGGGTTAGGGTTCGAGGCAGGCTGAGGTTGCGGTGGAGGGTCCCTGTTCGGGGTACGGTTAGGGTTAGGGTTAGGTCCCAGGAGGCTCCAGGCGCCGAACCCACAGCAGGGCCGTGGTCTCCCCGAAGGGCTGAGTTGAGGGCACAAGGGAGCCTGCCGGTCAGGATCCGTCTTTGGCTGCCAAGGCCACACACGTGATTGGGCCCCTGGTCCAGGAGGCCTCCGGAATCCTCTCGGCAGCTGCAGCCGGGCCTGGGTAACGGCATGGTGAGCTTCCAGGTTCCATGCCGAGTCAGCCTGCACCTCTTCCGGACGCCAGGCGCGTGGCGTTGTCACACGTTGGCACTGGGTCCTCTTGGGGAGAGAGCCTTAGCTAGGGTTAGGGTTCGGTCCAGGGACGTCGCCAGGGCCGAAGCGACTCCGCTCTCGTGATCTCCCTCGAGGGCTGAAGTGAGGGCGCATGCGGCAAGGCGGCTCAAGGGCAGGCTTAGGGTTCGAGGCCGGCTTAGGTTTCGGTGGAGGGTCCCCGTTCGGTGTGGGGTTAGGGTTAGGGTTAGGTCCCAGGAGGCTCCAGGCGCCGAACCCACCGCAGGGCAGTGGTCTCCCCGAAGGGCTGAGTTGAGGACACAAGGGACGGTGCCGGTCAGGATCCGGCTTTGGCTGCCAAGGCCACAGACGTCGATCGGCCCCTGTTCGAGGAGGCCTCCGGAATCCTCTCGCTCAGCTGCAGACCGGCGGGGAAACCACATGGTGAGCTTCCAGGTCCCACGCCGAGTCAGCCTGCACCGCTTCTGGACCCCAGGCGCGTGGTGTTGTCAGACGTTGGCATGGGGTCCCCATGGGGAGGGAGCCTTAGCTAGGGTTAGGGTTTGGTCCAGGGACGTCGCCAGGGCGGAATCGACTCCAGTCTCGTGATCTCCCTCGAGGGCTGAAGTGAGGGCCCATGCCCGAAGGCGGCTCACTTGCAGGGTTAGGGTTCGAGGCAGGCTGAGGTTGCGGTGGAGGGTCCCTGTTCGGGGTACGGTTAGGGTTAGGGTTAGGTCCCAGGAGGCTCCAGGCGCCGAACCCACAGCAGGGCCGTGGTCTCCCCGAAGGGCTGAGTTGAGGGCACAAGGGAGCCTGCCGGTCAGGATCCGTCTTTGGCTGCCAAGGCCACACACGTGATTGGGCCCCTGGTCCAGGAGGCCTCCGGAATCCTCTCGGCAGCTGCAGCCGGGCCTGGGTAACGGCATGGTGAGCTTCCAGGTTCCATGCCGAGTCAGCCTGCACCTCTTCCGGACGCCAGGCGCGTGGCGTTGTCACACGTTGGCACTGGGTCCTCTTGGGGAGAGAGCCTTAGCTAGGGTTAGGGTTCGGTCCAGGGACGTCGCCAGGGCCGAAGCGACTCCGCTCTCGTGATCTCCCTCGAGGGCTGAAGTGAGGGCGCATGCGGCAAGGCGGCTCAAGGGCAGGCTTAGGGTTCGAGGCCGGCTTAGGTTTCGGTGGAGGGTCCCCGTTCGGTGTGGGGTTAGGGTTAGGGTTAGGTCCCAGGAGGCTCCAGGCGCCGAACCCACCGCAGGGCAGTGGTCTCCCCGAAGGGCTGAGTTGAGGACACAAGGGACGGTGCCGGTCAGGATCCGGCTTTGGCTGCCAAGGCCACAGACGTCGATCGGCCCCTGTTCGAGGAGGCCTCCGGAATCCTCTCGCTCAGCTGCAGACCGGCGGGGAAACCACATGGTGAGCTTCCAGGTCCCACGCCGAGTCAGCCTGCACCGCTTCTGGACCCCAGGCGCGTGGTGTTGTCAGACGTTGGCATGGGGTCCCCATGGGGAGGGAGCCTTAGCTAGGGTTAGGGTTTGGTCCAGGGACGTCGCCAGGGCGGAATCGACTCCAGTCTCGTGATCTCCCTCGAGGGCTGAAGTGAGGGCCCATGCCCGAAGGCGGCTCACTTGCAGGGTTAGGGTTCGAGGCAGGCTGAGGTTGCGGTGGAGGGTCCCTGTTCGGGGTACGGTTAGGGTTAGGGTTAGGTCCCAGGAGGCTCCAGGCGCCGAACCCACAGCAGGGCCGTGGTCTCCCCGAAGGGCTGAGTTGAGGGCACAAGGGAGCCTGCCGGTCAGGATCCGTCTTTGGCTGCCAAGGCCACACACGTGATTGGGCCCCTGGTCCAGGAGGCCTCCGGAATCCTCTCGGCAGCTGCAGCCGGGCCTGGGTAACGGCATGGTGAGCTTCCAGGTTCCATGCCGAGTCAGCCTGCACCTCTTCCGGACGCCAGGCGCGTGGCGTTGTCACACGTTGGCACTGGGTCCTCTTGGGGAGAGAGCCTTAGCTAGGGTTAGGGTTCGGTCCAGGGACGTCGCCAGGGCCGAAGCGACTCCGCTCTCGTGATCTCCCTCGAGGGCTGAAGTGAGGGCGCATGCGGCAAGGCGGCTCAAGGGCAGGCTTAGGGTTCGAGGCCGGCTTAGGTTTCGGTGGAGGGTCCCCGTTCGGTGTGGGGTTAGGGTTAGGGTTAGGTCCCAGGAGGCTCCAGGCGCCGAACCCACCGCAGGGCAGTGGTCTCCCCGAAGGGCTGAGTTGAGGACACAAGGGACGGTGCCGGTCAGGATCCGGCTTTGGCTGCCAAGGCCACAGACGTCGATCGGCCCCTGTTCGAGGAGGCCTCCGGAATCCTCTCGCTCAGCTGCAGACCGGCGGGGAAACCACATGGTGAGCTTCCAGGTCCCACGCCGAGTCAGCCTGCACCGCTTCTGGACCCCAGGCGCGTGGTGTTGTCAGACGTTGGCATGGGGTCCCCATGGGGAGGGAGCCTTAGCTAGGGTTAGGGTTTGGTCCAGGGACGTCGCCAGGGCGGAATCGACTCCAGTCTCGTGATCTCCCTCGAGGGCTGAAGTGAGGGCCCATGCCCGAAGGCGGCTCACTTGCAGGGTTAGGGTTCGAGGCAGGCTGAGGTTGCGGTGGAGGGTCCCTGTTCGGGGTACGGTTAGGGTTAGGGTTAGGTCCCAGGAGGCTCCAGGCGCCGAACCCACAGCAGGGCCGTGGTCTCCCCGAAGGGCTGAGTTGAGGGCACAAGGGAGCCTGCCGGTCAGGATCCGTCTTTGGCTGCCAAGGCCACACACGTGATTGGGCCCCTGGTCCAGGAGGCCTCCGGAATCCTCTCGGCAGCTGCAGCCGGGCCTGGGTAACGGCATGGTGAGCTTCCAGGTTCCATGCCGAGTCAGCCTGCACCTCTTCCGGACGCCAGGCGCGTGGCGTTGTCACACGTTGGCACTGGGTCCTCTTGGGGAGAGAGCCTTAGCTAGGGTTAGGGTTCGGTCCAGGGACGTCGCCAGGGCCGAAGCGACTCCGCTCTCGTGATCTCCCTCGAGGGCTGAAGTGAGGGCGCATGCGGCAAGGCGGCTCAAGGGCAGGCTTAGGGTTCGAGGCCGGCTTAGGTTTCGGTGGAGGGTCCCCGTTCGGTGTGGGGTTAGGGTTAGGGTTAGGTCCCAGGAGGCTCCAGGCGCCGAACCCACCGCAGGGCAGTGGTCTCCCCGAAGGGCTGAGTTGAGGACACAAGGGACGGTGCCGGTCAGGATCCGGCTTTGGCTGCCAAGGCCACAGACGTCGATCGGCCCCTGTTCGAGGAGGCCTCCGGAATCCTCTCGCTCAGCTGCAGACCGGCGGGGAAACCACATGGTGAGCTTCCAGGTCCCACGCCGAGTCAGCCTGCACCGCTTCTGGACCCCAGGCGCGTGGTGTTGTCAGACGTTGGCATGGGGTCCCCATGGGGAGGGAGCCTTAGCTAGGGTTAGGGTTTGGTCCAGGGACGTCGCCAGGGCGGAATCGACTCCAGTCTCGTGATCTCCCTCGAGGGCTGAAGTGAGGGCCCATGCCCGAAGGCGGCTCACTTGCAGGGTTAGGGTTCGAGGCAGGCTGAGGTTGCGGTGGAGGGTCCCTGTTCGGGGTACGGTTAGGGTTAGGGTTAGGTCCCAGGAGGCTCCAGGCGCCGAACCCACAGCAGGGCCGTGGTCTCCCCGAAGGGCTGAGTTGAGGGCACAAGGGAGCCTGCCGGTCAGGATCCGTCTTTGGCTGCCAAGGCCACACACGTGATTGGGCCCCTGGTCCAGGAGGCCTCCGGAATCCTCTCGGCAGCTGCAGCCGGGCCTGGGTAACGGCATGGTGAGCTTCCAGGTTCCATGCCGAGTCAGCCTGCACCTCTTCCGGACGCCAGGCGCGTGGCGTTGTCACACGTTGGCACTGGGTCCTCTTGGGGAGAGAGCCTTAGCTAGGGTTAGGGTTCGGTCCAGGGACGTCGCCAGGGCCGAAGCGACTCCGCTCTCGTGATCTCCCTCGAGGGCTGAAGTGAGGGCGCATGCGGCAAGGCGGCTCAAGGGCAGGCTTAGGGTTCGAGGCCGGCTTAGGTTTCGGTGGAGGGTCCCCGTTCGGTGTGGGGTTAGGGTTAGGGTTAGGTCCCAGGAGGCTCCAGGCGCCGAACCCACCGCAGGGCAGTGGTCTCCCCGAAGGGCTGAGTTGAGGACACAAGGGACGGTGCCGGTCAGGATCCGGCTTTGGCTGCCAAGGCCACAGACGTCGATCGGCCCCTGTTCGAGGAGGCCTCCGGAATCCTCTCGCTCAGCTGCAGACCGGCGGGGAAACCACATGGTGAGCTTCCAGGTCCCACGCCGAGTCAGCCTGCACCGCTTCTGGACCCCAGGCGCGTGGTGTTGTCAGACGTTGGCATGGGGTCCCCATGGGGAGGGAGCCTTAGCTAGGGTTAGGGTTTGGTCCAGGGACGTCGCCAGGGCGGAATCGACTCCAGTCTCGTGATCTCCCTCGAGGGCTGAAGTGAGGGCCCATGCCCGAAGGCGGCTCACTTGCAGGGTTAGGGTTCGAGGCAGGCTGAGGTTGCGGTGGAGGGTCCCTGTTCGGGGTACGGTTAGGGTTAGGGTTAGGTCCCAGGAGGCTCCAGGCGCCGAACCCACAGCAGGGCCGTGGTCTCCCCGAAGGGCTGAGTTGAGGGCACAAGGGAGCCTGCCGGTCAGGATCCGTCTTTGGCTGCCAAGGCCACACACGTGATTGGGCCCCTGGTCCAGGAGGCCTCCGGAATCCTCTCGGCAGCTGCAGCCGGGCCTGGGTAACGGCATGGTGAGCTTCCAGGTTCCATGCCGAGTCAGCCTGCACCTCTTCCGGACGCCAGGCGCGTGGCGTTGTCACACGTTGGCACTGGGTCCTCTTGGGGAGAGAGCCTTAGCTAGGGTTAGGGTTCGGTCCAGGGACGTCGCCAGGGCCGAAGCGACTCCGCTCTCGTGATCTCCCTCGAGGGCTGAAGTGAGGGCGCATGCGGCAAGGCGGCTCAAGGGCAGGCTTAGGGTTCGAGGCCGGCTTAGGTTTCGGTGGAGGGTCCCCGTTCGGTGTGGGGTTAGGGTTAGGGTTAGGTCCCAGGAGGCTCCAGGCGCCGAACCCACCGCAGGGCAGTGGTCTCCCCGAAGGGCTGAGTTGAGGACACAAGGGACGGTGCCGGTCAGGATCCGGCTTTGGCTGCCAAGGCCACAGACGTCGATCGGCCCCTGTTCGAGGAGGCCTCCGGAATCCTCTCGCTCAGCTGCAGACCGGCGGGGAAACCACATGGTGAGCTTCCAGGTCCCACGCCGAGTCAGCCTGCACCGCTTCTGGACCCCAGGCGCGTGGTGTTGTCAGACGTTGGCATGGGGTCCCCATGGGGAGGGAGCCTTAGCTAGGGTTAGGGTTTGGTCCAGGGACGTCGCCAGGGCGGAATCGACTCCAGTCTCGTGATCTCCCTCGAGGGCTGAAGTGAGGGCCCATGCCCGAAGGCGGCTCACTTGCAGGGTTAGGGTTCGAGGCAGGCTGAGGTTGCGGTGGAGGGTCCCTGTTCGGGGTACGGTTAGGGTTAGGGTTAGGTCCCAGGAGGCTCCAGGCGCCGAACCCACAGCAGGGCCGTGGTCTCCCCGAAGGGCTGAGTTGAGGGCACAAGGGAGCCTGCCGGTCAGGATCCGTCTTTGGCTGCCAAGGCCACACACGTGATTGGGCCCCTGGTCCAGGAGGCCTCCGGAATCCTCTCGGCAGCTGCAGCCGGGCCTGGGTAACGGCATGGTGAGCTTCCAGGTTCCATGCCGAGTCAGCCTGCACCTCTTCCGGACGCCAGGCGCGTGGCGTTGTCACACGTTGGCACTGGGTCCTCTTGGGGAGAGAGCCTTAGCTAGGGTTAGGGTTCGGTCCAGGGACGTCGCCAGGGCCGAAGCGACTCCGCTCTCGTGATCTCCCTCGAGGGCTGAAGTGAGGGCGCATGCGGCAAGGCGGCTCAAGGGCAGGCTTAGGGTTCGAGGCCGGCTTAGGTTTCGGTGGAGGGTCCCCGTTCGGTGTGGGGTTAGGGTTAGGGTTAGGTCCCAGGAGGCTCCAGGCGCCGAACCCACCGCAGGGCAGTGGTCTCCCCGAAGGGCTGAGTTGAGGACACAAGGGACGGTGCCGGTCAGGATCCGGCTTTGGCTGCCAAGGCCACAGACGTCGATCGGCCCCTGTTCGAGGAGGCCTCCGGAATCCTCTCGCTCAGCTGCAGACCGGCGGGGAAACCACATGGTGAGCTTCCAGGTCCCACGCCGAGTCAGCCTGCACCGCTTCTGGACCCCAGGCGCGTGGTGTTGTCAGACGTTGGCATGGGGTCCCCATGGGGAGGGAGCCTTAGCTAGGGTTAGGGTTTGGTCCAGGGACGTCGCCAGGGCGGAATCGACTCCAGTCTCGTGATCTCCCTCGAGGGCTGAAGTGAGGGCCCATGCCCGAAGGCGGCTCACTTGCAGGGTTAGGGTTCGAGGCAGGCTGAGGTTGCGGTGGAGGGTCCCTGTTCGGGGTACGGTTAGGGTTAGGGTTAGGTCCCAGGAGGCTCCAGGCGCCGAACCCACAGCAGGGCCGTGGTCTCCCCGAAGGGCTGAGTTGAGGGCACAAGGGAGCCTGCCGGTCAGGATCCGTCTTTGGCTGCCAAGGCCACACACGTGATTGGGCCCCTGGTCCAGGAGGCCTCCGGAATCCTCTCGGCAGCTGCAGCCGGGCCTGGGTAACGGCATGGTGAGCTTCCAGGTTCCATGCCGAGTCAGCCTGCACCTCTTCCGGACGCCAGGCGCGTGGCGTTGTCACACGTTGGCACTGGGTCCTCTTGGGGAGAGAGCCTTAGCTAGGGTTAGGGTTCGGTCCAGGGACGTCGCCAGGGCCGAAGCGACTCCGCTCTCGTGATCTCCCTCGAGGGCTGAAGTGAGGGCGCATGCGGCAAGGCGGCTCAAGGGCAGGCTTAGGGTTCGAGGCCGGCTTAGGTTTCGGTGGAGGGTCCCCGTTCGGTGTGGGGTTAGGGTTAGGGTTAGGTCCCAGGAGGCTCCAGGCGCCGAACCCACCGCAGGGCAGTGGTCTCCCCGAAGGGCTGAGTTGAGGACACAAGGGACGGTGCCGGTCAGGATCCGGCTTTGGCTGCCAAGGCCACAGACGTCGATCGGCCCCTGTTCGAGGAGGCCTCCGGAATCCTCTCGCTCAGCTGCAGACCGGCGGGGAAACCACATGGTGAGCTTCCAGGTCCCACGCCGAGTCAGCCTGCACCGCTTCTGGACCCCAGGCGCGTGGTGTTGTCAGACGTTGGCATGGGGTCCCCATGGGGAGGGAGCCTTAGCTAGGGTTAGGGTTTGGTCCAGGGACGTCGCCAGGGCGGAATCGACTCCAGTCTCGTGATCTCCCTCGAGGGCTGAAGTGAGGGCCCATGCCCGAAGGCGGCTCACTTGCAGGGTTAGGGTTCGAGGCAGGCTGAGGTTGCGGTGGAGGGTCCCTGTTCGGGGTACGGTTAGGGTTAGGGTTAGGTCCCAGGAGGCTCCAGGCGCCGAACCCACAGCAGGGCCGTGGTCTCCCCGAAGGGCTGAGTTGAGGGCACAAGGGAGCCTGCCGGTCAGGATCCGTCTTTGGCTGCCAAGGCCACACACGTGATTGGGCCCCTGGTCCAGGAGGCCTCCGGAATCCTCTCGGCAGCTGCAGCCGGGCCTGGGTAACGGCATGGTGAGCTTCCAGGTTCCATGCCGAGTCAGCCTGCACCTCTTCCGGACGCCAGGCGCGTGGCGTTGTCACACGTTGGCACTGGGTCCTCTTGGGGAGAGAGCCTTAGCTAGGGTTAGGGTTCGGTCCAGGGACGTCGCCAGGGCCGAAGCGACTCCGCTCTCGTGATCTCCCTCGAGGGCTGAAGTGAGGGCGCATGCGGCAAGGCGGCTCAAGGGCAGGCTTAGGGTTCGAGGCCGGCTTAGGTTTCGGTGGAGGGTCCCCGTTCGGTGTGGGGTTAGGGTTAGGGTTAGGTCCCAGGAGGCTCCAGGCGCCGAACCCACCGCAGGGCAGTGGTCTCCCCGAAGGGCTGAGTTGAGGACACAAGGGACGGTGCCGGTCAGGATCCGGCTTTGGCTGCCAAGGCCACAGACGTCGATCGGCCCCTGTTCGAGGAGGCCTCCGGAATCCTCTCGCTCAGCTGCAGACCGGCGGGGAAACCACATGGTGAGCTTCCAGGTCCCACGCCGAGTCAGCCTGCACCGCTTCTGGACCCCAGGCGCGTGGTGTTGTCAGACGTTGGCATGGGGTCCCCATGGGGAGGGAGCCTTAGCTAGGGTTAGGGTTTGGTCCAGGGACGTCGCCAGGGCGGAATCGACTCCAGTCTCGTGATCTCCCTCGAGGGCTGAAGTGAGGGCCCATGCCCGAAGGCGGCTCACTTGCAGGGTTAGGGTTCGAGGCAGGCTGAGGTTGCGGTGGAGGGTCCCTGTTCGGGGTACGGTTAGGGTTAGGGTTAGGTCCCAGGAGGCTCCAGGCGCCGAACCCACAGCAGGGCCGTGGTCTCCCCGAAGGGCTGAGTTGAGGGCACAAGGGAGCCTGCCGGTCAGGATCCGTCTTTGGCTGCCAAGGCCACACACGTGATTGGGCCCCTGGTCCAGGAGGCCTCCGGAATCCTCTCGGCAGCTGCAGCCGGGCCTGGGTAACGGCATGGTGAGCTTCCAGGTTCCATGCCGAGTCAGCCTGCACCTCTTCCGGACGCCAGGCGCGTGGCGTTGTCACACGTTGGCACTGGGTCCTCTTGGGGAGAGAGCCTTAGCTAGGGTTAGGGTTCGGTCCAGGGACGTCGCCAGGGCCGAAGCGACTCCGCTCTCGTGATCTCCCTCGAGGGCTGAAGTGAGGGCGCATGCGGCAAGGCGGCTCAAGGGCAGGCTTAGGGTTCGAGGCCGGCTTAGGTTTCGGTGGAGGGTCCCCGTTCGGTGTGGGGTTAGGGTTAGGGTTAGGTCCCAGGAGGCTCCAGGCGCCGAACCCACCGCAGGGCAGTGGTCTCCCCGAAGGGCTGAGTTGAGGACACAAGGGACGGTGCCGGTCAGGATCCGGCTTTGGCTGCCAAGGCCACAGACGTCGATCGGCCCCTGTTCGAGGAGGCCTCCGGAATCCTCTCGCTCAGCTGCAGACCGGCGGGGAAACCACATGGTGAGCTTCCAGGTCCCACGCCGAGTCAGCCTGCACCGCTTCTGGACCCCAGGCGCGTGGTGTTGTCAGACGTTGGCATGGGGTCCCCATGGGGAGGGAGCCTTAGCTAGGGTTAGGGTTTGGTCCAGGGACGTCGCCAGGGCGGAATCGACTCCAGTCTCGTGATCTCCCTCGAGGGCTGAAGTGAGGGCCCATGCCCGAAGGCGGCTCACTTGCAGGGTTAGGGTTCGAGGCAGGCTGAGGTTGCGGTGGAGGGTCCCTGTTCGGGGTACGGTTAGGGTTAGGGTTAGGTCCCAGGAGGCTCCAGGCGCCGAACCCACAGCAGGGCCGTGGTCTCCCCGAAGGGCTGAGTTGAGGGCACAAGGGAGCCTGCCGGTCAGGATCCGTCTTTGGCTGCCAAGGCCACACACGTGATTGGGCCCCTGGTCCAGGAGGCCTCCGGAATCCTCTCGGCAGCTGCAGCCGGGCCTGGGTAACGGCATGGTGAGCTTCCAGGTTCCATGCCGAGTCAGCCTGCACCTCTTCCGGACGCCAGGCGCGTGGCGTTGTCACACGTTGGCACTGGGTCCTCTTGGGGAGAGAGCCTTAGCTAGGGTTAGGGTTCGGTCCAGGGACGTCGCCAGGGCCGAAGCGACTCCGCTCTCGTGATCTCCCTCGAGGGCTGAAGTGAGGGCGCATGCGGCAAGGCGGCTCAAGGGCAGGCTTAGGGTTCGAGGCCGGCTTAGGTTTCGGTGGAGGGTCCCCGTTCGGTGTGGGGTTAGGGTTAGGGTTAGGTCCCAGGAGGCTCCAGGCGCCGAACCCACCGCAGGGCAGTGGTCTCCCCGAAGGGCTGAGTTGAGGACACAAGGGACGGTGCCGGTCAGGATCCGGCTTTGGCTGCCAAGGCCACAGACGTCGATCGGCCCCTGTTCGAGGAGGCCTCCGGAATCCTCTCGCTCAGCTGCAGACCGGCGGGGAAACCACATGGTGAGCTTCCAGGTCCCACGCCGAGTCAGCCTGCACCGCTTCTGGACCCCAGGCGCGTGGTGTTGTCAGACGTTGGCATGGGGTCCCCATGGGGAGGGAGCCTTAGCTAGGGTTAGGGTTTGGTCCAGGGACGTCGCCAGGGCGGAATCGACTCCAGTCTCGTGATCTCCCTCGAGGGCTGAAGTGAGGGCCCATGCCCGAAGGCGGCTCACTTGCAGGGTTAGGGTTCGAGGCAGGCTGAGGTTGCGGTGGAGGGTCCCTGTTCGGGGTACGGTTAGGGTTAGGGTTAGGTCCCAGGAGGCTCCAGGCGCCGAACCCACAGCAGGGCCGTGGTCTCCCCGAAGGGCTGAGTTGAGGGCACAAGGGAGCCTGCCGGTCAGGATCCGTCTTTGGCTGCCAAGGCCACACACGTGATTGGGCCCCTGGTCCAGGAGGCCTCCGGAATCCTCTCGGCAGCTGCAGCCGGGCCTGGGTAACGGCATGGTGAGCTTCCAGGTTCCATGCCGAGTCAGCCTGCACCTCTTCCGGACGCCAGGCGCGTGGCGTTGTCACACGTTGGCACTGGGTCCTCTTGGGGAGAGAGCCTTAGCTAGGGTTAGGGTTCGGTCCAGGGACGTCGCCAGGGCCGAAGCGACTCCGCTCTCGTGATCTCCCTCGAGGGCTGAAGTGAGGGCGCATGCGGCAAGGCGGCTCAAGGGCAGGCTTAGGGTTCGAGGCCGGCTTAGGTTTCGGTGGAGGGTCCCCGTTCGGTGTGGGGTTAGGGTTAGGGTTAGGTCCCAGGAGGCTCCAGGCGCCGAACCCACCGCAGGGCAGTGGTCTCCCCGAAGGGCTGAGTTGAGGACACAAGGGACGGTGCCGGTCAGGATCCGGCTTTGGCTGCCAAGGCCACAGACGTCGATCGGCCCCTGTTCGAGGAGGCCTCCGGAATCCTCTCGCTCAGCTGCAGACCGGCGGGGAAACCACATGGTGAGCTTCCAGGTCCCACGCCGAGTCAGCCTGCACCGCTTCTGGACCCCAGGCGCGTGGTGTTGTCAGACGTTGGCATGGGGTCCCCATGGGGAGGGAGCCTTAGCTAGGGTTAGGGTTTGGTCCAGGGACGTCGCCAGGGCGGAATCGACTCCAGTCTCGTGATCTCCCTCGAGGGCTGAAGTGAGGGCCCATGCCCGAAGGCGGCTCACTTGCAGGGTTAGGGTTCGAGGCAGGCTGAGGTTGCGGTGGAGGGTCCCTGTTCGGGGTACGGTTAGGGTTAGGGTTAGGTCCCAGGAGGCTCCAGGCGCCGAACCCACAGCAGGGCCGTGGTCTCCCCGAAGGGCTGAGTTGAGGGCACAAGGGAGCCTGCCGGTCAGGATCCGTCTTTGGCTGCCAAGGCCACACACGTGATTGGGCCCCTGGTCCAGGAGGCCTCCGGAATCCTCTCGGCAGCTGCAGCCGGGCCTGGGTAACGGCATGGTGAGCTTCCAGGTTCCATGCCGAGTCAGCCTGCACCTCTTCCGGACGCCAGGCGCGTGGCGTTGTCACACGTTGGCACTGGGTCCTCTTGGGGAGAGAGCCTTAGCTAGGGTTAGGGTTCGGTCCAGGGACGTCGCCAGGGCCGAAGCGACTCCGCTCTCGTGATCTCCCTCGAGGGCTGAAGTGAGGGCGCATGCGGCAAGGCGGCTCAAGGGCAGGCTTAGGGTTCGAGGCCGGCTTAGGTTTCGGTGGAGGGTCCCCGTTCGGTGTGGGGTTAGGGTTAGGGTTAGGTCCCAGGAGGCTCCAGGCGCCGAACCCACCGCAGGGCAGTGGTCTCCCCGAAGGGCTGAGTTGAGGACACAAGGGACGGTGCCGGTCAGGATCCGGCTTTGGCTGCCAAGGCCACAGACGTCGATCGGCCCCTGTTCGAGGAGGCCTCCGGAATCCTCTCGCTCAGCTGCAGACCGGCGGGGAAACCACATGGTGAGCTTCCAGGTCCCACGCCGAGTCAGCCTGCACCGCTTCTGGACCCCAGGCGCGTGGTGTTGTCAGACGTTGGCATGGGGTCCCCATGGGGAGGGAGCCTTAGCTAGGGTTAGGGTTTGGTCCAGGGACGTCGCCAGGGCGGAATCGACTCCAGTCTCGTGATCTCCCTCGAGGGCTGAAGTGAGGGCCCATGCCCGAAGGCGGCTCACTTGCAGGGTTAGGGTTCGAGGCAGGCTGAGGTTGCGGTGGAGGGTCCCTGTTCGGGGTACGGTTAGGGTTAGGGTTAGGTCCCAGGAGGCTCCAGGCGCCGAACCCACAGCAGGGCCGTGGTCTCCCCGAAGGGCTGAGTTGAGGGCACAAGGGAGCCTGCCGGTCAGGATCCGTCTTTGGCTGCCAAGGCCACACACGTGATTGGGCCCCTGGTCCAGGAGGCCTCCGGAATCCTCTCGGCAGCTGCAGCCGGGCCTGGGTAACGGCATGGTGAGCTTCCAGGTTCCATGCCGAGTCAGCCTGCACCTCTTCCGGACGCCAGGCGCGTGGCGTTGTCACACGTTGGCACTGGGTCCTCTTGGGGAGAGAGCCTTAGCTAGGGTTAGGGTTCGGTCCAGGGACGTCGCCAGGGCCGAAGCGACTCCGCTCTCGTGATCTCCCTCGAGGGCTGAAGTGAGGGCGCATGCGGCAAGGCGGCTCAAGGGCAGGCTTAGGGTTCGAGGCCGGCTTAGGTTTCGGTGGAGGGTCCCCGTTCGGTGTGGGGTTAGGGTTAGGGTTAGGTCCCAGGAGGCTCCAGGCGCCGAACCCACCGCAGGGCAGTGGTCTCCCCGAAGGGCTGAGTTGAGGACACAAGGGACGGTGCCGGTCAGGATCCGGCTTTGGCTGCCAAGGCCACAGACGTCGATCGGCCCCTGTTCGAGGAGGCCTCCGGAATCCTCTCGCTCAGCTGCAGACCGGCGGGGAAACCACATGGTGAGCTTCCAGGTCCCACGCCGAGTCAGCCTGCACCGCTTCTGGACCCCAGGCGCGTGGTGTTGTCAGACGTTGGCATGGGGTCCCCATGGGGAGGGAGCCTTAGCTAGGGTTAGGGTTTGGTCCAGGGACGTCGCCAGGGCGGAATCGACTCCAGTCTCGTGATCTCCCTCGAGGGCTGAAGTGAGGGCCCATGCCCGAAGGCGGCTCACTTGCAGGGTTAGGGTTCGAGGCAGGCTGAGGTTGCGGTGGAGGGTCCCTGTTCGGGGTACGGTTAGGGTTAGGGTTAGGTCCCAGGAGGCTCCAGGCGCCGAACCCACAGCAGGGCCGTGGTCTCCCCGAAGGGCTGAGTTGAGGGCACAAGGGAGCCTGCCGGTCAGGATCCGTCTTTGGCTGCCAAGGCCACACACGTGATTGGGCCCCTGGTCCAGGAGGCCTCCGGAATCCTCTCGGCAGCTGCAGCCGGGCCTGGGTAACGGCATGGTGAGCTTCCAGGTTCCATGCCGAGTCAGCCTGCACCTCTTCCGGACGCCAGGCGCGTGGCGTTGTCACACGTTGGCACTGGGTCCTCTTGGGGAGAGAGCCTTAGCTAGGGTTAGGGTTCGGTCCAGGGACGTCGCCAGGGCCGAAGCGACTCCGGTCTCGTGATCTCCCTCGAGGGCTGAAGTGAGGGCGCATGCGGCAAGGCGGCTCAAGGGCAGGCTTAGGGTTCGAGGCCGGCTTAGGTTTCGGTGGAGGGTCCCCGTTCGGTGTGGGGTTAGGGTTAGGGTTAGGTCCCAGGAGGCTCCAGGCGCCGAACCCACCGCAGGGCAGTGGTCTCCCCGAAGGGCTGAGTTGAGGACACAAGGGACGGTGCCGGTCAGGATCCGGCTTTGGCTGCCAAGGCCACAGACGTCGATCGGCCCCTGTTCGAGGAGGCCTCCGGAATCCTCTCGCTCAGCTGCAGACCGGCGGGGAAACCACATGGTGAGCTTCCAGGTCCCACGCCGAGTCAGCCTGCACCGCTTCTGGACCCCAGGCGCGTGGTGTTGTCAGACGTTGGCATGGGGTCCCCATGGGGAGGGAGCCTTAGCTAGGGTTAGGGTTTGGTCCAGGGACGTCGCCAGGGCGGAATCGACTCCAGTCTCGTGATCTCCCTCGAGGGCTGAAGTGAGGGCCCATGCCCGAAGGCGGCTCACTTGCAGGGTTAGGGTTCGAGGCAGGCTGAGGTTGCGGTGGAGGGTCCCCGTTCGGGGTACGGTTAGGGTTAGGGTTAGGTCCCAGGAGGCTCCAGGCGCCGAACCCACAGCAGGGCCGTGGTCTCCCCGAAGGGCTGAGTTGAGGGCACAAGGGAGCCTGCCGGTCAGGATCCGTCTTTGGCTGCCAAGGCCACACACGTGATTGGGCCCCTGGTCCAGGAGGCCTCCGGAATCCTCTCGGCAGCTGCAGCCGGGCCTGGGTAACGGCATGGTGAGCTTCCAGGTTCCATGCCGAGTCAGCCTGCACCTCTTCCGGACGCCAGGCGCGTGGCGTTGTCACACGTTGGCACTGGGTCCTCTTGGGGAGAGAGCCTTAGCTAGGGTTAGGGTTCGGTCCAGGGACGTCGCCAGGGCCGAAGCGACTCCGCTCTCGTGATCTCCCTCGAGGGCTGAAGTGAGGGCGCATGCGGCAAGGCGGCTCAAGGGCAGGCTTAGGGTTCGAGGCCGGCTTAGGTTTCGGTGGAGGGTCCCCGTTCGGTGTGGGGTTAGGGTTAGGGTTAGGTCCCAGGAGGCTCCAGGCGCCGAACCCACCGCAGGGCAGTGGTCTCCCCGAAGGGCTGAGTTGAGGACACAAGGGACGGTGCCGGTCAGGATCCGGCTTTGGCTGCCAAGGCCACAGACGTCGATCGGCCCCTGTTCGAGGAGGCCTCCGGAATCCTCTCGCTCAGCTGCAGACCGGCGGGGAAACCACATGGTGAGCTTCCAGGTCCCACGCCGAGTCAGCCTGCACCGCTTCTGGACCCCAGGCGCGTGGTGTTGTCAGACGTTGGCATGGGGTCCCCATGGGGAGGGAGCCTTAGCTAGGGTTAGGGTTTGGTCCAGGGACGTCGCCAGGGCGGAATCGACTCCAGTCTCGTGATCTCCCTCGAGGGCTGAAGTGAGGGCCCATGCCCGAAGGCGGCTCACTTGCAGGGTTAGGGTTCGAGGCAGGCTGAGGTTGCGGTGGAGGGTCCCTGTTCGGGGTACGGTTAGGGTTAGGGTTAGGTCCCAGGAGGCTCCAGGCGCCGAACCCACAGCAGGGCCGTGGTCTCCCCGAAGGGCTGAGTTGAGGGCACAAGGGAGCCTGCCGGTCAGGATCCGTCTTTGGCTGCCAAGGCCACACACGTGATTGGGCCCCTGGTCCAGGAGGCCTCCGGAATCCTCTCGGCAGCTGCAGCCGGGCCTGGGTAACGGCATGGTGAGCTTCCAGGTTCCATGCCGAGTCAGCCTGCACCTCTTCCGGACGCCAGGCGCGTGGCGTTGTCACACGTTGGCACTGGGTCCTCTTGGGGAGAGAGCCTTAGCTAGGGTTAGGGTTCGGTCCAGGGACGTCGCCAGGGCCGAAGCGACTCCGCTCTCGTGATCTCCCTCGAGGGCTGAAGTGAGGGCGCATGCGGCAAGGCGGCTCAAGGGCAGGCTTAGGGTTCGAGGCCGGCTTAGGTTTCGGTGGAGGGTCCCCGTTCGGTGTGGGGTTAGGGTTAGGGTTAGGTCCCAGGAGGCTCCAGGCGCCGAACCCACCGCAGGGCAGTGGTCTCCCCGAAGGGCTGAGTTGAGGACACAAGGGACGGTGCCGGTCAGGATCCGGCTTTGGCTGCCAAGGCCACAGACGTCGATCGGCCCCTGTTCGAGGAGGCCTCCGGAATCCTCTCGCTCAGCTGCAGACCGGCGGGGAAACCACATGGTGAGCTTCCAGGTCCCACGCCGAGTCAGCCTGCACCGCTTCTGGACCCCAGGCGCGTGGTGTTGTCAGACGTTGGCATGGGGTCCCCATGGGGAGGGAGCCTTAGCTAGGGTTAGGGTTTGGTCCAGGGACGTCGCCAGGGCGGAATCGACTCCAGTCTCGTGATCTCCCTCGAGGGCTGAAGTGAGGGCCCATGCCCGAAGGCGGCTCACTTGCAGGGTTAGGGTTCGAGGCAGGCTGAGGTTGCGGTGGAGGGTCCCTGTTCGGGGTACGGTTAGGGTTAGGGTTAGGTCCCAGGAGGCTCCAGGCGCCGAACCCACAGCAGGGCCGTGGTCTCCCCGAAGGGCTGAGTTGAGGGCACAAGGGAGCCTGCCGGTCAGGATCCGTCTTTGGCTGCCAAGGCCACACACGTGATTGGGCCCCTGGTCCAGGAGGCCTCCGGAATCCTCTCGGCAGCTGCAGCCGGGCCTGGGTAACGGCATGGTGAGCTTCCAGGTTCCATGCCGAGTCAGCCTGCACCTCTTCCGGACGCCAGGCGCGTGGCGTTGTCACACGTTGGCACTGGGTCCTCTTGGGGAGAGAGCCTTAGCTAGGGTTAGGGTTCGGTCCAGGGACGTCGCCAGGGCCGAAGCGACTCCGCTCTCGTGATCTCCCTCGAGGGCTGAAGTGAGGGCGCATGCGGCAAGGCGGCTCAAGGGCAGGCTTAGGGTTCGAGGCCGGCTTAGGTTTCGGTGGAGGGTCCCCGTTCGGTGTGGGGTTAGGGTTAGGGTTAGGTCCCAGGAGGCTCCAGGCGCCGAACCCACCGCAGGGCAGTGGTCTCCCCGAAGGGCTGAGTTGAGGACACAAGGGACGGTGCCGGTCAGGATCCGGCTTTGGCTGCCAAGGCCACAGACGTCGATCGGCCCCTGTTCGAGGAGGCCTCCGGAATCCTCTCGCTCAGCTGCAGACCGGCGGGGAAACCACATGGTGAGCTTCCAGGTCCCACGCCGAGTCAGCCTGCACCGCTTCTGGACCCCAGGCGCGTGGTGTTGTCAGACGTTGGCATGGGGTCCCCATGGGGAGGGAGCCTTAGCTAGGGTTAGGGTTTGGTCCAGGGACGTCGCCAGGGCGGAATCGACTCCAGTCTCGTGATCTCCCTCGAGGGCTGAAGTGAGGGCCCATGCCCGAAGGCGGCTCACTTGCAGGGTTAGGGTTCGAGGCAGGCTGAGGTTGCGGTGGAGGGTCCCTGTTCGGGGTACGGTTAGGGTTAGGGTTAGGTCCCAGGAGGCTCCAGGCGCCGAACCCACAGCAGGGCCGTGGTCTCCCCGAAGGGCTGAGTTGAGGGCACAAGGGAGCCTGCCGGTCAGGATCCGTCTTTGGCTGCCAAGGCCACACACGTGATTGGGCCCCTGGTCCAGGAGGCCTCCGGAATCCTCTCGGCAGCTGCAGCCGGGCCTGGGTAACGGCATGGTGAGCTTCCAGGTTCCATGCCGAGTCAGCCTGCACCTCTTCCGGACGCCAGGCGCGTGGCGTTGTCACACGTTGGCACTGGGTCCTCTTGGGGAGAGAGCCTTAGCTAGGGTTAGGGTTCGGTCCAGGGACGTCGCCAGGGCCGAAGCGACTCCGCTCTCGTGATCTCCCTCGAGGGCTGAAGTGAGGGCGCATGCGGCAAGGCGGCTCAAGGGCAGGCTTAGGGTTCGAGGCCGGCTTAGGTTTCGGTGGAGGGTCCCCGTTCGGTGTGGGGTTAGGGTTAGGGTTAGGTCCCAGGAGGCTCCAGGCGCCGAACCCACCGCAGGGCAGTGGTCTCCCCGAAGGGCTGAGTTGAGGACACAAGGGACGGTGCCGGTCAGGATCCGGCTTTGGCTGCCAAGGCCACAGACGTCGATCGGCCCCTGTTCGAGGAGGCCTCCGGAATCCTCTCGCTCAGCTGCAGACCGGCGGGGAAACCACATGGTGAGCTTCCAGGTCCCACGCCGAGTCAGCCTGCACCGCTTCTGGACCCCAGGCGCGTGGTGTTGTCAGACGTTGGCATGGGGTCCCCATGGGGAGGGAGCCTTAGCTAGGGTTAGGGTTTGGTCCAGGGACGTCGCCAGGGCGGAATCGACTCCAGTCTCGTGATCTCCCTCGAGGGCTGAAGTGAGGGCCCATGCCCGAAGGCGGCTCACTTGCAGGGTTAGGGTTCGAGGCAGGCTGAGGTTGCGGTGGAGGGTCCCTGTTCGGGGTACGGTTAGGGTTAGGGTTAGGTCCCAGGAGGCTCCAGGCGCCGAACCCACAGCAGGGCCGTGGTCTCCCCGAAGGGCTGAGTTGAGGGCACAAGGGAGCCTGCCGGTCAGGATCCGTCTTTGGCTGCCAAGGCCACACACGTGATTGGGCCCCTGGTCCAGGAGGCCTCCGGAATCCTCTCGGCAGCTGCAGCCGGGCCTGGGTAACGGCATGGTGAGCTTCCAGGTTCCATGCCGAGTCAGCCTGCACCTCTTCCGGACGCCAGGCGCGTGGCGTTGTCACACGTTGGCACTGGGTCCTCTTGGGGAGAGAGCCTTAGCTAGGGTTAGGGTTCGGTCCAGGGACGTCGCCAGGGCCGAAGCGACTCCGCTCTCGTGATCTCCCTCGAGGGCTGAAGTGAGGGCGCATGCGGCAAGGCGGCTCAAGGGCAGGCTTAGGGTTCGAGGCCGGCTTAGGTTTCGGTGGAGGGTCCCCGTTCGGTGTGGGGTTAGGGTTAGGGTTAGGTCCCAGGAGGCTCCAGGCGCCGAACCCACCGCAGGGCAGTGGTCTCCCCGAAGGGCTGAGTTGAGGACACAAGGGACGGTGCCGGTCAGGATCCGGCTTTGGCTGCCAAGGCCACAGACGTCGATCGGCCCCTGTTCGAGGAGGCCTCCGGAATCCTCTCGCTCAGCTGCAGACCGGCGGGGAAACCACATGGTGAGCTTCCAGGTCCCACGCCGAGTCAGCCTGCACCGCTTCTGGACCCCAGGCGCGTGGTGTTGTCAGACGTTGGCATGGGGTCCCCATGGGGAGGGAGCCTTAGCTAGGGTTAGGGTTTGGTCCAGGGACGTCGCCAGGGCGGAATCGACTCCAGTCTCGTGATCTCCCTCGAGGGCTGAAGTGAGGGCCCATGCCCGAAGGCGGCTCACTTGCAGGGTTAGGGTTCGAGGCAGGCTGAGGTTGCGGTGGAGGGTCCCTGTTCGGGGTACGGTTAGGGTTAGGGTTAGGTCCCAGGAGGCTCCAGGCGCCGAACCCACAGCAGGGCCGTGGTCTCCCCGAAGGGCTGAGTTGAGGGCACAAGGGAGCCTGCCGGTCAGGATCCGTCTTTGGCTGCCAAGGCCACACACGTGATTGGGCCCCTGGTCCAGGAGGCCTCCGGAATCCTCTCGGCAGCTGCAGCCGGGCCTGGGTAACGGCATGGTGAGCTTCCAGGTTCCATGCCGAGTCAGCCTGCACCTCTTCCGGACGCCAGGCGCGTGGCGTTGTCACACGTTGGCACTGGGTCCTCTTGGGGAGAGAGCCTTAGCTAGGGTTAGGGTTCGGTCCAGGGACGTCGCCAGGGCCGAAGCGACTCCGCTCTCGTGATCTCCCTCGAGGGCTGAAGTGAGGGCGCATGCGGCAAGGCGGCTCAAGGGCAGGCTTAGGGTTCGAGGCCGGCTTAGGTTTCGGTGGAGGGTCCCCGTTCGGTGTGGGGTTAGGGTTAGGGTTAGGTCCCAGGAGGCTCCAGGCGCCGAACCCACCGCAGGGCAGTGGTCTCCCCGAAGGGCTGAGTTGAGGACACAAGGGACGGTGCCGGTCAGGATCCGGCTTTGGCTGCCAAGGCCACAGACGTCGATCGGCCCCTGTTCGAGGAGGCCTCCGGAATCCTCTCGCTCAGCTGCAGACCGGCGGGGAAACCACATGGTGAGCTTCCAGGTCCCACGCCGAGTCAGCCTGCACCGCTTCTGGACCCCAGGCGCGTGGTGTTGTCAGACGTTGGCATGGGGTCCCCATGGGGAGGGAGCCTTAGCTAGGGTTAGGGTTTGGTCCAGGGACGTCGCCAGGGCGGAATCGACTCCAGTCTCGTGATCTCCCTCGAGGGCTGAAGTGAGGGCCCATGCCCGAAGGCGGCTCACTTGCAGGGTTAGGGTTCGAGGCAGGCTGAGGTTGCGGTGGAGGGTCCCTGTTCGGGGTACGGTTAGGGTTAGGGTTAGGTCCCAGGAGGCTCCAGGCGCCGAACCCACAGCAGGGCCGTGGTCTCCCCGAAGGGCTGAGTTGAGGGCACAAGGGAGCCTGCCGGTCAGGATCCGTCTTTGGCTGCCAAGGCCACACACGTGATTGGGCCCCTGGTCCAGGAGGCCTCCGGAATCCTCTCGGCAGCTGCAGCCGGGCCTGGGTAACGGCATGGTGAGCTTCCAGGTTCCATGCCGAGTCAGCCTGCACCTCTTCCGGACGCCAGGCGCGTGGCGTTGTCACACGTTGGCACTGGGTCCTCTTGGGGAGAGAGCCTTAGCTAGGGTTAGGGTTCGGTCCAGGGACGTCGCCAGGGCCGAAGCGACTCCGCTCTCGTGATCTCCCTCGAGGGCTGAAGTGAGGGCGCATGCGGCAAGGCGGCTCAAGGGCAGGCTTAGGGTTCGAGGCCGGCTTAGGTTTCGGTGGAGGGTCCCCGTTCGGTGTGGGGTTAGGGTTAGGGTTAGGTCCCAGGAGGCTCCAGGCGCCGAACCCACCGCAGGGCAGTGGTCTCCCCGAAGGGCTGAGTTGAGGACACAAGGGACGGTGCCGGTCAGGATCCGGCTTTGGCTGCCAAGGCCACAGACGTCGATCGGCCCCTGTTCGAGGAGGCCTCCGGAATCCTCTCGCTCAGCTGCAGACCGGCGGGGAAACCACATGGTGAGCTTCCAGGTCCCACGCCGAGTCAGCCTGCACCGCTTCTGGACCCCAGGCGCGTGGTGTTGTCAGACGTTGGCATGGGGTCCCCATGGGGAGGGAGCCTTAGCTAGGGTTAGGGTTTGGTCCAGGGACGTCGCCAGGGCGGAATCGACTCCAGTCTCGTGATCTCCCTCGAGGGCTGAAGTGAGGGCCCATGCCCGAAGGCGGCTCACTTGCAGGGTTAGGGTTCGAGGCAGGCTGAGGTTGCGGTGGAGGGTCCCTGTTCGGGGTACGGTTAGGGTTAGGGTTAGGTCCCAGGAGGCTCCAGGCGCCGAACCCACAGCAGGGCCGTGGTCTCCCCGAAGGGCTGAGTTGAGGGCACAAGGGAGCCTGCCGGTCAGGATCCGTCTTTGGCTGCCAAGGCCACACACGTGATTGGGCCCCTGGTCCAGGAGGCCTCCGGAATCCTCTCGGCAGCTGCAGCCGGGCCTGGGTAACGGCATGGTGAGCTTCCAGGTTCCATGCCGAGTCAGCCTGCACCTCTTCCGGACGCCAGGCGCGTGGCGTTGTCACACGTTGGCACTGGGTCCTCTTGGGGAGAGAGCCTTAGCTAGGGTTAGGGTTCGGTCCAGGGACGTCGCCAGGGCCGAAGCGACTCCGCTCTCGTGATCTCCCTCGAGGGCTGAAGTGAGGGCGCATGCGGCAAGGCGGCTCAAGGGCAGGCTTAGGGTTCGAGGCCGGCTTAGGTTTCGGTGGAGGGTCCCCGTTCGGTGTGGGGTTAGGGTTAGGGTTAGGTCCCAGGAGGCTCCAGGCGCCGAACCCACCGCAGGGCAGTGGTCTCCCCGAAGGGCTGAGTTGAGGACACAAGGGACGGTGCCGGTCAGGATCCGGCTTTGGCTGCCAAGGCCACAGACGTCGATCGGCCCCTGTTCGAGGAGGCCTCCGGAATCCTCTCGCTCAGCTGCAGACCGGCGGGGAAACCACATGGTGAGCTTCCAGGTCCCACGCCGAGTCAGCCTGCACCGCTTCTGGACCCCAGGCGCGTGGTGTTGTCAGACGTTGGCATGGGGTCCCCATGGGGAGGGAGCCTTAGCTAGGGTTAGGGTTTGGTCCAGGGACGTCGCCAGGGCGGAATCGACTCCAGTCTCGTGATCTCCCTCGAGGGCTGAAGTGAGGGCCCATGCCCGAAGGCGGCTCACTTGCAGGGTTAGGGTTCGAGGCAGGCTGAGGTTGCGGTGGAGGGTCCCTGTTCGGGGTACGGTTAGGGTTAGGGTTAGGTCCCAGGAGGCTCCAGGCGCCGAACCCACAGCAGGGCCGTGGTCTCCCCGAAGGGCTGAGTTGAGGGCACAAGGGAGCCTGCCGGTCAGGATCCGTCTTTGGCTGCCAAGGCCACACACGTGATTGGGCCCCTGGTCCAGGAGGCCTCCGGAATCCTCTCGGCAGCTGCAGCCGGGCCTGGGTAACGGCATGGTGAGCTTCCAGGTTCCATGCCGAGTCAGCCTGCACCTCTTCCGGACGCCAGGCGCGTGGCGTTGTCACACGTTGGCACTGGGTCCTCTTGGGGAGAGAGCCTTAGCTAGGGTTAGGGTTCGGTCCAGGGACGTCGCCAGGGCCGAAGCGACTCCGCTCTCGTGATCTCCCTCGAGGGCTGAAGTGAGGGCGCATGCGGCAAGGCGGCTCAAGGGCAGGCTTAGGGTTCGAGGCCGGCTTAGGTTTCGGTGGAGGGTCCCCGTTCGGTGTGGGGTTAGGGTTAGGGTTAGGTCCCAGGAGGCTCCAGGCGCCGAACCCACCGCAGGGCAGTGGTCTCCCCGAAGGGCTGAGTTGAGGACACAAGGGACGGTGCCGGTCAGGATCCGGCTTTGGCTGCCAAGGCCACAGACGTCGATCGGCCCCTGTTCGAGGAGGCCTCCGGAATCCTCTCGCTCAGCTGCAGACCGGCGGGGAAACCACATGGTGAGCTTCCAGGTCCCACGCCGAGTCAGCCTGCACCGCTTCTGGACCCCAGGCGCGTGGTGTTGTCAGACGTTGGCATGGGGTCCCCATGGGGAGGGAGCCTTAGCTAGGGTTAGGGTTTGGTCCAGGGACGTCGCCAGGGCGGAATCGACTCCAGTCTCGTGATCTCCCTCGAGGGCTGAAGTGAGGGCCCATGCCCGAAGGCGGCTCACTTGCAGGGTTAGGGTTCGAGGCAGGCTGAGGTTGCGGTGGAGGGTCCCTGTTCGGGGTACGGTTAGGGTTAGGGTTAGGTCCCAGGAGGCTCCAGGCGCCGAACCCACAGCAGGGCCGTGGTCTCCCCGAAGGGCTGAGTTGAGGGCACAAGGGAGCCTGCCGGTCAGGATCCGTCTTTGGCTGCCAAGGCCACACACGTGATTGGGCCCCTGGTCCAGGAGGCCTCCGGAATCCTCTCGGCAGCTGCAGCCGGGCCTGGGTAACGGCATGGTGAGCTTCCAGGTTCCATGCCGAGTCAGCCTGCACCTCTTCCGGACGCCAGGCGCGTGGCGTTGTCACACGTTGGCACTGGGTCCTCTTGGGGAGAGAGCCTTAGCTAGGGTTAGGGTTCGGTCCAGGGACGTCGCCAGGGCCGAAGCGACTCCGCTCTCGTGATCTCCCTCGAGGGCTGAAGTGAGGGCGCATGCGGCAAGGCGGCTCAAGGGCAGGCTTAGGGTTCGAGGCCGGCTTAGGTTTCGGTGGAGGGTCCCCGTTCGGTGTGGGGTTAGGGTTAGGGTTAGGTCCCAGGAGGCTCCAGGCGCCGAACCCACCGCAGGGCAGTGGTCTCCCCGAAGGGCTGAGTTGAGGACACAAGGGACGGTGCCGGTCAGGATCCGGCTTTGGCTGCCAAGGCCACAGACGTCGATCGGCCCCTGTTCGAGGAGGCCTCCGGAATCCTCTCGCTCAGCTGCAGACCGGCGGGGAAACCACATGGTGAGCTTCCAGGTCCCACGCCGAGTCAGCCTGCACCGCTTCTGGACCCCAGGCGCGTGGTGTTGTCAGACGTTGGCATGGGGTCCCCATGGGGAGGGAGCCTTAGCTAGGGTTAGGGTTTGGTCCAGGGACGTCGCCAGGGCGGAATCGACTCCAGTCTCGTGATCTCCCTCGAGGGCTGAAGTGAGGGCCCATGCCCGAAGGCGGCTCACTTGCAGGGTTAGGGTTCGAGGCAGGCTGAGGTTGCGGTGGAGGGTCCCTGTTCGGGGTACGGTTAGGGTTAGGGTTAGGTCCCAGGAGGCTCCAGGCGCCGAACCCACAGCAGGGCCGTGGTCTCCCCGAAGGGCTGAGTTGAGGGCACAAGGGAGCCTGCCGGTCAGGATCCGTCTTTGGCTGCCAAGGCCACACACGTGATTGGGCCCCTGGTCCAGGAGGCCTCCGGAATCCTCTCGGCAGCTGCAGCCGGGCCTGGGTAACGGCATGGTGAGCTTCCAGGTTCCATGCCGAGTCAGCCTGCACCTCTTCCGGACGCCAGGCGCGTGGCGTTGTCACACGTTGGCACTGGGTCCTCTTGGGGAGAGAGCCTTAGCTAGGGTTAGGGTTCGGTCCAGGGACGTCGCCAGGGCCGAAGCGACTCCGGTCTCGTGATCTCCCTCGAGGGCTGAAGTGAGGGCGCATGCGGCAAGGCGGCTCAAGGGCAGGCTTAGGGTTCGAGGCCGGCTTAGGTTTCGGTGGAGGGTCCCCGTTCGGTGTGGGGTTAGGGTTAGGGTTAGGTCCCAGGAGGCTCCAGGCGCCGAACCCACCGCAGGGCAGTGGTCTCCCCGAAGGGCTGAGTTGAGGACACAAGGGACGGTGCCGGTCAGGATCCGGCTTTGGCTGCCAAGGCCACAGACGTCGATCGGCCCCTGTTCGAGGAGGCCTCCGGAATCCTCTCGCTCAGCTGCAGACCGGCGGGGAAACCACATGGTGAGCTTCCAGGTCCCACGCCGAGTCAGCCTGCACCGCTTCTGGACCCCAGGCGCGTGGTGTTGTCAGACGTTGGCATGGGGTCCCCATGGGGAGGGAGCCTTAGCTAGGGTTAGGGTTTGGTCCAGGGACGTCGCCAGGGCGGAATCGACTCCAGTCTCGTGATCTCCCTCGAGGGCTGAAGTGAGGGCCCATGCCCGAAGGCGGCTCACTTGCAGGGTTAGGGTTCGAGGCAGGCTGAGGTTGCGGTGGAGGGTCCCTGTTCGGGGTACGGTTAGGGTTAGGGTTAGGTCCCAGGAGGCTCCAGGCGCCGAACCCACAGCAGGGCCGTGGTCTCCCCGAAGGGCTGAGTTGAGGGCACAAGGGAGCCTGCCGGTCAGGATCCGTCTTTGGCTGCCAAGGCCACACACGTGATTGGGCCCCTGGTCCAGGAGGCCTCCGGAATCCTCTCGGCAGCTGCAGCCGGGCCTGGGTAACGGCATGGTGAGCTTCCAGGTTCCATGCCGAGTCAGCCTGCACCTCTTCCGGACGCCAGGCGCGTGGCGTTGTCACACGTTGGCACTGGGTCCTCTTGGGGAGAGAGCCTTAGCTAGGGTTAGGGTTCGGTCCAGGGACGTCGCCAGGGCCGAAGCGACTCCGGTCTCGTGATCTCCCTCGAGGGCTGAAGTGAGGGCGCATGCGGCAAGGCGGCTCAAGTGCAGGCTTAGGGTTCGAGGCCGGCTTAGGTTTCGGTGGAGGGTCCCCGTTCGGTGTGGGGTTAGGGTTAGGGTTAGGTCCCAGGAGGCTCCAGGCGCCGAACCCACCGCAGGGCAGTGGTCTCCCCGAAGGGCTGAGTTGAGGACACAAGGGACGGTGCCGGTCAGGATCCGGCTTTGGCTGCCAAGGCCACAGACGTCGATCGGCCCCTGTTCGAGGAGGCCTCCGGAATCCTCTCGCTCAGCTGCAGACCGGCGGGGAAACCACATGGTGAGCTTCCAGGTCCCACGCCGAGTCAGCCTGCACCGCTTCTGGACCCCAGGCGCGTGGTGTTGTCAGACGTTGGCATGGGGTCCCCATGGGGAGGGAGCCTTAGCTAGGGTTAGGGTTTGGTCCAGGGACGTCGCCAGGGCGGAATCGACTCCAGTCTCGTGATCTCCCTCGAGGGCTGAAGTGAGGGCCCATGCCCGAAGGCGGCTCACTTGCAGGGTTAGGGTTCGAGGCAGGCTGAGGTTGCGGTGGAGGGTCCCTGTTCGGGGTACGGTTAGGGTTAGGGTTAGGTCCCAGGAGGCTCCAGGCGCCGAACCCACAGCAGGGCCGTGGTCTCCCCGAAGGGCTGAGTTGAGGGCACAAGGGAGCCTGCCGGTCAGGATCCGTCTTTGGCTGCCAAGGCCACACACGTGATTGGGCCCCTGGTCCAGGAGGCCTCCGGAATCCTCTCGGCAGCTGCAGCCGGGCCTGGGTAACGGCATGGTGAGCTTCCAGGTTCCATGCCGAGTCAGCCTGCACCTCTTCCGGACGCCAGGCGCGTGGCGTTGTCACACGTTGGCACTGGGTCCTCTTGGGGAGAGAGCCTTAGCTAGGGTTAGGGTTCGGTCCAGGGACGTCGCCAGGGCCGAAGCGACTCCGGTCTCGTGATCTCCCTCGAGGGCTGAAGTGAGGGCGCATGCGGCAAGGCGGCTCAAGTGCAGGCTTAGGGTTCGAGGCCGGCTTAGGTTTCGGTGGAGGGTCCCCGTTCGGTGTGGGGTTAGGGTTAGGGTTAGGTCCCAGGAGGCTCCAGGCGCCGAACCCACCGCAGGGCAGTGGTCTCCCCGAAGGGCTGAGTTGAGGACACAAGGGACGGTGCCGGTCAGGATCCGGCTTTGGCTGCCAAGGCCACAGACGTCGATCGGCCCCTGTTCGAGGAGGCCTCCGGAATCCTCTCGCTCAGCTGCAGACCGGCGGGGAAACCACATGGTGAGCTTCCAGGTCCCACGCCGAGTCAGCCTGCACCGCTTCTGGACCCCAGGCGCGTGGTGTTGTCAGACGTTGGCATGGGGTCCCCATGGGGAGGGAGCCTTAGCTAGGGTTAGGGTTTGGTCCAGGGACGTCGCCAGGGCGGAATCGACTCCAGTCTCGTGATCTCCCTCGAGGGCTGAAGTGAGGGCCCATGCCCGAAGGCGGCTCACTTGCAGGGTTAGGGTTCGAGGCAGGCTGAGGTTGCGGTGGAGGGTCCCCGTTCGGGGTACGGTTAGGGTTAGGGTTAGGTCCCAGGAGGCTCCAGGCGCCGAACCCACAGCAGGGCCGTGGTCTCCCCGAAGGGCTGAGTTGAGGGCACAAGGGAGCCTGCCGGTCAGGATCCGTCTTTGGCTGCCAAGGCCACACACGTGATTGGGCCCCTGGTCCAGGAGGCCTCCGGAATCCTCTCGGCAGCTGCAGCCGGGCCTGGGTAACGGCATGGTGAGCTTCCAGGTTCCATGCCGAGTCAGCCTGCACCTCTTCCGGACGCCAGGCGCGTGGCGTTGTCACACGTTGGCACTGGGTCCTCTTGGGGAGAGAGCCTTAGCTAGGGTTAGGGTTCGGTCCAGGGACGTCGCCAGGGCCGAAGCGACTCCGGTCTCGTGATCTCCCTCGAGGGCTGAAGTGAGGGCGCATGCGGCAAGGCGGCTCAAGTGCAGGCTTAGGGTTCGAGGCCGGCTTAGGTTTCGGTGGAGGGTCCCCGTTCGGTGTGGGGTTAGGGTTAGGGTTAGGTCCCAGGAGGCTCCAGGCGCCGAACCCACCGCAGGGCAGTGGTCTCCCCGAAGGGCTGAGTTGAGGACACAAGGGACGGTGCCGGTCAGGATCCGGCTTTGGCTGCCAAGGCCACAGACGTCGATCGGCCCCTGTTCGAGGAGGCCTCCGGAATCCTCTCGCTCAGCTGCAGACCGGCGGGGAAACCACATGGTGAGCTTCCAGGTCCCACGCCGAGTCAGCCTGCACCGCTTCTGGACCCCAGGCGCGTGGTGTTGTCAGACGTTGGCATGGGGTCCCCATGGGGAGGGAGCCTTAGCTAGGGTTAGGGTTTGGTCCAGGGACGTCGCCAGGGCGGAATCGACTCCAGTCTCGTGATCTCCCTCGAGGGCTGAAGTGAGGGCCCATGCCCGAAGGCGGCTCACTTGCAGGGTTAGGGTTCGAGGCAGGCTGAGGTTGCGGTGGAGGGTCCCCGTTCGGGGTACGGTTAGGGTTAGGGTTAGGTCCCAGGAGGCTCCAGGCGCCGAACCCACAGCAGGGCCGTGGTCTCCCCGAAGGGCTGAGTTGAGGGCACAAGGGAGCCTGCCGGTCAGGATCCGTCTTTGGCTGCCAAGGCCACACACGTGATTGGGCCCCTGGTCCAGGAGGCCTCCGGAATCCTCTCGGCAGCTGCAGCCGGGCCTGGGTAACGGCATGGTGAGCTTCCAGGTTCCATGCCGAGTCAGCCTGCACCTCTTCCGGACGCCAGGCGCGTGGCGTTGTCACACGTTGGCACTGGGTCCTCTTGGGGAGAGAGCCTTAGCTAGGGTTAGGGTTCGGTCCAGGGACGTCGCCAGGGCCGAAGCGACTCCGGTCTCGTGATCTCCCTCGAGGGCTGAAGTGAGGGCGCATGCGGCAAGGCGGCTCAAGTGCAGGCTTAGGGTTCGAGGCCGGCTTAGGTTTCGGTGGAGGGTCCCCGTTCGGTGTGGGGTTAGGGTTAGGGTTAGGTCCCAGGAGGCTCCAGGCGCCGAACCCACCGCAGGGCAGTGGTCTCCCCGAAGGGCTGAGTTGAGGACACAAGGGACGGTGCCGGTCAGGATCCGGCTTTGGCTGCCAAGGCCACAGACGTCGATCGGCCCCTGTTCGAGGAGGCCTCCGGAATCCTCTCGCTCAGCTGCAGACCGGCGGGGAAACCACATGGTGAGCTTCCAGGTCCCACGCCGAGTCAGCCTGCACCGCTTCTGGACCCCAGGCGCGTGGTGTTGTCAGACGTTGGCATGGGGTCCCCATGGGGAGGGAGCCTTAGCTAGGGTTAGGGTTTGGTCCAGGGACGTCGCCAGGGCGGAATCGACTCCAGTCTCGTGATCTCCCTCGAGGGCTGAAGTGAGGGCCCATGCCCGAAGGCGGCTCACTTGCAGGGTTAGGGTTCGAGGCAGGCTGAGGTTGCGGTGGAGGGTCCCCGTTCGGGGTACGGTTAGGGTTAGGGTTAGGTCCCAGGAGGCTCCAGGCGCCGAACCCACAGCAGGGCCGTGGTCTCCCCGAAGGGCTGAGTTGAGGGCACAAGGGAGCCTGCCGGTCAGGATCCGTCTTTGGCTGCCAAGGCCACACACGTGATTGGGCCCCTGGTCCAGGAGGCCTCCGGAATCCTCTCGGCAGCTGCAGCCGGGCCTGGGTAACGGCATGGTGAGCTTCCAGGTTCCATGCCGAGTCAGCCTGCACCTCTTCCGGACGCCAGGCGCGTGGCGTTGTCACACGTTGGCACTGGGTCCTCTTGGGGAGAGAGCCTTAGCTAGGGTTAGGGTTCGGTCCAGGGACGTCGCCAGGGCCGAAGCGACTCCGGTCTCGTGATCTCCCTCGAGGGCTGAAGTGAGGGCGCATGCGGCAAGGCGGCTCAAGTGCAGGCTTAGGGTTCGAGGCCGGCTTAGGTTTCGGTGGAGGGTCCCCGTTCGGTGTGGGGTTAGGGTTAGGGTTAGGTCCCAGGAGGCTCCAGGCGCCGAACCCACCGCAGGGCAGTGGTCTCCCCGAAGGGCTGAGTTGAGGACACAAGGGACGGTGCCGGTCAGGATCCGGCTTTGGCTGCCAAGGCCACAGACGTCGATCGGCCCCTGTTCGAGGAGGCCTCCGGAATCCTCTCGCTCAGCTGCAGACCGGCGGGGAAACCACATGGTGAGCTTCCAGGTCCCACGCCGAGTCAGCCTGCACCGCTTCTGGACCCCAGGCGCGTGGTGTTGTCAGACGTTGGCATGGGGTCCCCATGGGGAGGGAGCCTTAGCTAGGGTTAGGGTTTGGTCCAGGGACGTCGCCAGGGCGGAATCGACTCCAGTCTCGTGATCTCCCTCGAGGGCTGAAGTGAGGGCCCATGCCCGAAGGCGGCTCACTTGCAGGGTTAGGGTTCGAGGCAGGCTGAGGTTGCGGTGGAGGGTCCCCGTTCGGGGTACGGTTAGGGTTAGGGTTAGGTCCCAGGAGGCTCCAGGCGCCGAACCCACAGCAGGGCCGTGGTCTCCCCGAAGGGCTGAGTTGAGGGCACAAGGGAGCCTGCCGGTCAGGATCCGTCTTTGGCTGCCAAGGCCACACACGTGATTGGGCCCCTGGTCCAGGAGGCCTCCGGAATCCTCTCGGCAGCTGCAGCCGGGCCTGGGTAACGGCATGGTGAGCTTCCAGGTTCCATGCCGAGTCAGCCTGCACCTCTTCCGGACGCCAGGCGCGTGGCGTTGTCACACGTTGGCACTGGGTCCTCTTGGGGAGAGAGCCTTAGCTAGGGTTAGGGTTCGGTCCAGGGACGTCGCCAGGGCCGAAGCGACTCCGGTCTCGTGATCTCCCTCGAGGGCTGAAGTGAGGGCGCATGCGGCAAGGCGGCTCAAGTGCAGGCTTAGGGTTCGAGGCCGGCTTAGGTTTCGGTGGAGGGTCCCCGTTCGGTGTGGGGTTAGGGTTAGGGTTAGGTCCCAGGAGGCTCCAGGCGCCGAACCCACCGCAGGGCAGTGGTCTCCCCGAAGGGCTGAGTTGAGGACACAAGGGACGGTGCCGGTCAGGATCCGGCTTTGGCTGCCAAGGCCACAGACGTCGATCGGCCCCTGTTCGAGGAGGCCTCCGGAATCCTCTCGCTCAGCTGCAGACCGGCGGGGAAACCACATGGTGAGCTTCCAGGTCCCACGCCGAGTCAGCCTGCACCGCTTCTGGACCCCAGGCGCGTGGTGTTGTCAGACGTTGGCATGGGGTCCCCATGGGGAGGGAGCCTTAGCTAGGGTTAGGGTTTGGTCCAGGGACGTCGCCAGGGCGGAATCGACTCCAGTCTCGTGATCTCCCTCGAGGGCTGAAGTGAGGGCCCATGCCCGAAGGCGGCTCACTTGCAGGGTTAGGGTTCGAGGCAGGCTGAGGTTGCGGTGGAGGGTCCCCGTTCGGGGTACGGTTAGGGTTAGGGTTAGGTCCCAGGAGGCTCCAGGCGCCGAACCCACAGCAGGGCCGTGGTCTCCCCGAAGGGCTGAGTTGAGGGCACAAGGGAGCCTGCCGGTCAGGATCCGTCTTTGGCTGCCAAGGCCACACACGTGATTGGGCCCCTGGTCCAGGAGGCCTCCGGAATCCTCTCGGCAGCTGCAGCCGGGCCTGGGTAACGGCATGGTGAGCTTCCAGGTTCCATGCCGAGTCAGCCTGCACCTCTTCCGGACGCCAGGCGCGTGGCGTTGTCACACGTTGGCACTGGGTCCTCTTGGGGAGAGAGCCTTAGCTAGGGTTAGGGTTCGGTCCAGGGACGTCGCCAGGGCCGAAGCGACTCCGGTCTCGTGATCTCCCTCGAGGGCTGAAGTGAGGGCGCATGCGGCAAGGCGGCTCAAGTGCAGGCTTAGGGTTCGAGGCCGGCTTAGGTTTCGGTGGAGGGTCCCCGTTCGGTGTGGGGTTAGGGTTAGGGTTAGGTCCCAGGAGGCTCCAGGCGCCGAACCCACCGCAGGGCAGTGGTCTCCCCGAAGGGCTGAGTTGAGGACACAAGGGACGGTGCCGGTCAGGATCCGGCTTTGGCTGCCAAGGCCACAGACGTCGATCGGCCCCTGTTCGAGGAGGCCTCCGGAATCCTCTCGCTCAGCTGCAGACCGGCGGGGAAACCACATGGTGAGCTTCCAGGTCCCACGCCGAGTCAGCCTGCACCGCTTCTGGACCCCAGGCGCGTGGTGTTGTCAGACGTTGGCATGGGGTCCCCATGGGGAGGGAGCCTTAGCTAGGGTTAGGGTTTGGTCCAGGGACGTCGCCAGGGCGGAATCGACTCCAGTCTCGTGATCTCCCTCGAGGGCTGAAGTGAGGGCCCATGCCCGAAGGCGGCTCACTTGCAGGGTTAGGGTTCGAGGCAGGCTGAGGTTGCGGTGGAGGGTCCCCGTTCGGGGTACGGTTAGGGTTAGGGTTAGGTCCCAGGAGGCTCCAGGCGCCGAACCCACAGCAGGGCCGTGGTCTCCCCGAAGGGCTGAGTTGAGGGCACAAGGGAGCCTGCCGGTCAGGATCCGTCTTTGGCTGCCAAGGCCACACACGTGATTGGGCCCCTGGTCCAGGAGGCCTCCGGAATCCTCTCGGCAGCTGCAGCCGGGCCTGGGTAACGGCATGGTGAGCTTCCAGGTTCCATGCCGAGTCAGCCTGCACCTCTTCCGGACGCCAGGCGCGTGGCGTTGTCACACGTTGGCACTGGGTCCTCTTGGGGAGAGAGCCTTAGCTAGGGTTAGGGTTCGGTCCAGGGACGTCGCCAGGGCCGAAGCGACTCCGGTCTCGTGATCTCCCTCGAGGGCTGAAGTGAGGGCGCATGCGGCAAGGCGGCTCAAGTGCAGGCTTAGGGTTCGAGGCCGGCTTAGGTTTCGGTGGAGGGTCCCCGTTCGGTGTGGGGTTAGGGTTAGGGTTAGGTCCCAGGAGGCTCCAGGCGCCGAACCCACCGCAGGGCAGTGGTCTCCCCGAAGGGCTGAGTTGAGGACACAAGGGACGGTGCCGGTCAGGATCCGGCTTTGGCTGCCAAGGCCACAGACGTCGATCGGCCCCTGTTCGAGGAGGCCTCCGGAATCCTCTCGCTCAGCTGCAGACCGGCGGGGAAACCACATGGTGAGCTTCCAGGTCCCACGCCGAGTCAGCCTGCACCGCTTCTGGACCCCAGGCGCGTGGTGTTGTCAGACGTTGGCATTGGGTCCCCATGGGGAGGGAGCCTTAGCTAGGGTTAGGGTTTGGTCCAGGGACGTCGCCAGGGCGGAATCGACTCCAGTCTCGTGATCTCCCTCGAGGGCTGAAGTGAGGGCCCATGCCCGAAGGCGGCTCACTTGCAGGGTTAGGGTTCGAGGCAGGCTGAGGTTGCGGTGGAGGGTCCCCGTTCGGGGTACGGTTAGGGTTAGGGTTAGGTCCCAGGAGGCTCCAGGCGCCGAACCCACAGCAGGGCCGTGGTCTCCCCGAAGGGCTGAGTTGAGGGCACAAGGGAGCCTGCCGGTCAGGATCCGTCTTTGGCTGCCAAGGCCACACACGTGATTGGGCCCCTGGTCCAGGAGGCCTCCGGAATCCTCTCGGCAGCTGCAGCCGGGCCTGGGTAACGGCATGGTGAGCTTCCAGGTTCCATGCCGAGTCAGCCTGCACCTCTTCCGGACGCCAGGCGCGTGGCGTTGTCACACGTTGGCACTGGGTCCTCTTGGGGAGAGAGCCTTAGCTAGGGTTAGGGTTCGGTCCAGGGACGTCGCCAGGGCCGAAGCGACTCCGGTCTCGTGATCTCCCTCGAGGGCTGAAGTGAGGGCGCATGCGGCAAGGCGGCTCAAGTGCAGGCTTAGGGTTCGAGGCCGGCTTAGGTTTCGGTGGAGGGTCCCCGTTCGGTGTGGGGTTAGGGTTAGGGTTAGGTCCCAGGAGGCTCCAGGCGCCGAACCCACCGCAGGGCAGTGGTCTCCCCGAAGGGCTGAGTTGAGGACACAAGGGACGGTGCCGGTCAGGATCCGGCTTTGGCTGCCAAGGCCACAGACGTCGATCGGCCCCTGTTCGAGGAGGCCTCCGGAATCCTCTCGCTCAGCTGCAGACCGGCGGGGAAACCACATGGTGAGCTTCCAGGTCCCACGCCGAGTCAGCCTGCACCGCTTCTGGACCCCAGGCGCGTGGTGTTGTCAGACGTTGGCATTGGGTCCCCATGGGGAGGGAGCCTTAGCTAGGGTTAGGGTTTGGTCCAGGGACGTCGCCAGGGCGGAATCGACTCCAGTCTCGTGATCTCCCTCGAGGGCTGAAGTGAGGGCCCATGCCCGAAGGCGGCTCACTTGCAGGGTTAGGGTTCGAGGCAGGCTGAGGTTGCGGTGGAGGGTCCCCGTTCGGGGTACGGTTAGGGTTAGGGTTAGGTCCCAGGAGGCTCCAGGCGCCGAACCCACAGCAGGGCCGTGGTCTCCCCGAAGGGCTGAGTTGAGGGCACAAGGGAGCCTGCCGGTCAGGATCCGTCTTTGGCTGCCAAGGCCACACACGTGATTGGGCCCCTGGTCCAGGAGGCCTCCGGAATCCTCTCGGCAGCTGCAGCCGGGCCTGGGTAACGGCATGGTGAGCTTCCAGGTTCCATGCCGAGTCAGCCTGCACCTCTTCCGGACGCCAGGCGCGTGGCGTTGTCACACGTTGGCACTGGGTCCTCTTGGGGAGAGAGCCTTAGCTAGGGTTAGGGTTCGGTCCAGGGACGTCGCCAGGGCCGAAGCGACTCCGGTCTCGTGATCTCCCTCGAGGGCTGAAGTGAGGGCGCATGCGGCAAGGCGGCTCAAGTGCAGGCTTAGGGTTCGAGGCCGGCTTAGGTTTCGGTGGAGGGTCCCCGTTCGGTGTGGGGTTAGGGTTAGGGTTAGGTCCCAGGAGGCTCCAGGCGCCGAACCCACCGCAGGGCAGTGGTCTCCCCGAAGGGCTGAGTTGAGGACACAAGGGACGGTGCCGGTCAGGATCCGGCTTTGGCTGCCAAGGCCACAGACGTCGATCGGCCCCTGTTCGAGGAGGCCTCCGGAATCCTCTCGCTCAGCTGCAGACCGGCGGGGAAACCACATGGTGAGCTTCCAGGTCCCACGCCGAGTCAGCCTGCACCGCTTCTGGACCCCAGGCGCGTGGTGTTGTCAGACGTTGGCATTGGGTCCCCATGGGGAGGGAGCCTTAGCTAGGGTTAGGGTTTGGTCCAGGGACGTCGCCAGGGCGGAATCGACTCCAGTCTCGTGATCTCCCTCGAGGGCTGAAGTGAGGGCCCATGCCCGAAGGCGGCTCACTTGCAGGGTTAGGGTTCGAGGCAGGCTGAGGTTGCGGTGGAGGGTCCCCGTTCGGGGTACGGTTAGGGTTAGGGTTAGGTCCCAGGAGGCTCCAGGCGCCGAACCCACAGCAGGGCCGTGGTCTCCCCGAAGGGCTGAGTTGAGGGCACAAGGGAGCCTGCCGGTCAGGATCCGTCTTTGGCTGCCAAGGCCACACACGTGATTGGGCCCCTGGTCCAGGAGGCCTCCGGAATCCTCTCGGCAGCTGCAGCCGGGCCTGGGTAACGGCATGGTGAGCTTCCAGGTTCCATGCCGAGTCAGCCTGCACCTCTTCCGGACGCCAGGCGCGTGGCGTTGTCACACGTTGGCACTGGGTCCTCTTGGGGAGAGAGCCTTAGCTAGGGTTAGGGTTCGGTCCAGGGACGTCGCCAGGGCCGAAGCGACTCCGGTCTCGTGATCTCCCTCGAGGGCTGAAGTGAGGGCGCATGCGGCAAGGCGGCTCAAGTGCAGGCTTAGGGTTCGAGGCCGGCTTAGGTTTCGGTGGAGGGTCCCCGTTCGGTGTGGGGTTAGGGTTAGGGTTAGGTCCCAGGAGGCTCCAGGCGCCGAACCCACCGCAGGGCAGTGGTCTCCCCGAAGGGCTGAGTTGAGGACACAAGGGACGGTGCCGGTCAGGATCCGGCTTTGGCTGCCAAGGCCACAGACGTCGATCGGCCCCTGTTCGAGGAGGCCTCCGGAATCCTCTCGCTCAGCTGCAGACCGGCGGGGAAACCACATGGTGAGCTTCCAGGTCCCACGCCGAGTCAGCCTGCACCGCTTCTGGACCCCAGGCGCGTGGTGTTGTCAGACGTTGGCATTGGGTCCCCATGGGGAGGGAGCCTTAGCTAGGGTTAGGGTTTGGTCCAGGGACGTCGCCAGGGCGGAATCGACTCCAGTCTCGTGATCTCCCTCGAGGGCTGAAGTGAGGGCCCATGCCCGAAGGCGGCTCACTTGCAGGGTTAGGGTTCGAGGCAGGCTGAGGTTGCGGTGGAGGGTCCCCGTTCGGGGTACGGTTAGGGTTAGGGTTAGGTCCCAGGAGGCTCCAGGCGCCGAACCCACAGCAGGGCCGTGGTCTCCCCGAAGGGCTGAGTTGAGGGCACAAGGGAGCCTGCCGGTCAGGATCCGTCTTTGGCTGCCAAGGCCACACACGTGATTGGGCCCCTGGTCCAGGAGGCCTCCGGAATCCTCTCGGCAGCTGCAGCCGGGCCTGGGTAACGGCATGGTGAGCTTCCAGGTTCCATGCCGAGTCAGCCTGCACCTCTTCCGGACGCCAGGCGCGTGGCGTTGTCACACGTTGGCACTGGGTCCTCTTGGGGAGAGAGCCTTAGCTAGGGTTAGGGTTCGGTCCAGGGACGTCGCCAGGGCCGAAGCGACTCCGGTCTCGTGATCTCCCTCGAGGGCTGAAGTGAGGGCGCATGCGGCAAGGCGGCTCAAGTGCAGGCTTAGGGTTCGAGGCCGGCTTAGGTTTCGGTGGAGGGTCCCCGTTCGGTGTGGGGTTAGGGTTAGGGTTAGGTCCCAGGAGGCTCCAGGCGCCGAACCCACCGCAGGGCAGTGGTCTCCCCGAAGGGCTGAGTTGAGGACACAAGGGACGGTGCCGGTCAGGATCCGGCTTTGGCTGCCAAGGCCACAGACGTCGATCGGCCCCTGTTCGAGGAGGCCTCCGGAATCCTCTCGCTCAGCTGCAGACCGGCGGGGAAACCACATGGTGAGCTTCCAGGTCCCACGCCGAGTCAGCCTGCACCGCTTCTGGACCCCAGGCGCGTGGTGTTGTCAGACGTTGGCATTGGGTCCCCATGGGGAGGGAGCCTTAGCTAGGGTTAGGGTTTGGTCCAGGGACGTCGCCAGGGCGGAATCGACTCCAGTCTCGTGATCTCCCTCGAGGGCTGAAGTGAGGGCCCATGCCCGAAGGCGGCTCACTTGCAGGGTTAGGGTTCGAGGCAGGCTGAGGTTGCGGTGGAGGGTCCCCGTTCGGGGTACGGTTAGGGTTAGGGTTAGGTCCCAGGAGGCTCCAGGCGCCGAACCCACAGCAGGGCCGTGGTCTCCCCGAAGGGCTGAGTTGAGGGCACAAGGGAGCCTGCCGGTCAGGATCCGTCTTTGGCTGCCAAGGCCACACACGTGATTGGGCCCCTGGTCCAGGAGGCCTCCGGAATCCTCTCGGCAGCTGCAGCCGGGCCTGGGTAACGGCATGGTGAGCTTCCAGGTTCCATGCCGAGTCAGCCTGCACCTCTTCCGGACGCCAGGCGCGTGGCGTTGTCACACGTTGGCACTGGGTCCTCTTGGGGAGAGAGCCTTAGCTAGGGTTAGGGTTCGGTCCAGGGACGTCGCCAGGGCCGAAGCGACTCCGGTCTCGTGATCTCCCTCGAGGGCTGAAGTGAGGGCGCATGCGGCAAGGCGGCTCAAGTGCAGGCTTAGGGTTCGAGGCCGGCTTAGGTTTCGGTGGAGGGTCCCCGTTCGGTGTGGGGTTAGGGTTAGGGTTAGGTCCCAGGAGGCTCCAGGCGCCGAACCCACCGCAGGGCAGTGGTCTCCCCGAAGGGCTGAGTTGAGGACACAAGGGACGGTGCCGGTCAGGATCCGGCTTTGGCTGCCAAGGCCACAGACGTCGATCGGCCCCTGTTCGAGGAGGCCTCCGGAATCCTCTCGCTCAGCTGCAGACCGGCGGGGAAACCACATGGTGAGCTTCCAGGTCCCACGCCGAGTCAGCCTGCACCGCTTCTGGACCCCAGGCGCGTGGTGTTGTCAGACGTTGGCATTGGGTCCCCATGGGGAGGGAGCCTTAGCTAGGGTTAGGGTTTGGTCCAGGGACGTCGCCAGGGCGGAATCGACTCCAGTCTCGTGATCTCCCTCGAGGGCTGAAGTGAGGGCCCATGCCCGAAGGCGGCTCACTTGCAGGGTTAGGGTTCGAGGCAGGCTGAGGTTGCGGTGGAGGGTCCCCGTTCGGGGTACGGTTAGGGTTAGGGTTAGGTCCCAGGAGGCTCCAGGCGCCGAACCCACAGCAGGGCCGTGGTCTCCCCGAAGGGCTGAGTTGAGGGCACAAGGGAGCCTGCCGGTCAGGATCCGTCTTTGGCTGCCAAGGCCACACACGTGATTGGGCCCCTGGTCCAGGAGGCCTCCGGAATCCTCTCGGCAGCTGCAGCCGGGCCTGGGTAACGGCATGGTGAGCTTCCAGGTTCCATGCCGAGTCAGCCTGCACCTCTTCCGGACGCCAGGCGCGTGGCGTTGTCACACGTTGGCACTGGGTCCTCTTGGGGAGAGAGCCTTAGCTAGGGTTAGGGTTCGGTCCAGGGACGTCGCCAGGGCCGAAGCGACTCCGGTCTCGTGATCTCCCTCGAGGGCTGAAGTGAGGGCGCATGCGGCAAGGCGGCTCAAGTGCAGGCTTAGGGTTCGAGGCCGGCTTAGGTTTCGGTGGAGGGTCCCCGTTCGGTGTGGGGTTAGGGTTAGGGTTAGGTCCCAGGAGGCTCCAGGCGCCGAACCCACCGCAGGGCAGTGGTCTCCCCGAAGGGCTGAGTTGAGGACACAAGGGACGGTGCCGGTCAGGATCCGGCTTTGGCTGCCAAGGCCACAGACGTCGATCGGCCCCTGTTCGAGGAGGCCTCCGGAATCCTCTCGCTCAGCTGCAGACCGGCGGGGAAACCACATGGTGAGCTTCCAGGTCCCACGCCGAGTCAGCCTGCACCGCTTCTGGACCCCAGGCGCGTGGTGTTGTCAGACGTTGGCATGGGGTCCCCATGGGGAGGGAGCCTTAGCTAGGGTTAGGGTTTGGTCCAGGGACGTCGCCAGGGCGGAATCGACTCCAGTCTCGTGATCTCCCTCGAGGGCTGAAGTGAGGGCCCATGCCCGAAGGCGGCTCACTTGCAGGGTTAGGGTTCGAGGCAGGCTGAGGTTGCGGTGGAGGGTCCCTGTTCGGGGTACGGTTAGGGTTAGGGTTAGGTCCCAGGAGGCTCCAGGCGCCGAACCCACAGCAGGGCCGTGGTCTCCCCGAAGGGCTGAGTTGAGGGCACAAGGGAGCCTGCCGGTCAGGATCCGTCTTTGGCTGCCAAGGCCACACACGTGATTGGGCCCCTGGTCCAGGAGGCCTCCGGAATCCTCTCGGCAGCCTTTATTCATTTCCATTATCTCGCTTAACCCATCTCTACCTCCACCACAACTTCCTTCTCTATTCTAATACCCCTAATTCCATTTACCACAATTTTCTCTCTCCAACTCACTTTAACTTTAACTTACCCTTTCCTACTCCCTTTCTCCTCTCCACCTTACACTATCACCCACTCTTTCATCCTATCTTTCTCCATCTTCCCTTCTTCACCCTTTCCTTCAACTTTAACTCTTCTTCAACTTAAACTTATTCTTTACCCTAACTTATATTTTAACTTTAACTTTAACTTACCCTTCTTCACCCTTCTCCTCCCCCCCTCCTTTCCTATTACACCCTCCTTTCATCTAATCTTCCCCCTTTCCTTATCCTTACCTTCACCTTCAAATTCATCCCCTTCCCCCTCCTACTCACTTCCCATAACTCTTCTTCCACCTTCCACCACACTCACCTCATCCTCCTTCTTTTCCCCCCCATTATCTCAACCCTTACCCCTCCTCTACCTCCATCCCTCAACATTCCCCCTTCTCTATTATAATACCTCCTAATTCCATTTTACCCCATTTTCTTTCTCCAACTCACTTTAACTTTAAATTACCCTTTCCTACTCCTTTCTTCCACTCCACCCTACACTATCACACCCACTCTTTCATCCTATCTTTCCCATCCCTCCTTCTTCACCCAATCCTTTAACTTTAACTCTTCCTTCATCTTAATCTTATTCTTTACCCTAACTTTTACCTTAACTTTAACTTTAACTTACCCTTCTTCACCTTCTCCTCCCCCCCTCCTTCCTATTACACCCTCCTTTCATCTAATCTTTCCCCTTTCTCATCCTTACCTTCACTACAAATTCATCCCCTTCCCCCCCTATCAATTTCCCATTACCTTCTTCCACTTCCACACACTTCCTCATCCTCTTTCATTTACCCTTCCATTATCTCAACCCTTAACCCATCTCTACCTCCATCCCACAACTTCCTCCCTTCTCTATTCTAATACCCCTAATTCCATTTACCACAATTTTCTCTCTCCAACTCACTTTAACTTTAACTTACCTTTCCTACTCCTTTCCTCCTCTCCACTTACACTATCACCACTCTTTCATCCTATCTTTCTCCATCTTCCCTTCTTACCCTTTCCTTCAACTTTAACTCTTCTTCAACTTAAACTTATTCTTTACCCTAACTTATATTTTAACTTTAACTTTAACTTACCCTTCTTCACCTTCTCCCCCCCTCTTTCCTATTACACCTCCTTTCATCTAATCTTCCCCCTTTCCTTATCCTTACCTTCACTTCAAATTCATCCCCTTCCCTCCTACTCACTTCCCATAACTCTTCTTCCACCTTCCACCACACTACTCATCCTTCTTTTTTCCCCCCCATTATCTCAACCTTACCCTCTCTACCTCCATCCTCAACATTCCCCTTTTATTATAATACCTCTAATTCCATTTTACCCATTTTCTTTCTCCAACTACTTTAACTTTAAATTACCTTTCCTACTCCTTTCTTCCACTCCACCTAACTATCACACCACTCTTTCATCCTATCTTTCCCATCCCTCCTTCTTCACCCAATCCTTTAACTTTAACTCTTCCTTATCTTAATCTTATTCTTTACCATAATTTTACCTTAACTTTAACTTTAACTTACCCTTCTTACCCTTCTCCCCCCTCTTTCCTATTAACTCCTCCTTTATCTAATCTTTCCCCCTTTCTATCTTACCTTCACTACAAATTCATCCCTTCCCCCTATCAATTTCCATTACCCTTCTTCACTTCCAAAACTTCCTCCCCCCTTTTATTTACCTTCATTATCTAACCCTTAACCCATCTCTACCTATCCACAATTCTCCTTTCTATTTAATACCCTAATTCCATTTACAAATTTTCTCTCTCAACTACTTTAACTTTAACTTACCTTTCTACTCCTTTCTCCTTCCACTTCACTATCAACCATCTTTATCCTATCTTTCTCATCTTCCTTTTCCCCTTTCTTAACTTTAACTCTTTCTTAACTTAAACTTATTATTCTTT